>NC_085137.1:383866705-384466705 GCF_035046485.1 Aedes albopictus
CCCAGGATGGAGATCGTTCAATTCGGCCCTCTGCACCACCGTGGGTGCCCAGGACTGAAGTAAGTAAGTAAGTAGCGATGAGCGGGGATAGCAAGGTCCCTTAGCGTAGGAAAGGCCGCAGGTCCGGACGGAGATCCGAAACTAAATTGTTAAGTATAGCAGAGGCTCCTGAGATGTTCAGGTCTGCTATCTTGTCTGCTATTCAGAAATGCCTGGACGAGGTAGTTCTCCAGAAGTTTAAAAGTGGCAGAGCTTGGTACTATTACTATTGCCAAGGGTTAAAAAGGGTCTCTAGCTACCAATTCGGCTTCCGCAAGGGGAGGTCGACCATGTAGCTTTGTAGCGTAAGAGAACGGGGATTCGCTACTGTGCAGTAGTGTCACTGGATGTAAGGAACACGTTCAATAGTGCCAGTTGGGAAACCCGGGAATATGTACAAGATTCTTGGAACTTACTTCCAGAATCAAATAATAGTTTACGACACAGAGGTGGTCCGAAGTGCTGTCACATAACCTCAGGAATCCCGCAAGGTTCCATCCTGGGTCCGGTGTTATGGAATGTCATGTACAACGAGGTGGGGATGGAAGCTCAGGTAAAATATTATCTCCTGGGCGCCCATAAAAACACCACCCCCGGCGAAGACTGGCGCTTGAGCCTAGCTATTTAGCTCTGTAATTGGAGGAAATGCCAATGCAGAACCCCTAGCTTCCGGGAAGGTAAGCCCAGCTCCCTGGGTAAGTTGGTTGGTGTCAGGCCCAGCGAGCCAGCCGTAAAAAGACTAGCACCGAAAAATCAACAAGAGAAGAATGCGAACCGATACCAATGGCGACGACCACAGCGACGAAAAGAGATTTGCGATTGGAAGCTCGGTACGTGGAACTGCAGATCTTTCAACTTGATCGGGAGCACCCGCATACTCGCCGATATACTGAAGGACCGTGGGTTCGGAATCGTACCACTGCAGGAGGTTTGTTGGACAGGATCCATGGTGCGAACGTTTAGAGGTCATCATGCTGCCATCTACCAGAGTTGCGGCAACACACGCGAGCTGGGAACAGCTTTCATCGTGATGGGTGATATGGAGAGGCGCGTGATCGGTTGGTGCCGATCGACGAAAGAATGTGCAGGTTGCGGATCAAGGGCCGATTCTTCAACATCAGCATAATAAACGTGCACAGCCCCCACTCCGGAAGCACTGATGAGGACAAAGACGCAATTCAGCGCCCACCAGCTGACGAACGAAAATGGCCTACGCCTTATCGACTGCGCCGCCTCCAAGAACATGGCCATTCGTAGTACCTTCTACCAGCACCGCCTCCCGTATCGTTACACCTGGAGATCACCACAACAAACGGAATCACAAATCGACCACGTTCTGATTGATGGACGGCACTTCTCCGACATTATCGACGTCAGGACCTATCGTGGCGCTAATATCGACTCTGATCACTACCTAGTGATGGTTAAACTGCGCCCAAATCTCTCCGTTATTAACAATGTACAGTACCGGCGGCCGCCCCAGTACGATCTAAAGCGATTGAAGCAACCGGATGTCGCCACCGTATACGCCCAGAATCTTGAGGCAGCGTTGCTGGACGAGGGTGTGCTCGATGTGGCCCCTCTAGAGGACTGCAGAAGAACAATCAAAGCAGCCATCAATAACGCAGCCGAGAGCACTATCGGATACGTAGAACGGAGTCGACGAAACGATTGGTTCGACGAGGAGTGCAGAGCTGTTCTGGAGGAGAAGGACGCAGCGCGGGCGGTAATGCTGCAGCATGGAACCCAACAGAATGTGGAGCGATACAGACAGAACAGACAGACAGAATCAGAAGCAGCAGACCCGTCTCTTCCGCCGCCTGGAAGAAACGTAGTGCGAGGAAATGGAACTGCTGTGCCATACACAAGAAATACGTAAGTTCTACCAGAAGCTCAACGCATCCCGCAAAGGCTACGTGACGCAAGCCGAAATCTGGAGGGATAAGGACGGGAGCCTCCTGACGGACAAACGTGAGGTGATCGAAACGTGGAAGCAGCACTTCGACGAGCACCTGAATGGCGAAGAGAATGTAGGCACGGAGGACCAAGGCAGCGGAGGAAATCACTATGTTGGTGCAGCAGAGGACGGGAACGAAGCAACTCCCCTGTCGTACAGAAAAACTCACTTCACATCTTTACACATTTATTCCCGGACTTTCCGGCCTCTTCTTCTCCCTGCACTTTCCCACATTCTTAACCTACTCTAACTTGTCTTTTTATCTATTAGGGGCCCCTTCTTCTACCTTCCACTTTTCTCCACCACACAGTGTACTCCTCCAGGTCTTCAACGATGGCGACGTGCACGGCTAGTGTCTGTCGGGTCTTCTGTGGCCTTACGTGGTGGCGAAGCAACGCGATGGCAGCATTCGCAGGCCCTTCTGGACTTTCGGCGGTCAAGTATGTTGACGGACTCGGTCAGCGGTGGAACACTCCGGATCATCCCAACGTAGGGGGGGTGGTTGACTTGAACTTCTACAGAACCGTAGTTCTGTCCAAAAAACAGCGGGGTTCTGCGAATCCGAGACATGGTATTAGGATTCACATTGCGTTAGATGAAGAACCCAATTACCTGTGTCCTTCTCCGTTTCCTCTCTATCCTCTTCAACTCGTCTCTATCTTTCCATTGCACTTTTCACCTTTCCTTCAACTCTTTCTTGGCGGGTATAAAACGTGTGGAACCTCCGCACTACTTCAACCTTTCAGGTTGGCGATCCTTTTGTCAGTCACCATCATGAACATAATGGAGTGCAGTTGAGTCCCTGACCTTTACTGTTCGGGTAGTGACCCGAGATCACAAGCCATAGTTTTCGTGTCCGTTAAGCAATCTCTCAAAGAATCCTTCCATCTTGCTTTCCCTTATCGCCACCCCTTTCGGGCTACCAACAGGATCCTTCTTTCCCTCTGGTGGTGGGTTGTGGAATCTGCAGGTATGGTGGCGCAGTAAGGTAGACTATCCTACTTTTGCCTGACAACTCATTAACGAAGAAAACTGCACAACACATACGAAAACTACCTGCACTATTTTATATTAAACACGATATACCAATTACACAAAATCTCAAAAACACTTCACACTGAACTGTGAACACTTACAACTCATCAAGACGGGCCCGGAAAAGTTGGTCACCTGTCTGCACCAGTTAGTAGTCAAGATCTGGGAAACCGAACAGCTACCGGAGGAGTGGAAGGAAGGGATAATCTGTCCCATCCACAAGAAAGGCGACAAGTTAATGTGTGAGAACTTTCGAGCGATCACCATTTTGAATGCCGCCTACAAAGTGCTATCCCAGATCATCTTCCGTCGTCTTTCACCTAGAGTAAATGAGTTCGTGGGAAGTTACCAAGCCGGTTTCATCGACGGCCGGTCGACAACGGACCAGATCTTCACCGTACGGCAAATCCTCCAGAAATGCCGTGAATACCAGGTCCCAACGCATCACCTGTTCATCGACTTCAAAGCGGCATTCGACATTATCGTCCACACAGAGCTTTGGAAAATCATGGACGAGAACAGCTTTCTCGGGAAGCTTACCAGACTGATAAGAGCAACGATGGACGGTGTGCAGAACAGCGTAAGGATTTCGGGTGAACTATGCAGTTCATTCGAATCTCGTCGGGGACTACGACAAGGTGATGGACTTTCCTGCCTACTCTTCAACATCGCCCTGGAAGGTGTTATACGACGAGCCGGGCTCAACAGCCGGGGTACGATCTTCACGTAATCCGACCAATTTGTCTGTTTTGCGGATGACACGGATATTATTGTAGAACATTTGGAACGGTGGCAGAACTGTACACCCGCCTGAAACGCGAAGCAGCAAAGGTCGGAATAGTGGTGAATGCGGCTAAGACAAAGTACATGCTGGTAGGTGGGACTGAGCGAGACAGGACAAGCCTTGGCAGCAATGTTACGATAGACGGGGATACTTTCGAGGTGGTAGAAGAATTCGTCTACCTCGGTTCCTTGTTAATGGCTGACAATAACGTGAGCCGTGAAATACGAAGGCGCATCATTAGTGGAAGTCGTGCCTACTATGGACTCCAGAAGAAACTGCGGTAAAAAAAGATTCACCCCCGCACCAAATGTACCATGTACAAGACGTTAATAAGACCGGTGGTTCTCTACGGACACGAGACATGGACGATGCTCGAGGAGGACCTGCAAGCACTCGGAGTTTTCGAGCGACGCGTGCTTAGGACGATCTTTGGCGGTGTGCAGGAGAACGGTGTGTGGCGGAGAAGGATGAACCACGAGCTCGCTGCACTTTACGGCGAACCCAGCATCCAGAAGGTGGCCAAAGCCGAAAGGATACGGAGGGCAGGGCATGTTGCAATAATGCCGGACAACAACCCTACAAAGCTGGTGTTTGCAACTGATCCGGTTGGCACAAGAAGGCATGGAGTGCAGAGAGCACGATGGGCGGAACAGGTGGAGCGTGACTTGGCGAGCATTGGGCGCGACCGAGGATGGAGAGCGGCAGCCACAAACCGAGTATTATGGCGTGCTATTGTTGATTATGTCTTGTCTCAATGATGTGGAACAAATAAATGTATGTATGTTGTATACCTATAAAAGGAAGGGACTAAAGGTAGAATACTTATTATTGAAAACAAACAATTTCCAATAAAGTTGTCTATAACTCTTGAAGGACGAGCATTTTGAAACTAAACAGAGTGAGACAAATTCATGGGTTGTTGAAATCGAATCGACTTATACCTTTTAGCAGACCTGTGGGTGTTAGCCCACTTATGCTTAGGCAAAAATCTATGTGAAGGTGACAAAGATCCAAACCGAACACGAGAAGGCAATGTCCTGACATTAACTGTGAATGCATTCCAAAACTGTTGCAACTTTGTAGCTCATATGCAAATTTATTTTTATCATCTCTTTCGAAAACATCACCAATGTCAATGTGCACAAAAAAATGACGAACTGGTTTATAGTATCACATTATTGAGCTCTGCTAACGGTAAACGATGCAGCTGGTTGTTGCAAAAGTCATCAACCTGACATTTCGTTCGATGTGCCACTAATAGTGATCTATTTTTGCTTTGATCTTGAAATGGTACCATTTGTATACCCAACAACGCCATGTGAGTTTGTTGTATTTGGGTAATTAGTCCTGTACCTCGACAACTCACATTACCATTGTTAGCAACTAATTGATTCCAATCCATAACGCACACGTGAACAGCATCAGTATGGAAATCTCCAATCAACCGAAAGCATAATAAACATGTTTGCCTTCTTCAGCTCTTGTTCTGGCATCATGTGTCGACGTAGAGGTATTGCGTTGTCTTCACCGTTGTTGGTCCTCCGATTGCAGCTCGCAGCTGATCTATCGCAATGGGAATTAGCTTTTTGGAAACTACGCATAGAGATTTACTGCTAGCGTTGATCTAGGTAAGGTCAGGCGAATATCTAATCGATTTTTAGTCCGTTCACTCTCGGATGACTGCGGTACGGTGGTGGTCCACTTGGTGATAACAGGTTTTCAATGTGATCGTCACTTTCGGAATGCGGGTGCTGACCTCGGCGCTGAACTCCTCTTCATAAATCGATGATCTGTGTTGTTGTCATCACCGCGGCTAATCAAGCCTTATTGATCGCCGATATACTCTGTTATTGATTCAATTATGGCAATCTGCGGATTTATCCAGCTCAAGTTTATTCGACCATTAACAAAGATGCAAAAAATCTGCCACTTCACCAGAAAACGTTTGATTGAAAGCCTTATTGATTAGGCTTTATTACTGTCCCATCCATCATCGGTGATTTTCTATCGACTTGAGATCGGCGCACTGCGGCATGGCCATATTGAGGTGTCATTTTTTGATAGTAAACGAAAAGAAGCGACAGTTCCGATGCGAATTAACGCTCCGCTAAAGGTTCCGGTTGGATGTCTGCCTCGAGCGAATGCGTTTGCCGTCATGCGTCGTCGGAACTCGAATGGCCGCAAGCAGTTTAGCGCGGTGTGAGGCCATACTGATTATTTTCCCTATCGAAAAGACGTTCGATGACAACCTTCCCGGAAGGAAGTGCATAGGCATACGCAGTGAGTAGATAATTTTAATGGAGATTATTAGCTACTCTAGAAGTGTTTCTTAAAAGTTGTTTACTTCTAACACAAACTTCTAATTTGTAGGCGTGGTTATTCAGCATGATCGTTGACCTTGCTGAGGGCGACGGGTTTGATTCCCGGTCGGTTTTCTGTTAAAGGACATTTTTATGACTTCCTTGAGCATTGGGTATCTTCGTTCTTGCCAAACGATATACACATGCAAAATGATTGTTGGCAGAGGAAACTCTCAGTTGGATGAACGGTGTAGTTGTAAGAACTTCTGTAAAGTGTTCCCTGGGGTCCCTACGGGAAGCGATTCCGGCCTGCTACGTGGCCGGAACAGATCCATCCGTCTTGAATCTGTCGATGCCAATATTGTCCATGACAAGCAAAGAAATGGTCGTTTGTATGATAATTTGAATAATTCACACTTACCATAGGGATATTTTATTGATCCTCAACCGCAAGTAGTTTTTTTTTTAATATCTAAGGACAACGGCGTCCATAGCCGCTTTTTGCACTTCTTGCAACGTTATTTTGTTTCGCAGTTTCTTCACTGTCTCTGCTGGCTCATGGTTTTCGATGTCTGCTTTCCAATCAGAATCAGTATTGGCTGCAGTTGACAGATCTGCTTCCAATAAATATGGCACTGGGTCATGCATGCTCAGGTCCATGGGTGACATGGGATGGCATTTCTAAAACTGCAGGTGTATTTTTGTCCAGTGGTAGATCCGGGGTATTTTCGTCCAAAGATCCCAACGGATGTTGAGAATCGAATACAGGTGTCAGGGCAGTTCAGACTTTAAACATGTCAAAAATTCGAAGCTCCCATATGTCCATTGCAATCCTTGGTGCAAAACTAGAGTCCTGTCAAATTTTCAGCCATTTCGGTGTTGATTTAATGGTGGCCCAAAAGCAAAATAGGTTTATATGGGAATTACTATGGAGAATTTTCGAAAAAGGTTCTCCACGCTGTAGAGTATAAACACATGGATGAAGTCATAAGGTCAAAGTCAAATTGAATTCTTCAGACCTCAATGATGAATGTTGCCGAAGACCGCAACTCGTTTCGACTCACGAGACAGAAGCTATTGATCAATAATCATCCATGCATGCTTGAACAGAAGACTGCAGCTCGATTGACACGCTTGACACGCAAACATAGTATGCGTGTTACCTTCTTGCACATCTTGCAGGACATCATGTATAAAGTTGCGCATGTGAGTGAGGATTTCTTAATAACTTTTTATCAGTTTGTCGAAATAAGTTGCGGTATTCGGCAACATTCATCATTGAGATCTGAGGAATTCAATTCGGCTTTGACCCTATGACTTCATCCACGTGGTAATGCTCTACAGCGCGGAGAACCTTTTTCGAAAATTCTCCATAGTAATTCCCATATAAACCTATTTTGCTCTTGGGCCACCATTAAATCACCACCGAAATGGCTGAAAATTTGACAGGACTCTAGTTTTGCACCAAGGATTGCAATGAACATATGGGAGCTTTGAATTTTTGACACGTTTAAAGTCTGAACTGCCCTAGGTCGGTGTGTTAACAGTTTACGCACCCCAACAGACACGAGTGCAGACCGCATGCATCCAATCCCCAAGAAAATCGTGCAACTAAAAAAAGATGAAAAAAAAATATATGTAATTATTAATTTTGTGTGTATTCATGTTATTTAGTATTGAACTACAGGGGGTGGCCACAATGTTTTGGATAGGTTACTTGTTTTTCTATCACAAAAAAAGTTCAATGAGCTGTAACTTTCCATAGAGTGCACCATAAAACCTCAAATTTTGACTGTTTGTCAACCTATTAATATGTGCATCATTGGTACAAATTTGGGCTCATCGCTCTCGTAAAGAAATATTTTTCAGACGACTAATTTTTGAGCTATAATATCTCGGAAACCAGTAAACCGAATTGAATGAAATTTTAACAACAATATATTGATACTTGATACGACGTTATAAAATGTAATATGTTCTCATGACGAATTAAGTTATGTCGGGATGTAATTTTTACCCATTTAGAGGAAAATAAGTCAAATTTACAATTGCACACAAAAATTATGAAATGTGTTCTTCCAATAATCCAAAAAGGCTCTAATATATCTTATCAAAATCATAATTTATTGACATTGATGCAAAAAATTACATTTTTTCGAGAAAAACCCAAAAAGTGTCAATCCATGATAACTTTTATCATCGATCAAAAAGAACCTATGTTTTAATAACTTGTGAAGTTAATATATGGTTGATAAACGTTCAATGTTTCATTCACTTCGGTTCACTGATTTCCGAGATATGACAGCTCAAAAAATAGTTGTCTAAAAATAGTGCTTTACGAGAACCGTTCTAACTTTGTGAAAGATTAATCAATCGAGCCCAAATTTGTACCAATGATGCAAATATAATTGAGATTTTTTGAAATACTCTATGAAAAGTTACAGCTTGTTGAATTTTATTTGTGAGAGAAAAACAAGTTGCCTATCCCAAACATTTTGGCCACCCCCTGTATTAAGAACTACACTAAAAGAAAATTATAATACAGCATGTTTAACAACCCTTTCGGGCTATCACCCTGATCCTACACGGTATGATACAATCATTGACCCAATCATAAGTATCTTGACATAAAACCAAAACGACAAAACGTGTATTATTCTGTGTACCGTAAATCGGGGTATCATTGATCGGTTAGACTGACCTCATGAAATGTTCAAACAAGCATTTTACATTGAATCAATTTCTGCTATCGAATGGTATACAGGATTAAAAGTATGAGTATCAGTTTAAATTTTTAAGGGGAGCAAAAAATGTGTTCCGGAAAGGGGCTGACAAAATCGGGTCACGTATGTATCGTAATCTGCTATCATTTAGCTATTAAGTCTCAAATAAGAATCGCATATTATCCAAAACTGAAAAAGCACTTTTCTCCAGAAAGCGGCCTGTCCGATTGTCACAATTGACTAAATAAACGATCGGACATTCTTATTTTCTTCGATTTGTGGATCATTTTGGGAAAAAGTACTTTTTCAGATCTGGAACATTTGTCGTTCTCAATTGAGCCTTAATGACATGCAATTCATGAAAATTGAATTTCAGGAACATCGAAATAAATCGATTTTTTCATAACTGTGTTTTGTCACGCAATGAGATGCATTGTCAAACATTCATTCTTGGCGTGATTACTAGATACAGTATGAGGTTCGAAATCACTGTATTACTTCAATAGGATATCCTAGAGTTGGATTAAATAAACGAAACTTTTATGGAAATGCTCTTTTTGAATGAAATACCTTAATCCGGGGTAACATTGATCAGAATTTTCGATCTTTCTTGAATAATTCTCTTGTTAAAGCAAACGTTACATGTTTTATATTTTCAAAACAAGTACTGGCCCTCTGAGTATGTGTTAAGCTACTCGAAAAAGTATTGTAAAACTTTAAAACATGTTTAAACAGTTTTTTAATCTAATTTTTGATTTTGTTGATTTGGGGTAACATTGATCATGTCAGTCATCAATGTTCATTTGTGTTGAAAATACCCTTACTTACTAAATTCGGGGTCGCTGATTTCGAATATGTTGTCCAAATTCTTACAAATTATGTAATTTTTGAGTTATTTTAGGATTAAAATTCTGTTCACCACGAATAACGCCTAAAAATAGGCAATGGCTTAAGGAATTGATAGCCGACTTTTAATAAATCGTATATTTTACTGAAAAAGAGCATTTTCATAAAAGTTTCGTTTATTAAATCCAACTCTAGGATATCATATTGAAGTAATACAGTGATTTCGAACCTCATATTGTATCTAGTATTCACGCTAAGCATGAATGTTTGACAATGTATCTCATTGCGTTACGAAACACAGTTATGGAAAAATTGATTTATTTCAATGTTTATGAAATTCAATTTTCATGAATTGCATGTCATTTAATAGCTAAATGATAGCAGATTACGATATACCATTCGATAGCAGAAACTGATTCAGTGTAAAATGCTTGTTTGAACATTTCCTGAGGTGGGTCAAGCCGATCAATGTTACCCCGCTGATCAATGATACCCCGGATTACGGTATTAATATTATGAAAGTTTTTAGGATTGTTGAGCTTTCTAAAATAATCATAGTTTCATATATTTTTGGAACTAAATTCAAAAAAGTACAAAAATTATTCAATTTTAGTATAATTTGTTATAAACGTCGGATTATTTTAAGCCTCCAGTGTGTAAATCGTTCAATAATCATATTTCTATTGAAAAACTTTATATGATACTAGCTGACCCCGGCAAACTTTGTCGTGCCTACTACGTTTTTTGAAGTTTGAAGACCAAATCCCCGTATAAATAGATATTTAAAAGATGTTTATTTCTCAATGTTTTTTGCCTCATAAACCTTCCTTGGGTGAAAACTAACAGAACAAAACAAACCCGACTCAAATCGGACGTTCCGTTTGCAAGTCATGTGTGGTCCCACGTATGCCACTGCATTTTTTATAGCGCATTTAGTTCACCACTGGACTATCACACGAGTTTTCAAGAGTGCGAAAACGTATGTAAAAGTGCGCGATTGCAATAAATCAATTCGGTGTGTTCAGAGCACTTATTCAGCGTAATTCAAAGAAATCCGAAGACATAAACTTGATTTGTTGTAATCGCGCACTTTTATTTGCATTTCCGCACTTATGAAGACTGAGTGCGTAGTCCAATAGTGAACTAAATGCGGTATACATACAGGGGTTACTCAAAATAACTGGGACAGGTAAAATTTTCACTTTTCAAAAAATGTTCAACTCGCTGTAACTTTTCGAAAAGTGCATCAAATATTCTCAATTTTTTACTGTAAGTTCATCAACTAGTTGTGTATCAGTAGTCTAATTTTGGAGAAGATCGGACCATTGTCCACGGAGTTATAAAGATTCTAGAAAAAGGTAAAATTAATCGATAGCCAACTTTGAGCTGTTATATCTCCGGATTCAATGAACCGAATGCAATGAAATTTTGATCATTCATGACTTGTATAATGAGCTATTGAAAACCTTTGACTTAACTTAAAATTCTTAACACGGAAGAAAATTATAACGATTAGGTTATTTTTTTAATAAAACACCAAATTATCCAAAACTTCAACATCGTTTCAAAATTCAAGATGCAAATTATAGTTCAATTAATTTCCCTCAAAATGACTTATATATAAATGTGTTTTGAAGGAAAGTTACAACATAGCCGCTAATAAATTGAGAAAGTAATGGGATGCATATTAGAAATTGATGAATTTACTAAAAAATCGTGAAATGAATGAAATTGTTATAACTTTTTCTTTTGTTAAAAATTTAAAGTTAAGTTAAACGTTTTTAAGAGTTCATCATATAAGTCATGAATGGTCAAAATTTCATTGCAATCAGTTTATTGAATCCGGAGATATAAAAGCTCAAAGTTGGCTATCGAATAATTATACCCTTTTCAAGAATCTTTATATCTTCGTGAAGAATAACCCGATCTTTTCCAAATTTGAACCACTGATACAGAACTAGTTGATGAACTTACAGTAAAAATTTGAGAATATTTGATGCACTATTCAAAAAGTTACAGCGAGTTGAACATTTTTTGAAAAGTGAAAATTTTACCTGTCCCAGTTATTTTGAGTATCCCCTGTAGATACAGATATAGATTGGCAAAGTTTTAGCAATTCTCATAAAAGTATTAAAATATTGAGAAGTTTTTTATTGTCATTGTGATTTTTTTTGAGTGGGTAACTTTCCAATGCATTTCAAAATCAATTCGCGGACCGCACAAAAAATGCTTGAGGGCCGCATGCGGCCCGTGGGTCGCAGTTTGGTGACTGCTTGATCCTAAAATACATCATTTGTAAGAATTTGGATAACATATTTGGAATCAGCGACTCCGAATTTAGTGAGTAGGGGTACACACTAAGATTCAGATGTTCCAGCTCAGTAATTTTTTCACTGAATTCAGTATTTTTCCATCTTTTTACTGAGTTTTCAACAGCAGATTTATCTCGGTACACTCGGTAATCGTATTTACCGTTCATCAGGAATTTTTGACAGTTTATTAGCTGAGCTCGGGAATAGATCGACATCCCAAACTAAACATATAACAGATGGCACTTTTTTGTGTGGTAGTAAAATCGAATTTTCTCGGTGAAGAAGTTTTTCCGGAACATGAAGTAAACACTAAAAGTTGCCTTTTCAAACCATTGTTGATTTATAATTACCGTAAAACGGGGTATCATTGATCAGCGGGGTAACATTGATCGGCTTGACCGACCTCATAAAATGTTCAAACAAGCATTTTACATTGAATCAGTTTCTACTATCGAATGGTATATCGTAATCTGCTATTATTTAGCTATTAAATGACATGTAATTCCTGAAAATTGAATTTCATAAACTTTGGAATAAATCGATTTTTCCATAACTGTGTTTCGCAACACAATGAAATACATTGTCAAACATTCATGCTTGGCATGAATACTAGATACAATATGAGGTTCTTTTTTTTTTTTTGGTTTTTATTTCTGTGTATTTTAACTAAAGCTAATTCTACACTTATGATGGTAGGTTATACAATATGAGGTTCGAAATCACTGTATTACTTCAATATGATATCCTAGAGTTGGATTTATTAACCAAAACTTTTATGAAAATGCTACTTTTCAATAAAATATACGATTTATTAAAAGTAGGCTATCAATTTCTTAAGCGATTGCCTACCTTTAGGCGTATTTCGCGATTTGGAGGATTTTAATCCTAAAATAACTCAAAAAGTACATTACATGTAAGAATTTGGACAACATATTCAGAATCAGCGACCCCGAATTCAGTAAGTAAGGGTATTTTCAACACAAACGAACATGTGTCACTGACATGATCAATGTTACCCCAAATCAACAAAATCAAAAATTAGATTAAAAAGTCTATTAAACATGTTTAAATGTGTTACAATACTTTTTCGAGTAGCTTAACACATAATCAGAGGGTCAGTACTTGTTTTAAAAATATAAAATATTTAACATTTGCTTTAACAAGAGAATTGTTCAAGAAAGACCGAAAATTCTGATCAATGTTACCCCGGCTTACGGTACTAACTTTTCACAAAATTATCCCGTTTTTAAACAATTAACGTTTTTAGTGATTTTTCCATACGATTTGACAGTTCTTGACTACCATGCTTCCGTGAGCTTGAGGTGAAAATTTGAGAAAGTTGACAACCGAGAGTAGCATAGAGGATGCATTGAATACAAGAGATGGTGTCGCCGCCGGGCTGTCAGTGCTGGAAACTAGATGCTATAAAGGTTCTTGTCTGCACTTTTCGCTGCTGGCGCCAACTGAGAGCTATCAGTAAACATGTAACAGCAACCATTCTATTCATTTACATAATATCCGCAAAATAAACAACCGAGCATACCGAGTTAAATCTGCTGTTGAGAACTCAGTAAAAAGATGGGAAAATACCGAGCTGATCTTAGTGTGTATTTTCAACACAAATGAACCTTGATCACTGACATGATCAATGTTACCCCAAATCAACAATTTCAAAAAGTAGTTTAAAAAACCTATTTAAACATGTTTTAAAGTTTCACAATACTTTTTCGAGTAGCTTACCACGTACTCAGAGAGCCAGTACTTGTTTTAAAAATTAAAAAAAAAAAATATTCATGAGACTTTTGCTTTATTTTGCTAATTTTGTTTCGCACAGCGGCTGCGTTTCGAACGCACAGAGAGAGGAACACATGCACACCCGACGAAATGTGTGAGAATTATGTGTGGGTCGCTTAGAAAAACAAATTCGAAGCAAAGCAACGTTTTGGCAATTTGAAATAACGAAAACAGAAAAATAACTTGCGTCGCGTACGTCGCGTATAACGATAATTCTCCGAGAACATTAAGTAAAAATTTGGAATAAAAGTGTAGAAGTGAAGTGCAGATTGCAGCGATGGACCGTCACTTTGCAAAGCTGGATGGGGAGACCATCGAAATCCTCAAACGTAAGTAAATATCTTTATAAACTTTGATCAGAAGCAGAATCAATGTGGTAGTACTGCAAGGGGAAAACATAATCCCAATTACAATCCAAAATATTCTATTTCAGTATCATTTAGATAACACTAGTTTACAGCATTTTTGAACTCGGTAAGCTGATGATCATTTTTGGTATAGAATCATGCCCTGAGTTCGAAAACGCAAAAGAAAAAAAATACAGTAGAGCGGAAATTTTTTCGACTTTCCATATAAGGTTCATGATTTGAAATCGATTTTTGTTCTATTTTTAAGCAAAGTCGCTCACTTAAAACATCTCATTCTCCGTAATTGATGCTCCGATTGCACAATGGTCCGAATCCACGTTTTAGCAGGAAAAAAATCCGTATCTCTGTTTTCGTTCATTTTAGGCGTTTGGTGTCTTCAGAGAAGTTGTTTGAATTTGTTTGCTGCATCTTTTCCAAAAATTTTTGATTAGGGTGGTCCTCGTCTTAACTCAAATCTGGAATAGAACTTTTTAATTTTAAGTCATATGCGATCGAATTCTCCAACAAAGTTGTAGGCAATGTTATTTCGAGCAACTTTGCCGAATACGCCGTTAATCTAGCTCTTAATTTGAACATAGTAGGTCAATTTTAAGTTTTGACTTAGGGTGAGCCACCCAAAAACGGTTTTTTCGCAATAACTTTTTTATTTGATTTTTTTTCGAAGATGTGAGCTTCGGAGCATTTGAAGAGCAAGTAATGACGCATATTTGTTCTGAACATTGCATGTTGCTAGGTCTTGTCATTCAAATGTTATAGGCAATTTTGACTTAAAACAACGATGTCTTAAAATGCTTATATCTCATGGAGCTGGTAAAATAAAAAAAGTTCTTTAAGCGGCATTTGGAAGGTCACATATAAAGCCAAATTTGGAGCTAAAATTACAAGAACGTTATTTTTTAAATTGAAATAATTCGACTCCAAAAATCCCCTTAAAGAATCTAAAAACTACATATAACTCATACAATTTTAAAGATAGAGTCAAACTGTCTTCGGAAAAAATGTGGGTTTTTACCATACCCAAAAGTTTCCCATACACGACTTTTTTGTAAAACGTGAAACAAAAGCTTGAAATTGATAATTTGTTTCTAAAGAATATAATCGTTCTGATTTCCTAGAAAAACATAGCATACACCCCTAAGAATCAAATTATCAATTTCAAGCTTTTGTTTCACGTTTTGCAAAAAACTCGTGTATGGAAAACTTGTAGGCATGGTAAAATCCTACATTTTTTCCGAAGACAGTTTGACTCTATCTTTAAAATTGTATGAGTTGTATGAAGTTTTTCGATTCGTTAAGGGGATTTTTGGAGTCGATTTATTCCAATTTAAAAAATAACGTTCTTGTAATTTTTGCTCCAAATTTGGCTTTATATGTGACCTTCCAAATGCCGCTTAAAGAACTTTTTTTTATTTTACCAGCTCCATGAGATATAAGCATTTTAAGACATCGTTGTTTTTAAGTCAAAATTGCCCATAACATTTGAATGACAAGACCTAGCAACATGCAATGTTCAGAACAAATATGCGTCATTACTTGCTCTTCAAATGCTCCGAAGCTCACATCTTCGAAAAAAAATCAAATAAAAAAGTTATAGCGAAAAAACCGTTTTTGGGTGGCTCATCCTAAGTCAAAACTTAAAATTGACCTACTATGTTCAAATTAAGAGCTAGATTAACGGCGTGTTCGGCGAAGTTGCTCGAAATAGCATTGCCTACAACTTTGCCGAAGAACTCGATCGCGTATGACTTAAAATTAAAAAGTTCTAATCCAGATTTGAGTTTAGACGAGGACCACCCTAATCAAAAAATTTTGGAAAAGATGCAGCAAACAAATTCAAACAACTTCTCTGAAGACACCAATTGCCTAAAATTAACAAAAACAGAGATACAGATTTTTTTCCTGCTAAAACGTGGATTCGGACCATTGTGATTGGGCTGAAATTTTTTTTGTAACTCGCCTACATATTATTACTATTAGTATATATTAAAAACACTTTACCACTTAAGTGGCACTCGTGTCTGAAGCTCGCCTACATATGATATGTCAAATAAACGTCGAGAAAAAAATTTAAAATATATTTCTGCAAAACAAAATTTGAGAATTTTGTTAAAATTTAAGGAGATCGTCCATAAAACTCGCCAATATCTTGAATTTCATCAATCTGACGCAAAACCTGCAATGCTGCAATCAGATGATCGAATGCTATTGTACTCAGCTTTAAATTTATGGAAAAACATTTAAAATTGGTTGAACAAAACGCAATATATATTTGAATTTTAGTAAATTACATATTTTGAAAAGTTGTAAAACTCGACATTGAGGTAAAACTCAAAAACTGTTCTACTTTAAATTTTTTGAAGTTCGGATTCGAAATCAGCACTAAATTGTGCTTCGAAAATTTTGGTCGTTGACAGAAGTTCACGACTTTCGTTTGTTTAAACTAGTGTAATTGCCCAAGCCACAGAAATAGCTGAACAGCAGACATGTCCAAACACTGCACTGCACGTGGAGTCGATGCTCAAACACACTACCGTGGGTGCCAAACCACCACCTAGCTCTCGTGTTTCATAACAAACACGCAGCGTGCCTGGCTCAACACCGGTGTCGGTGGCGGTGCTCTGGCACTGGCACGGTGTTTTGCGCTTCGGGTAACACGGAGCCCGAGTGTTTCCGATTATGCAAAACACTCGTGCGAGTTCTAACGCACGGTGCCGTTCATTCTCCAGCACCAGTTGCAAATGCTGTTCATCGATGACTAGAGTGAAGTACTTGGCGACTCCTTTCGTGTCTTTCTCGTCCCTTCTGACTCAGTGGCTCTGATGCAGCCAAGCTACCACGCACTGTGGCCGAGCTCACTGCTTTGGTGTCTCATCTCATACAATCGGAAACACTCGGCCTCCGTGTCCAACCAAAACTGGAACACGGAGCCGAAACTGAGGCTCGAATTATAACACCGACTCGAGTGTTGCGTCAGTCGCACTGCGTGTTCGTTCATCAGTAGAAGCTGAACGAAGGTGGTGATATGAACACAAACGGTGGTGTGTTTACGGGGCGGCTCCATACAAACAGGTGGCTAAAAATATTTTTGGGTCAATTTCATAATGTCTTGCTCCTAATCGTAGGGTTCATGCCTGAAAAATGTGAAAAACATGTTGAACAGGTTGTTTTAACCTTTGCCACCACGTATTTTGCGCACTTAAAATTTGATTCTCCTCTCCTCTTCTTGACGTAACGTCCTCACTGGGACAAAGCCTGCTTCTCAGCTTAGTGTTCTATGAGCACTTCCACAGTTATTAACTGAGAGCTTCCTCTGCCAATGACCATTTTGCATGCGTATATCGTGTGGCAGGCACGAAGATACTCTATGCCCAAGGAAGTCAAGGAAATTTCCTTTACGAAAAGATCCTGGACCGACCGGGAATCGAACCCGTCACCCTCAGCATGGTCATGCTGAATACCCGTGCGTTTACCGCCTCGGCTATATGGGCTTTGATTCTATTTTCTTCAATTTTCACCCGATTTTGATGAAAATTTGACTAAACAACCGGAAATTACTACCGTTTCATAGAATGCATCGGTTGGGCAAGTTGGTTGACCGGTTCCGGATTTATACGGAAACCCAGTGGGGTACGTCGGTTGGCCAAAGGAGATTGCCTTCAAAAATGTTCACTACAACAACGTTTTGTTTTCTTTTTTTAAATTTGTGGCTTATCCTCGGTAGATCGATCATACACCTAAACCTCATTTTACGTACACTATTGGCTTAGCGAAATAAAATTTTACTGCTAAAATAATAATTAAAATAGACATTTTTATATTGCCTTTCTCGTACACCAAGGTGTACCGAAAGGCTATATGTTCACTCCAAAAACGAAAATTTGATAGAGCCTCCGGAGGGGTCAAGTCTTATATACCAATCGACTCAGCTCGACGAATTGAGGTGATGTCTGTGTGTGTGTATGTGTGTGTGTGTGTATGTGTGTGTGTGTGTGTGTGTATGTGTGTGTACAAAAAAACTCACATTACTTTTTGGCAGTAAACCTCAACCGATTTTATTGACCGACGGTTCATTCGACGCGGAATCTGGTCCCATTGTTTCCTATTGAAAATGGTTCAGATCGGTCCAGCCGTTCCGGAGTTATGGCCATTTAGGTGTTCCGGACCGGTACCCCAGGAAGGGGCTAGATATGAAAACGCTACAAACCCATCCATGCGGCACATCAAACTACGGCATTTTCGATAACTTGATGAATGGTAAGCAGAAAAATAGTCTCAGACCATATCTGAACCGGTAGTGTCCCGGAACCGGTTCCGGATGTCCCGCCGGAAGTGACTAAACATAAAAGTGAACTAAACCCATGCATGCGACATATCAAACAGCGGCTTTTTCGATAACGTGGTGAACAGTAAGCAGGAAAACATTCTCAGACCATATCGGAACCGGTAGTGTTCCGGAACCGGTTGCAAATGTCCCGCTGGAAGTGGCCAAGTATTAATGTTAATCAAACCCATGCATGCGACATATCAAACAGTGTCTTTTTTGATACCCTGATGAACAGTAAGCAGGATAATATTCTCAGACCATATCTGAACCGGTTGTGTCCCGGAACCGGTTCCGGGTGTCCCGTCGGAAGTGGCCAAATATAAAATTGAAATAAAATCATGCATGTGACATATCAAACCACAGCTTTTTCGATAACCTGATGAACAGTTAGCAGGAAAGCATTTTCAGACCATATCGGAACCGGTTCCAGATGATCCGCCGGAGGTGGCATAGTATAAAAGTTAATTAAACCCATGCAAGGGACATATCAAATCGTGGCTTTTTTGATATCCTGATGAACAGTAAGCAGGAAAATATTTTCAGAACATATCTGAATCGGTTGTGATCCAGAACCGGTTCCGGGAGTCCCGCCGGAAATGGCCAAATATAAAAGGGAACCAAACCCATGCAAGCGACACATCAAATCGCGGATTTTAAGGCATCTTGATTTAACAAAAAACGAGTTTCCGGCCATATTGGGGACAACCGGTAGTGTTACGCAACCGATTACGGTTGCCCCATCGGAAGTGGTCAAATGTAAAGGAGAACCAAAACCATAAATTCGACACATTTAATCACTTTTTAGGTAAGCTGGTGAACGGTTAACAAAAAAAAAAATAATAGACCATACTTTGGAAAACCAGTAGTGTGCCGAAACCGGTTCCAGGTGCCCCGACGGAAGTGGTCAAATGTAGAAAAAAAAACCAAACCCATACACGCAGCACACTAAACAACGGCTTCTTCGATAACGCGAAGAACGGTCAGCAAGAAAATAGTCTCAGGTCAGTAGTGTTCCGGAACCAGATTCGAGTGCCTCGCCGGAACTGGCGAAATGCACGAATGAACCAAACCCATACATGCATTACATCAATTTGCGACTTTTTAGGAGAACTGATTAATAATTTGCATGAAACTAGTCTAAGACCACATCAGGGACAATCGGTAAGTGGTAAAATGTGAACCGAAAGTTGTAAATGTGAAATTGAATCAAATCCATGCGTGTCGTACCATAAAACCACGCTGATTCGACAATGATTGCTGTCAAATTATCTGTGTAAACTTTCAATTCGATAAACTAACTATATTTTAGTTTTGTTTAGATTAGGGAATCGCGCCACTTGGGCGATGGCTTCTATATTCGTCTGTTTTCCACTATAACTCAGTCAAATTTGAACCAATCGACACAACTTTTGGAATGTGGTGAGATAGGTATAGTATCTACCCGTGTACAACATTTCAAGTCAATTGGTTCAAAATTGACTGAGTTATAGTAGCAAACAGACGAATATAGAAGCCACCGCCCAAGTGGCGCGATACCCTATATGATTTGTTTTTGAACACAAATCTTACAGATATTGTGGTGGTACGAATTGATAGCTTGTACATTTTACGATTGTTGGCTTCCGAGGTTCACTGCGGTTGATCACCAAACGGATCAGGTGTCGGAATGCACCAAATTAGAACTTTCAGAAGTAGCAGCCGCACGAAGAGCCGCTGCGGGTGTAAGTAACATCACAATATCGTATCATTCGTATTTACAGTGTATTACACTGAGACATTTGATCATTTTTTTAATTCAACAAATTTCGAATGAGCGGGGTACAAGTTAAAAAGTGTCTTATTAAAGAGTGATGAATACGCGGGGTTTGAAAGTACATCAAATAGCAGCTTTTTTGATAACTTCTTCTTCTTCTTTATAGCTCAACGTTCGCAGTTAATAATTGAAGGGTTTTCTTTGCCCGCCATTGCATGAATTTGTATATTGTGAGGCAAGTTCAATGATACACTATGCTCAGGAAGTCGAGAAAATGTTCCCGACCGGAACGGGAATTAATCCCGCCGTTTCCGGATTGGCGATTCATAGCCTTAACCACTAGGCCAACTGGAGACCCTTTTTTGATAACACGATGATCGATTCGTAAGAACATAGCCTCAGACCATATTTTAGACAACCGGTAGTGTCCCGAAACTAGTTCTGGGTGTCCCACTGGAAGTGGTCAAATGTAAAAGTGATTTGTACCCATGCATAAGATAAATCAAATCGTGTTTTTTTAGGTAACCTGATGTACGTTAGCAATGATATTGCCTCAGACTATATTTGGGAGACCCGGTTGTGCTCCGGAACCTGTTCCGGAAAGTAACCAAATGTACCATGCGACACATCACATCACGGCTTTTTCAATAACCTGAGGAACGGTTAACTAGAAAATAGGCTCATACCACATTAGAGACTACTGGTAGGGTTGCACAACCAGCGTTTGATGCTTCGCCGGAACTACGAAAGTAAATAAAATCAATGCAAGCGATAAATATGTGTAAGAGAACAAAATCTTGACATATTAAACCCACATACAAACAGACGTCTCACTATACTCACTACGTTCTTGTTTTTAACGGGCAATAAAATAAAACCTAGAATGTACAAAAAAAACTTTATCGAAGACCGCAAAGTGATCTGTGAATGTGTAAAAAGTTATATCTTAGCTTGTTAGTATCGTCTTGATATTGATCAGCTCCCAATGTTAGTGAAGGTACTCAAGCAGTCAACTGAGAAATCTGATATTATTCAGCTCTGCTTTTACGCTGAACACAACGTCGGAGTATGTGCCATCAATAAGTTTTAAGTCAATTCAATGATGGCTTTGATAAAATGCTTGCTTTTCTTAAAAAATATCAGGATTCAGGAACACTTTGACTAACGGCTACGGAAAGATCGTGAGAACATATACGACGAGAAAGGCACTATCACCTCTAGGTGGATTAATTTGGGTTTTTTTTGTACACTTCTCCTAATCACGGAGATGTTTTAAAAAATATAAAAATGTTGAGTTTGCTCATTTTCTTGGCGGCAGAATTTTTTGTCGCTAAGTCATGCATGGACGTAAAAAAGGACAAGGTGTAATAGAACCTAGATAAGGTTTTGAATCTCTTAACGAATTTGTGAAAACACAGAATTGAAAACAATTTTGAAAATTGGGACGGAAATCGGTCAACGCCTAAATGTATGCAATGTCTTGTAATTTAATGAAGTTAGAACTGTTGTGTCCAATATTTGTTAATATAAATTTCTAAAGAAACTCAAAAAGAAAACTCAATATACGTTACATATAATAATTCATTGATGTACAGTGAAAACAAATTGTCCCTATTTACAAAATGTATTCCAATTCGTAAAAGCCCGCTTCGCTATGAGATCCAAGACCAAATTTAGACTGCACTATGATTGATCTACCGAGAAAAGTGGGCATGACGACCAAATGTTTCTTCGAAGATATCTAATGGCCAATAAGATGATTTAATATTGCAATATCTCAATCATCGCCGACAACTTGATTGGAATTGCAGAATAGCAGCTAGTAGCAGCCAAATTTGATTTTGATGTCTCCCTGGGATCCTTAACAAAGACATAGAAGTTGTCCCGAAGCGAAACTTTGCGAAACTGTTTTTGTATGGAACGGTCTGTATGGAGAAAATTTTATTTTTTTAATGTGATATCATTTAATAGTTTTACATTTCTATGTCTGATACGTCATTCGAAAGGTTTATTAGCAAGCTTTTAAAAACAACTTTAAAAGTATGACATTTTACATTTAAGCAAAACATATGTAAAGTTGAACATTTCATTCGTTTTACTAAAAATCGGCAGTGGTCTCATTGCTAAAAAGATCTCGATAAGTATAGGGATTAGCAAACTAATATTTTAGGCTTTACTGGTCCAAGTGGTCTACTTTCACCTACCGAAGGTAAATTTCAAATTGAATGAAATCAATTTTCGATTTTTGGCCACCTGAATCCTGCTGCACGATTTGGTGTTTTGCCCATGTCTGCTGAACAGCAGTTTCTTAAGCGAAAGTTGACTTAAGAGTTGTTTGTTCCACTTTTATGCATCAAACGTGTTTGTTGGGCGGCGATTACTTAGAAGTAGAGGTTAAGTCATGAAAATTTTGAACTTTGAAAAGGAAATACTAATTCTCTATCAGCCTAACATTTTTTTTTTTTTTGGTAAATTGACCGATAAAACGATTTTTTCTACCCGGGTTTCACTAAAAAGATGATCTAGAACGACTCAACCACTAAAATACGAAATGGATTTCATAAAACATAACCTCTCTTTAGAAAAATAATTGTAATGTTGTAATTTGTTGTTTATTAGGTACGCTAGCCTATTAGTTTTACTAAGTATTTGTCAAAGTCAAGGAGACAGATTTCTCCTGCTGGCAGGAAAAGTACGGGGCGAAATGGACAACCCTGCATATTTTATGCTAATTCTTTCGTTACATCGACCAGTGAAGTAAATTGTCTACGGAGATCAATACGGATATAATACTTCAAATACATATTTTCGTAACATCAAAGTTAATAAAACTTTAGGCTAAAATAATCGGATTGATTTTTTCCAAACTCTGTAAAACGCGTAACAATATGCAATGCGCGTACATCCATTCGTAATTGCCAGTGTCCATTTCGCCCCGAATCGACTACAATTTTAAAATCGCTACCTACTCTTCTTTTTACATCGTGTTCAATTTACACCACGGATATTTCATTTATCGCAGTCTTCACAGATACTGGAAGTCACTCGTGATCGATGCAGCTTACACATAGTCGCACCACAGGAATTACAGCTCAAACGAGTTTTGATTTTTCCTTGTACAGAAATAAGAAATCGATTTTGTCTGACTTTTTCGATGTTCAGGCAGGCTACGCATACGCTTACCTTTTGCCGGTGAATATGCAAATCACAGAATTTTATTCCACATTTTCACAATCGTTGAGAGCATCTTTTTCGGTACATTTTCCGCATTCGTTTGGCGTTCGTTGAGTTATGGTTGAGTACCTCATCAGCGTGTTTTACGAAACGTACCAAATCTTTTTTCAGAGGATTTTTCAAGTGCTTCGATTCCGCCTCATGCAACCTTGACTTTACCTGTTCAATCATTTCACCGTGCATTTCAAATGGAATTGACCCATAATTGTGGATGATCCATGATTGTGATATGACTGTACCTGTCCTAGAAAGGATTGATCCTATTTGTTTCCAAGCTAGATTGATTGCTGTGATCCCTGTTGGAAAGATCCCAGAGAACCGGGCGTTTTTTCACCTCCGCAGCAAGAACTTTTTGCCATCCGATGAAAAAAACTCCAATCGTCTTCGGATCGTCCACTTCCGTTTCTGGTGAACCTCTGAAGCACCCGGTTCCTCTGGATTGGTCACTCGTTTTGAAGGCTTGGGGACCTGGCTTCGCTTCGATTCCGCGTGGTACTCGTATTCCATGATGGAGCTGCTGGAAGGGCACCCACCACTCGGAATCCTCTTCCTTGCGCATACCTTCACGCATCTGCTCCACCGGGTCCTCGAAGAGCGACCTCCCTGGTTGTCCAATAATTCCACCTCGAAGTACTCTACTTTGGGCATTTTGACGTCCGTGGTTCAGCTTAGATTGCAGATCCAGAAAATTTTCAAAGCTTCGTTGATGTGTTGCTATGGGAATGGCTTCCAGAGTATTCATAGCATCAACAAATGTATTAGAAGGTTGACATATCGCTGTTTTCCAGCAGCGTACTTCGATCTGCAAACTGTCCTTCCTTCATTCAGATTCAAGCACTGAAGCGTACATCTGCACTAGGGGGTACCGTAATCCGGGGTATCATTGATCAGCGGGGTAACATTGATCGAATTGACCCACCTCATGAAATGTTCAAACAAGCATTTTACATTGAATCAGTTTCTACTATGGAATGGTATATCGTAATCTGCTATCATTTCGCTATTAAATGACATGTAATTTATGAAAATTGAATTGCATAAACATTGAATTAAATCGATTTTTCCATAACTGTGTTTCGTAACGCAATGAGATACACTGTCAAACATTCATGCTTGGCGTGAATACTAGATATAATATGAGGTTCGAAATCACTGTATTACTTCAATATGATATCCTAGAGTTGGATTTAATAAACGAAACTTTTATGAAAATGCTATTTTTCAGTAAAATTTACGATTTATTAAAAGTCGACTATCAATTTCTTAAGCCATTGCCTACCTTTAGGCGTTATTCGTGGTTTAGAGGATTTTAATCCTAAAATAACTTAAAAAGTACATTATTTGTAAGAATTAAGACAACATATTCGAAATCAGCGACCCCGAATTTAGTAAGTAAGGGTATTTTCAACACAAATGAACATTGATCACTGACATGATCAATGTTACCCCAAATCAACACAATCAAAAATTAGATTTAAAAACCCTTTTAAACATGTTTTAAAGTTTTACAATACTTTTTCGAGTGGCTTAACATAAACTCAGAGGGCCAGTACTTCTTTTAAAAATATAAAACATGTAACATTTGCTTTAACAAGAGAATTATTCAAGAAAGATCGAAAATTCTGATCAATGTTACCCCGGATTACGGTACATCTGATCGCTTCGGCAGATGAATATAAGTGACAGTACTTCATTATTTTCTTAGCCTTAGACTATGTACTATGATTCAATGCATTATATCAAGCCAGAATCTGAATCCTTTTTATTTTCGTACAGTTAGTTCTGGCTACAGATAGTTTGGTGCTTTGAGACCCAGGTACCCTCACCATAGCCTTGCTGAAAACTTGCAAATAAACCGCTTTGGCTTTATGTGATCTCCTCTTTCCTATTGATATCTTCCTGGAGATGCTACTGAACACGATGAACATTTGAATGTGATTGAAGACAGACAGATGCCTTCCCCGGTCGTTGAAGGGAACGGAAGATATCCTTGCAAATGATTAGACTCATGTTTATCTGTTGAAGACAGAATTGATCTCGAACGAGTAAATAAAAGCGATGGATGTTCACGGCTTGCGGCACTATAGGAACCCCTGCCAGCCAGCAGCGGGTGGGTCAACAGCAGCTTGACCGCCCGTCCAAATCAAGCTGCGTTTGTGATTTGTGTTCGAAATGGTAAGGTCGGATACACGAATTCATAAATCGAATCATATGCACAGTCCCCGGGTGACATTTTTCCCTCTTGATCTTCACATCGGAGATGGTGCGCCCCGATAGTGCCTCTAGTAGTGCCAAATTTGGAGCTGAGCAATTGAAACTGATTTGACAGATCTGAATTGCGAATTAGCTGCCCCTGGTCAGTGCGCTGCGCTGCGCGGTCATGCATCTTGAGGCAACTTGGGAAGTAATTGCATTGACGGAACTTTTGTGCCAATTTTCTCATTAAGTAGATGCCCGCCGCGTGCTTTGAAAGACCCATTCAATGTGGCGGACCCTTCTCGGAATCAATCGTTATGATCTCCGTCATCTATGTCGGCCGAGGACTGCGCGAGACCCTTACCTTGCCGCCGCCGCCGTCAGTCAGATCGGGGGATTCCATGCTTTGTTCATTCAAACCCCCTGTCTAGGTCAATATCAAGAGACTCGATTAGCCTTGTGTAGTGCGCTACAAACATCCGAAACCGACGACAACGTCTTCTTCCACTCAAGGCAAAGTGAGCTTTTCATGTGAGAGATGGGAGAGACGGAAGCGAAGGTGGAAACGATGAAACGTGTCATGCTAATTCAGATTAGGTAGTTTTGTTTTTGTTTGCTCATCAACCGGCAGGTGGTTGAGTTAGGGTGAGCAGGGTCGTTGGTCGTGTCGTGATCTCGATGTTCGACTTAGAGGCCGAATGGGCATATAACAGGTTACTTGTGAAGGAAACAAACTAAACGAATAGAATCAAATTGAGATTAAAGAGTGCTAGTTCTAGTGGAGTGTTTTGATTGGATGTTTCTATACTATTTCCTGGAAAGACATTTCCCGGGAAACCAGGGTAAAAAATATAATTTGGACATGTATGTAATTTAGACATGCATGGCGATGTATGTCTTTTTCCGGAGAGCTTATAAAAGTAGATACTTCTCTACATCGATGATTGGGTCAAATATACCCTATTCTGATGACTTACGTTGAAAATACGCTTAACAATGGGCTACCCGCTTTGCGCGCAGCCTCAGTTGATCAGCAGGAGTAAATCAATTTAATTTTGTATGGCGAAATGCATCTAAACTTGAATTACTTGAAATACAAAGCTTTTCCCGAAAAAATATTTGGTAGGCTTAATAGTGGTCACCATTGTGCACAACCACTACCAAATATTTTTTCGAATAATGTGTTCCACTTTGAAGAATTTGCCTTTAGGTGGTATTCGCCATACAATATTTTTGCGATTTACTTTTAGCGATTTTTCGTGCATAGAAGCTAGCGCCACATTGGTAGATGTGGAGAGTAGGAAAACAGCCGATGTAGTTACCGTAATCCGGGGTCAAATTGATCACTTTAAAACAACTTTTGCGGATAACATCAGTGCCTGTTCAAATATTGCCAAAAGAATTTCTGTAAAACCAGTACCCTGTGGATCTCCATGGAACCATGCTACAGAATTTTGTTCAACAAATTTAAACTTTAAGTTAAATAACTCCAAATATCAAAATACTGGAAATGCCACTTTGGGGCGAAATTGATCAGTATACAATTAAGCATCGATTGGAAAAGAAAATTTCCTTATTCGTTTAATTTGGCTCTTCTAAAACCGAATAACGCGTCTAAAATCTTACAACTAGTGAATTTAATACTTAAAATGCAAAATTAAATTTTGAAATTTCCTCTTAAACGCCTGAAGGTAGGCAATTTCGTTTGAAATAAGTGATTTCTATCACAATAAATGACTATTTCCTCATAAAATGAACTTTTAACAACTATTTCTTGTTCTGATTAACTGCATAACATCCCAACCAAGGCTCCACAAAAATGTTAAAGCATAGAATTTACGGGAAGTCCTATTAGCAATCGATTGTTTAGTAGCAATGATTTCAGCTAAATGAGAAATACATTGCAAATTCCTTAAAAAATAAGGCAAAACTAACTTTTTTCTAAAAAATTAAAAGTCTACACTCATCTCTAGACATCTACGAATCAGATGACGTAAAAAGTTTAAGAACATTATGACGCTTAAGAGTTCCTAGTATGGAATTACAATGTAGTATCCGAGTGATCAATTTCACCCCGCTGATCAATTAGACCCCGGTTTACGGTACTTCATTGAGAATTTATTTCAAAATCATCAAAAATGTAAATTGTTTCACTAAAACCCCTCAAATGCACATCAGGTGTGCAAGACGACATACACTTCACAGTCACATACAATATTAACCTGAAAATCGTTGAATTAATAATTGTAAGAAATTTTAAAAACTTTTTGCAATCTATATATATCTATATATATAAAAATGAATTTCTGTCTGTCTGTCTGTCTGTCTGACCGCTATGGATTCGAAAACTACTGGACCGATCGGTATGAAATTTTGTATGTGGGTATTTTTGGGACCGGGGAAGGTTCTTAGCTTGGTGCGGGACCTCTCCAGTTTCTGGAGCGGGGGGCTCCCATACAGATGACTTCGCCGGGGGCGTTCCTATGGAACTGCATGTCAAAAAACACAGTAGGCAGGCAGAACGACGTTTGCCGGGACAGCTAGTGTTCAATAAAGAAGTATTAGGTAGCCAATCTCTTAACATTCATCTAGAATGCTTAAAATAGGTGGTGTCCAAAATACATTACAAGATTTCTGCTATAAATATATTTTGGTCATCTAACGAACTACATGGAGATGCTGTGCGATTGCATACTTGAAGGCGTATTCTATGGGTCTGGCGATATTTCCACGATTTTAACAAAAACTGTAATAGTTATCAAAATAAATGCCTGTTAAGTGCAGAAATTTGATTATTTGCAAGAAAATATTTGTAAATAAAAGAAAATCGGGTTAAGTACGGTTCCTTTGAATTCCACTAAGAATTTGCATCCTTTGACAGATACGTATTTCGACCTCAACTGTAAGGTCGTCTTCAGTGTCTTGTACTTGACTCGACTCGTACAAGACACTGAAGTACAAGACACTGAAGACGACCTTACAGTTGAGGTCGAAATACGTATCTGTCAAAGGATGCAAATTCTTAGTGGAATTCAAAGGAACCGTACTTAACCCGATTTTCTTTTATTTACAGATATTCCCCTAACAAGCCCAGGTTAATCATCAGAAAATATTTGTTTATTTATACTTCTTCCATGGTTTAGCAGTATTCATGACTAAACATTGAGATAACTGCCCTATCCAAGTTATATATACCTGAGGGTGTCCAAAACATATATTCGGTGTCCAAAATGCAATTCTAACAGTTGATTGGAAATTGTTTTTTTTTTCAGCTTAAAATGCTTTCGTTAAGGTTTTTGTCACCAGGAACGCAAAGTACAATTATATTATAAGCGTATAAGTAACTTTGCAAAATGATCAATTGTTTTCTAAGGAAGCTAGGCTCTTGGGGACGATTTTTCCAACGTTGTCTTCAGCCTGTAGAAAGTGTAGAATTAGCATTTGAGTTAAAATACACGTTAATATAAACAAAAAAAAAATCAGCCTGTCCAAAATACATGAATTGTGCTTCCCAAACTGTGCGCCGCGGCGCCCTGGTGCGCCGTGAACATCTCTCAGGTGCGCCGCAGGCTCTTGGGCCAAAACACAAAGAACAAACTCTTATTATTGAAGGCAGAATTTTTAGCTGTTTTTGTATTGTTTTGTAAAACTAGTGTCCTTTTTTGTATTCGATACCAATGTTTTGGCTTTTTTGTGGAAGACTTCAAAAGAAAGTCATTCAAAGGGGTTTTCCCTCTTCTAAATTTTCAGTTAAATAGTAAATATTCCAGTCTACGAATGTCCTCATGAAACATTTTTTACAATTTTTTTATATATCCGAAATTTTGAAAATTTTCGTAGGTCTCTTAAATTGTTGGACTTTTTATGATTCGGCTTAGTTCTCGATTTTATCAATAGCTTGTAATTCAATGTAGGTATTTCCAGAAACTGTTTTGAAGTTCTTTCCATAATACTATCATCTATAAGTACTGTCAATCTCCAGGTCTTTGTGCTGTGTCAAACATTTCGGAACGATATTTTTACTTACATCACTATCATAACTTGTTAGTTTTTCTCTATGATTAAGATTTCCTCCTATAGACTGGTTTAGCCCCTTATCGTGAAAAATCTGCGATTATTTATGTGTCGATTTCATGCATGATTCTGAAACCGCCTTTTTTTGAGTTGTTGAGTTGAGTTTTTTAAGTACCGAATACAAAAACATGACCCCTCACCGTCACTGTCAGCCGTTCTGACAGGTTCTGAACAATTCATTTTTATATCTATTTTCCCTTAAATTTGGTAATCTAGGGTACTTTATTTAAAAATAAAAGTTTTTCAATGCAATCCTTCAGAAATCTAAAATTTGTGTGTTAAGTTCTGCGAATCTTTAGGCAATTTTTCTTTTTTTTTTTATTATAAAAAAGCATGACATTGAAGGCTTTTTTTTGTTTATTTTTGTTCGTGAATTTGAACTTATGCTCATTCTTCACACGTCAAGTAGGGAACATTGAAGGCTTTTTTGCGATATATTTGTAATTTTGAACTGAAGGTGTTCAATTTATTAAAATTCTTTGTAAAAAGTTGTTGGTGCGCCGCGAAAATTTTGAAAATTTCAAAAGGCGCCGCGGTAGCAAAAAGTTTGGGAACCTCTGAATTATCATATTCCCCAAAATGCTCGATATCCCGAAATTACAAGTCAAGGAAAATCTGGAATTCAAGAAGCTATTTTTCAAGTATGATCTGATTTTTTATTCTTTACAATTGATTTTACCAGTTTCTTTTATTTACATAATTCAATTCCACAGCTCTTAGGTCCACTGGGGTCCACGTGAGTGGGAGACATATTGGCTGTTGTGCTGTATATGTAGGATAAGCAGGTATAGTGCGCTCCAACTAAGAAAACCGTCTCCTTTAATTTTCAGGGAATTAGAAATAATGAATGGACCAAGGCTTCATATTCTTGAGACTAGTCTACTATGTCGATTTTGTGGTTGTTGTGCTACTACTTACTTACTTTCAGTCCTGGAGCACTTATGGTGGTGCAGAGGGCCGAATTGAAAGATCAGTCGATGAGTGTTCTCCACTGATACACACCAGGTTTCACTGGCGTATAGCAGCACAGATTTCACGTTCGAGTTGAAAATTCGGATTTTGGTGCGTCGACTAATCTGGTTGTTTTTCCATATATGTATTTCTTAAACTCGTAAAAGCAGTCCTCGCACAGTGGTACCGCCATAGGCCAAAAATCAAAAAATTGATTGTCTAATTATGAGTTTGTATAATTTTTATAAATCAATAATGTTCCCAAGAATGCAGAGAATCCATTTTTATGTAAGTTTCTGTTGCATATTTTGCATGAGAGCGTGGGTACTGTTATGCAATTTTACATTCTTTAAATTTGTCGAAAAATTACATGACTTTTGAGTTGTACTCCGCGTCTTCGTATAACAAAAGCAAGTATATTTTCAATTGGTTTTCAACGCAGAGAATCAGAATAGATGTTTATCTTCCAATTCGAAGCGCTAAAAACCGGATCAGGATGTTTTTGGACCAATGGGGATGTGAGTTATAGGCACATAATTTTACCAATAGAATATATACATAATAAAAATTCATGTAACATTTCAAACATGTTCTTAACCACATTTAATCAATCGTCCGCCAGCAAATGATCAGATTTGAGTAGGAGAATCAATCTGTGAAGGTTGTAGCTGCAAATATCTGCATACAAGCTTGCAGGATGTATTGGAAGTTACCCGTTATTTTTATAAAAAAGTTGTATTAAAATAACTACAAAATTATATATATACTAGATTTTCTGGAATTGTCTTAAATGCGTACCAAAATGACTGAAATTTTTACAGGAGAAATTTCAAAGCTTTTTACAATAATTGAGGGTTATTTTATTTGAAAACAATCTTTGGAAATGTTTTTTTTTATTATGAACAAAAAATACACTTCTGGAGGTATTGAGGTATTCATACCTCAATAGTTGCATAACAACCATTCGTATTTGGCCTCGTCAAAACTTACCTCTGTAATTGTGGAATTTGATAAGAAGTTTTGCATTTGCTGCCAACATTTAAAAAATTTCCTCAAAATCCATTCAGTACCTAATACTGTAGTGCTGGAAGAAGAAGGAGTAAATATACTCTTTTAGTAATATTTACTAAAAGAGCGTATTTGCTCCTCATATTCCCTTCCCAAATCGGAATATTTGATAAATTCATTAACGTTAAATCTTAGTGTACAAATTGATTTCTTTTAAAATAGTAGGCGCTGATTAAATTGCAATGACGAGGGGTATTTGTATATATTTCTTTTATTGGGTTAGAGCTATACATGATTAAAATTCCATGTACTATATTACTGGATAGCAGTTGCAATGCAATTGTAAGAAACAAATACGACTGGACAGATACTTGAATCTGTTTTATTGTGCAAAACGCAGGCCCATGAATTATATGACATATAACTGTGCAATATTTGTATGGTTGAAAAATTTCCTTTTACGTACGTTTTGTGAATTAATCCTGAATATTTGTTTGAAATAATTTCCAGAAATTGGCTCTGTAATTGCACTATTGTTACTATTGTTTCAGAATTATCGCTTTTGGGCATTAGGTACTGTAGTTATACATACTAATTCGTTATGTGATGATTTTTTTCTGTGTTTCGACAATGCAAACTACCTTATTTCTGAAAAAAATATTCAGTTTCATATATTTATTTTATTGCGGTAGAAATAGAACTTACTAATAAAATCACAATTATAATGCTAATACTGATTCCACTCACAAGAATCTATTATGATACAGTCGTGCTATACATGTTTTAACGTGCAATACTTAGCAGAAATTCCTCAAAATTCGACCCAATCTTCATAATAATTAAAAATATTTGATTACTGATTTCTGTGCAAAATAAAGGTTTTTTAATGATATTTTCATTCATCATAAAAAAAGGCCAAAGTTCATATTTTTCAAGTGATGATCATGAAAATGAACTGGAATATCCTTTTTTGGTCATAACATGCTATTTCTGGTCACTTATAATGATTCTGCCCTTCAAAAAACGAAGAAAATGATTTATGACCGCTTCCCTGAACAAATGGAACCACTGTGCCTCGCTTTCTTGATCCGTGCACTTTGGACAGGGGATAGACAAAATGATCGGGACAGGCAAAAATTTCACAATTCAAAAAACGTTCCATCAATTATTCTCAAATTTTTACTGTAAGTTCACCAGCTAGTTCTGTATCTGTGGTTCAAATTTGGAAAAGATCGGGCCATTCTTCACGAAGTTATGAAGATTCTTGAAAAAGGTATGATTATCCGATAGCCAACTTTGAGCTGTTATACAGTGGTTTTTCGATTTTGTTACAGTTCTATTTAATCACGCTCTATTATATCCCTTTCGTGACGAACCAGCACAATTGTGCTGTTGAGCAGTAACATGTTTGCATATTTTTTTCATGTGTTTAGACTTTGTTTTATGTGATGTAAACTGTTTCCATAATCCAGCCATCACTTGTACCTGTATGTGTGTAAATAAACTTTTGTTTACGTTGCCTGTGGGATTTACTACAACAAGGTAAACAAAAAGTGGGCAAAAACCGTAAAACATGAAAAAGTTTTATCTATCGCAAATTTGTTATTTCCGATTTATAAAGGCAATCAAAGCTAGAAATCGAAAGATAAAGAGTAGTTCCTTCAAATGAGGAAAAATAATTGTTGGTTTGTTGGGAAATCTAAGAGTTTTGGAGATCCAAAGTTGAGCAATTTGTATGGAGATTTTATTTTTTTGCGCTCCGTCACGAAAGGGATATCACTCTCGATTCTGGCACGGTATTTTTTTCAATTTTATCACACTATGATAATTGATAGATATTTTTCCAAATACATATTTCAAACTAGATAGGGCATATGAATTGTCATAAGTATGCTACTTTTGCACATTAGTAGGGTTCGCGCACCAGTTTTGGTCAGTCTAAGGGAAACCATCCCTAAAAAATGACAAATTACCAATTAAAACCACCAATATGCCAATATGAAAGATTTCAATCTGTATTATGGCCAAAACTGACGCTCTACCCTAAATGGCTTCAGTGACAAAGGTGATAAGGGATTATAGACCGGCTACTGAACTCGATTATCTACAATCGCATTCTAAAACATATCAAATATTTAGTAAACAAACGAAAAGCTGTATAAAACTACAATTTTAACTTATTTCAATCAAAGTTGGTTTGACAAAATGTCTAAATTCAAGCTTTATATGGAATTCCGTTCGCAACTTCATTTAAGTTTAGGAAGATTCCTAGCATAAGAAAATCCAAAGATGTTCGTCACAATAGACCATTAAAATCACTTAAACGGCTGTTACGAAATGATCAATGATCAATTTTAAAAGACACGGACACGTTTAGTACTTCCAGTGAACTATTCGCTCTTTGAAGGAAGCACGACACTAGACAACGGACTAGCATGCAACGCCCAGTGGCACAGCCGAAAACTTTTCCTGACAGCTGCGGCGGGAATCGAACCCGCGCTCCTAGCACGATGCGACTAAATGCTTGGTGACACTAGCCGCACGACCACCAAACCACACAATCAATTGCTACCAGGCATCCAATTTTTCACTCACGTGATCAAATTCCCCGGATTTATCCACCTCCGCGATCGTGATTTCTCACTGCATAAGCTTAGTTTCTTGTTGCCAAGTAGAGCGCTCAAGTAAAATTCCACCTTTTTCCGCAAGTAATTTTGACAACTGATCCAGTATGGGGAGAAACTTTCCTTTACCTTACGGAATAATTCGCCTTGACGGAGGCTCTCTGAGAGAATTGAGCTGTGCGTGAAAACAATTTTTTTAACATGGGAAAGGATAGGAGCTGCATTTTCAAATGCTTTTAAAATATTTGTGGGACTCCAAATTGAAAAAAAAGTGTAAATGTTTTGCAATATACTTTCAATTAGCTACATTATAACAAAAAGTTTCTAAATCACAATTTTATGTCTACAATATAGCGCATCGAAATCTCATTCGATAACATTAAGAGCGTTTTGCTTAAAAAAAAATCTTATAAAGATTTAGAAGCATTTGAAAATGCAGCTCCTATCCTTTCCCATGTTAAAAAAAATTGTTTTCACGCACAGCTCAATTCTCTCAGAGAGCCTCCGTCAAGGCGAATAGCGCGGACTATTTTTCCGCGCAAGGAAAAGTGACAGCTCCATTTGATTCGCACGGGAGCCGTTTCGAGTGTTACACTTTTTTCCTTACTTGCCTTCTGCGAACTGCACAAGAAATTTTGAAGCGGAATCATTACTTGACCATTACTTGTCCTACACTCAGGCAAATGAACCTAAGATTATCATAAGGTCTAACTTATGAAAAGGCCTTTGAACAATTCATAACGGCTAGAACGATTTTCATAAGGTCGGTCTATGCCGCAAAATCGACTCACAGTTTGGCTTTTATACACATTTAGCAACACGATATTCTCAAGCGTCGATAGCCGCGTGGGTTGGGCACGAGCTCAGTGATCTCGACGTTCATGGATCGATTCCAGTATGCATCATTTTGTGATTTTTCTGCTCTTTTCATAAGTTTATCTTATGTAATTAGGTCATAATAAGCATGTTCAATTTTCATAAGGTATTCTTATGGCATCCATACTTTACAGTTATGGCTAAATTTCATAAGGTATTTTGATGAATTTCGGTAGTTTACTTCGCTGAGTGTATGTTTTTGCACAGTACGTACGAAGTGGAAACTAGCCAATTAAGGGCTGTTTGCAGTTCGGAAGGAATTTTTCGGCCTATCTTGATGCATCCGAAATCCCTTGCCTGAATCGCTCAAGAAGCTGATTTTCTTCGATCGCAGATCGCAGTTCGCAGTTGCGAAGAAATGACAATTCAAACGGCAGTCTCTGTAGAAAGTTGCTGTCAGATATAGCTCAAGAACTTTCTTGAGCGATTACTTTTGAACACGAAACTGGGCTTAAGCTAAGTTTCCTGTTGCCAAGTAGAGCGCTCAAGTGAAATTCCACCTTTTTCCGTAAGTAATTTTGACATTTGTTTAACTGACAGCAATTTAACGAAACGATGCTGTAAGAAGGATGCGAAGAAAAGGGCATCAAATTGTTTACGATTTGGACTTAGAGAAATTTCGTTTCGTTTGTTTCCTCAGGAAATGTTATTGAAGTTGAATGTACATTTCGCGCGCTTGTGGGGAAAATGATTCAATAATTCTTTAAATTGAAGAAGAGAGAGTCGATGAAGAGAACTCTCATGTTACTTTCGCCCTTATTTAAACACAATCTAGAATTTATAACTTTTGGGTGGGTTTCTGGGGAAAATCCTCGGGAAAATCCAAATAGGGGAACTGCGGCCATAACGCCCATAGGGGGCAAGTTGCGCCACCCTTGTTTTAGGCAAACCACGTTATTTTCAGCACTTTTTTCAACTGCAATCGTTAAAATAAGAATAAAAATGGTTCTTTATGTTTGAGTTTACATATTTTTACTAAAAAAATGTACAAAAACTTCAAAAAAAGATTTTGGTTACTTTTGATGTAATTTTGGCCTGTCAAATTGTTGCTCTTTTTTACATCATTTAAAAGATTTTTTTTCTCGGTATCCCCATAAACTGTTTCGCACACTCCCATTGTTTGTGTACCAAGCGAAAAAAGTATCGAATTCGGCCCTTATAACCTTTTTACAAGGGTCCAAACTTCTGAGGCATGTGTGGGGTAAAATGCCCACCCCTAGTTATTTACATTAAAATAGCCATTTAGATCCAAATTCTGGTATAAATTATGTAGAACACAAGTTGAAACCAAGCAACAACACATTTTTAGTATGAATAAGTTCACTAATCACGCATCCAGGTGTCATTTTGTAGTAATTATTGATAAACAGCTCACTATGACGTTTTAATGGAATTGACCCATAATTACAGGTGATCCATAATTATGCAATGACTGTATGCCATTAACGAACAATAACAGTTGATAATAAACCAGGCACGCAAGTATATGTACACAATTTGGCATCCTGGCGTTAGCTGTGGCTAGTGGCGCGTTTTACCCCGCATTGAAACAAAAAATCTGAAAATCAAACTTTTTTTCAAATTCGAATTTTTCAGTAGTAAAACATAAAACTGGTTTATGGTTTCATCTATTTAAAAGGAAACATGTTGGTGCTTCATGTTAGTGCCAAAACAGTGTGTATTATGAAGTGTTTCATGGTTAAAATTGGACTCTTCCTTAACGTGGGCGTCTTACCCCCAGTTCCCCTAGTGAGATTCCAACGGAGTTGCGAAGCTTTCCATGGAAAATAATGATGAGAGACATTGCGCTGGGATTCTGGGGGAACTTTTAATGGTATTACAGCGAGAACTATGGATAGATACTAATTATAAATTCTGCAATTTAGGGGTTCGGACTACGGTGGGACTCTGGCGGTTACTTCATGGAGTTTTTGAAGAAATACTGGGACAAAGCTTCACGGGAAATTTTATGAAGATCCACGAAGGATTCTTTGTGATGAATCTTCTGGCATACGAAGGATTTTATCTGGGATTTTGCAGAAAATTCTCTTGAAATTCTTCCAGGTGTTCCACCGGAACATCCACCAGGAGTTCGCCGGGGAATTTCTACAAAAAAAACCTTCCATGAAGGATCTAATTTTTTTTTCAGGATTTAATAGCATGGGATCTTGTAGGAGTTCCTTCAGGGTTTTCTCCAGAGGTGTTTTCTTAGATTCTACCAGGAGTTTTTTGAACCATCCTCCATTAACTTTAAACGGGATTTCTTCAGTATTTTTTTCCGGGGTTCACTCAGATATTTATTCGGAGATTCCTTCCGGGATCATTCCAAGAGTTTCGTCTAGGAATTCTACAGGAATGCATTCTAAGATTTCTCTAGGAGTTTTTTTTTTTCTAAAATAGAACTATTTGGGATCCCTCTAGGTTTTCTCTGAGCGTTTCTTATATGAATCCTCGAAAAATTCCTATTGGAATTTCTACAGGTATTGTTTATCAGATTTATCTGTGAAATCCTTCCTCCAGAAACTTTTTCCGGGATCCCTCCAGAAGCTTCTTCTAAGTCTCCTCTAGGAGTTACTTTGTGGGTTCCTCTTATAGTTTCTTCTGGTTTTTCTCCAGGATTTTCTTTTAAGATCACACCTGGAGTGGCATCAGGGAGATTTCTCCAAAGATTCCTCCGAAGATTTCTCCAGAAATTCATCCTGAGATTTCTCCAATTATTCCTCCGGAGATTCCTGCAGTATTTTTTTTCGGAAATTCCTCAGGGAAAACCTTCCGGAGATTCCTCCATAAATGCCTTTAAAAATCCCTCCAGGAATTCCTCCGGAAATTCTTCCAGGAATTCCTGGAGGAATCTCCGAAGAAATTACTGTGGGAATCTTTAGGGGAACTCCTGGAGGAGTTTCCGCAGGAACCGCCAGAGGAATTCCTGAAGGAATCTTCGAAGCACTTCTCGCAGGAATCTCAGAAAGAATTTCTGGAGGAATCTCCGTAGGAATTCCTAAAGGAATCTTCGAAGGAATGCCTGGAGATATCTCCGAAGAAATTACTGCAGAAATCTCTGGAGGAATTCTTGGAGGAATCATGGAATTCTTGAAGGAATCTCCGGAAGAATTCTTGGAGGAATCTCCGGAGGAATTCTTTGAGGAATCTACGGGTGAATTCTCGGATAAATCTCCGCAGGAATTCTCGGAGGAATCTCCGCCGGAATTCTCCAAGGAATCTCCGGAAGAATTCTCGGAGGAATCTCCGGAAGAATTTCCGGAGGAATCTCCGGAAGATTTTCCAGAGGAATTTCCGGAAGAATTCCCGGAGGAATCTCTGGAAGAATTCCCGGAGGAATTTCCGGAAGAATTCCCGGAGGAATTTCCGGAGGAATCTCCGTAGGAATTCCTGGAAGAATCTCCGGAGGAATAAATTATTAAAGAAATCTCAGAAGGAATTTCTGAAGTTGCTCCAGAAGATCCTCTGGTGATTCCTCCAGAAATTCCATCGGGGATTCCTCCGGGAAATTCCTCCAGGAATCCTCCCGGGAAGTCCTGCAGAAATTCTTGAAGAATTGCACGGTAATTTCAGAGATAATTTTAGATGAGTTCCTGGGAAACTCCTGGAGGAAATTCTCGGAAACTCATTGGCGAATTCCAAAATAATTTCTGCAGGAATTTCCGGGGAACTCCTACAAGAATTCACGAGGAACTCCTGGATATACTCCCGGCGAACCCCTGAAGCAATTAACTAGGAACTTCTGGAGGCATTCCCAGGGAACTCGCGGAAGTTTTATCGGGGATTTCCTGGAGGAAGCACCTGAGAATTTCTGGATGATTTCCTGGTGAATCCCTGGACGAATTTCCGGAACAGTCCTTGAGGAACTCCAGGGGAACACCTGGAGGAATACTCGGGGAACTCCTGGAGGAATTTCAGGGGAATTCCTACGGGAATATCCGGGAAACTCTGGTGGAATTCCTGATAATCTCCTGAAGGAAGAACTTGAGGTGAGCTTCTGGATGTATTCCAGAAGTGGCGCCAAGGGAGGGGTTTTTCCCAATTTCGGCAAAAGGCGGAGGGGCGCCTAGTGCATGAAGCGTCGGTTATGGGGAGGTTTGACACCCAACCCCTCTTGTGCACGGGCTTGCGTGAACTCCTGGTGGACATTCTAGAGGAATTATCGGGGAGCTCCTGAAAGAACTCTTTTAGGAATTTTCGAGAACTAGGAAACCTCAGATTTCTTTCGATAGAGCAAGACAGAGCAAGAACAATGCTGTAGATTCTCACATAATTCCTCTTTTCCAGGAAACAAACAATTCACCGAATTGAAGTTGTTTTACCGCACCGGCATACTTGCGGATTTTTTAGTACGTACCGCAGTGCTTCCTCATTCAGTTGTCAGCCCCATTGCGTTTTTTGCTTCGAATTGCTGTTGTTTCATTTGACATTTGACCCTGTGTTCTACAGGCCTAAGGCCCCTGTGTACTAACAGCTTAATGCACACTGACGTCTTTGGTGCGAAAGAAAAAAAAACAAAAAAGAAAGAGAAAATGTCACTTTTACTCACGGAATAATACATCGACATATTATTCCGTACGGAAAATTAGCAACATGACTGACAGCATCGCATGACAGTGCCATCTGTTGGCAAATCTTTCTGGCTGCAAATTACTTATCAACTGCGAACGCTTAAGTAATTTTGATTGTAAAAGTTTTACGTGACCATTACTCTTGTCCTATCTTTTTACACAGTACTTACCAGGTGGAAACTAGCCATTAGGATGAAAAGTAAGTCTCTCACTCCAGCGCTCACGATAATTCTCCTTATCTCAATGCACAACTCACGGATAAACAACAAAGCATCCAATTTCTCACTCCGTCTGCGAGTCACAGAACATCTCCACCGATGCGCGAGATCAATTATTTGACGTTTAGGGGCTGTTCATAAACCACGTGGTCATTTTTTTGGGACTTTTCAACCCCCCCCGCGTGGTCATTAGTCCATACAAAAAATTTTATTTGTCCATACAAAATGGTCATCGGCCGAACCCCCCTCATGACCACGTGGTTTATGGACAGCCCCTTATTGGTATCGTGTTTACAAAAAGTATTCTTGTTTCATGGCCATCTAGATCAATGAGGTACAGATACAGGTGGCACAGATAAACATTGCAAACCACTAGTTGTCTCTTTTGTTCTACCGCTGATCAAATGCTACTCAATTAGTGACGTCACTAATTGAGTTGCATTCGATCAGCGGTAGAACGAAAGAGGCAACTAGAGGTTTGCAATGTTTATCTGCGCCACTTGTATCTGTACCTCATTGCATCTAGATAACGCGGCACCGCTCAGACGTCAACCGGGTGAAACGTGGATTGGTGCAGTCTGAGCAAACACTTTCTCCTGCGAGAGCAAACGATTTGTGAGTGGCTTGTGCGGTTGGCTAAATTTATTTTTCAAAATGCTGCCTGAAATTTTCATTGCGTGTTTTGATGTTTCGTTCGTTTTTTTATTTGCTTTTTGTATTTAGGTGCATTTTGAGTAATAAAAACACTCGCAAAAAATATGTTTCAATTTTATGACGCTCCAGTATATCACGCGATTATTTTTTTCATTCATGATATAATCGAAAAAGTACTGTATAACTTCATGTAGAAAAGCACGATCTTTTCCAAATTTCGACCATTGATAGACAACTGGTTGACCAACGTTCAGTTAAAATTTGAGAATATTTGATGCATTTTCCGAAAAGTTACAGCTTGTTGACCAATTTTTGAAAATCGAAATTTTCGCCTGTCCCGATCATTTTGTCTATCCCCTGTAGATCTTGGTACCACCATCGACCGCCATTTGGCTACCAAGATATTGGAAGCTTTCAACATTCCCCACTGATTGCCCTAAATTACCGTAAAACTGAAAGGGTTGACCGTGTTTACATTCAACGATTTGGTCTTGTTGACGTTGATGGTAACACCTGCCGCTGAAGAGCGATTGGCAAGATCATCTAGCTTGCTCTGCATATCAGAGCGACGTTGAGCTAAGAGAGCAACGTCATCAGCCAGTTCGAAGTCATTTAGGTGCTCCATGGTAACGGGCTGCCACAGTAACCCACGATTTGGTTCACGGTCAATTGCACCACCCAGGCTCTCGTCGATTACGATGAGGAATAGTAGCGGTGACAGTATACATCCTTGCCTCACTCCAGCAACGTCCTTGACGGGATCGGACAAAACACCGTTGTGCAGTACTCTGCACGAAAATGTCCTGTACTTCAATGAGGTGTTTCTGAGACGGAGCTTCGATGTTGACACTGGTAATGTGTCGAACTCTTGGAGGATCATACTGACATGTTGGTGGCGGACCCGGCACTTAAAAAAAGTTTTCAAAGTGATCGAGTCAGCGTTTCAGCAGGTCAGCCGGGTCGGACAATAGCTGTACACACGCTCTTCCTCGGGCATCGTAGCATTCATCTAAATCCCACTAAGGTATCGTAGATGATACGAATGTGGCCGGTAATTGTGGCTTTCTCACCTTGGTCGGCTCTGGAATCCGCTCACGTTATTTTGTTCCGACTAAAGGGGCGCTTCACTTCCTTCTCGAGAGCCGAGTAACTCTGACGGGCTACCGCTTTGCCTCCTCGTGTTCTCACTCGCTCTATCGCGGCTTTGGCGTTTCTTCGTTGCTCTATTTTTCTCCAGGTGTTATCTGTGATCCACTGCTTTCTCTGGGTGCGTAGCTCACCCATATTATTCTCGTCAGTGGTTTATGGCGCTCCATTGATCATCTACGCTTCCACCTTCCTTTTGGAAAGGTGCCAGCACGGTTTTTCAGTTTCTCAACGTGGGATCACTTCACCTAAGTGTAACTAATCCGAAAGATCTCTACCATGTTTCATCTCGTCGGACAATCACAACAACGCCTCGATTTTTTTTATTTACTAACTGTGCAACACATTTTTCGAGATCGCGCAGCGATGGAAGAACTGTACCGCGCTAAGGACACATGAAAGTTCTACGAGAAGCTGAACCGCTCGCGCAGAGGCTTCGTGCCACAAGCCGACATGTGTCGAGATAATAATGGGAATATTCTCACGAGCGAGCGTGAGGTGGTCGAGAGGTGGCGGTTGCATTACGATGAGCACCTCAATGGCGACGTTACAAGCACCATCGACGGTGATGAAATCGAGGCAGTTGAAGAATTCGTGTAGGTACTTGGGCTCACTGGTGACCGCCGACAACGACACCAGCAGAGAAATTTAGAGGCGCATTGTGGCAGGAAATCGTGCTTACTTTGGACTCCGCAGAACTCTACGATCGAATAAAGTTCGCCGTAACACGAAGTTAACCATCTACAAAACGCTGATTAGACCGGTCGTCCTCTATGGGCACGAAACATGAACCCTACGTGCAGAGGATCTACGGCGGAATGCAGATGGCAGACGGGACTTGAAGAAGGCGAATGTTCGTTTGTATTGAAAATACCCTTACTTACTAAATTCGGGGTTGCTGATTTCGAATATGTTGTCCAAATTCTTACAAATTATGTACTTTTTAAGTTATTTTAGGATTAAAATTCTCTAAACCACGAATAACGCCTAAAGATAGGCAATGGCTTAAGGAATTGATAGCCTACTTTTAACAAATCGTATATTTTACTGAAAAAGAGCATTTTCATAAAAGTTTCGTTTATTAAATCCAAACCTAGGATATCATATTGAAGTAATACAGTGATTTCAAACCTCATATTGTATCTAGTATTCACGCCAAGCATGAATGTTTGACAATGTATCTCATTGCGTTACGAAACACAATTATGGAAAAATCGATTTATTTCAATGTTAATGAAATTCAATTTTCATGAATTGCATATCATTTAATAGCTAAATGATAGCAGGTTACGATATACCATTCAATAGCAAAAACTAATTCAATGTAAAATGTTTGTTTGAACATTTCCTGAAGTGGGTCAAGCCGATCAATGTTACCCCGCTGATCAATGATACCCCGGATTACGGTACTACGAGCTGCATCAGCTGCTGAGAGAACCAACCATCGTCCAAACTGCGAAAATAGGGGGGCTACGGTGGGCGGGTCATGTCATCAGGATGCCGGGTAGCCACCCGACTTAAATGGTTCTCGAGAGTCTCCCGACCGGTACAAGAAGACGTGGTGCGCAGCGAGCTGGGTGGGTCGACCAAGTGGAGGACGATCTGCGGACCCTACGCAGAGTGCGGAACTGGAGACAAACAGCCATGGACCGAGTGGAATGGAGACGATTCCTACGTACAGCCTTAGCCTGATCGGTAAGGTAAGCAACGCATTTCCATCACTTCTCGTTAAATGTTTACTAGCTATTAAAATTTATTCCATTGACAAAAATGCGATCCATTGTTTCGTTCATATGTTGATCCTGATGCATAGTTAAGGATTGTAGTTTTCATAGTTCCTATGTTCTTCAAATATCATTTTTTTTATCTGAATTAATGAGATTTTTAGCCCTAGGCTAGTTCATCTCGGGACCCACGCATTACTTCCCTTCCGAAGGAAGAACTCACATTTTGCGAGTTTGTCGGGAGTGGGATTCAATCCCAGGTCCTCGGCGTGATAGTCAAGTGTTCTAACCATCACACCAGGTCCGCTCCTTCAAATATCAATATCTTCGTCAATTATTGTACACCTGAGTGCAGCTCACCGTAATCAATCGACGCATGCTAGTTATGTGGGCGACATTGATCTTCTGGATGATGATGCTGCTGCCTCGCTTACTCACTCACCTAGTAGCAGCATATGCGCGACCCCGTCCTACACAGTCCATATAGGAACGAAGTGATTTTAAATAAACTTGAACCGCGAGAGAAAAAAGGAATATTATACAGATGCTACATTGCGCGCGCACCTTTCACCGCCTCCGATGCAATCAGCCTGATGGTAGGTAGACAGACATACTCATCGTCGTCGCTTCGTCAACTTGTACTGAGAAGATTAAGCACCCGCTTAGATTCAAGGCCACCAAGGTTATTTAGTAGCGCTTTTTCCAGCTCAACTCATCGCTGCAGGACAGCCTGACGCTGCGGACGACAAGAGATGAGCGGTGCTTGTCAGTTGACTCCGCGTGGTTGTATGTGGTTAATGGACAAAATTTGAAGTTCATTATTTTCGCGACTCACCTGTTGCCGTTGGCCAGCTGTGGGATGTTGGTTAAATCTCCTTGTGTTTCAATGATGAAATTGAGATAGGATGTCCTGTACCAGCCAATCCAGTCATGCCCACATTTTCTCACTCGACCCGATGGCGTCACACCGGTCACCGGTTACAAGAATCGAAGATGTCGCACACTTCATGTTCAGGCACTTCTTGTTCTTCTCCATGTTCTATTTCCTGTTCCTCTTGTTTTGTTTCATCTTTGGGCCTGTCCATAAACTACGTAGACTCTTAGGGGGGGAGGGGGGAGTCTGGCCAAAGTCTACGCTCCATACGAATTTCGAAAATTTTGTATGGACAAAAGTCTACGAAGGGGGAGGGGGGGTCTGAGATGGCCAAAAAAAGTCTACGTAGTTTATGGACAGCGCCTTTGTAGGATTTCCCACCATGTTCAATGCCAGTAAATGGGAGGCCGACCACACTCTCAGTCCTCTTATTGCCTTTCTACATTTGCTCCTTTTCATTTGCACTCACTTTCGAAACTTTGTCGATAATCACATGTGTAAACACTGTAAACAACAAGCTAGAGAATAAAACGTATTTATATTCCATTTTTCCTAACCGTAAAAATTGCTTGACGTTATGTCGAGAACAAGAAGAGATGTCGTTTTTTGAGTTTATGGTAAATTCAATTAGAAATCAAAAAGATAAACCGGAAAATCCGTGCGGCTTCGGCTTCCAATATGGAATCGAAAGGTACGCGTTCAAAAATATCCTGGAAATCCATCATCTGGACATCATCTGGGACAGTGCCGCAATAGCTGTGGAGGCTCTTTTACAGGCGTAATCGACGTGGCTACTGAAGGTAAGCTTATCGTCGATCATCACGCCCAAGTGTTTGACGGAGCGCTTTGACAGGATAGTGCACTCACCTACACTGATTTCCGCCTGCTGCTCCGACTTCCGGTTGTTAACAAACATCATCTCAGTCTTGTGGTGAGTAAGCTCCAGTTTCCTCCACAACCTTGATTGAGTAGTCGGTAGTCAACTTCACCTCGATCGTTTCACCGTAGACTTTGAGCGTAATGTCGTTGGCAAATCCGACAATCTCCACTCTCACTGGGTACTCTACACACTAAGATTCAGATGTTCCAGTTCAGTAATTTTTTCACCGAATTCAGTATTTTTTCCATCTTTTTACTGAGTTTTCAACAGCAGATTTATCTCGGTACACTCGGTAATCGTATTAACCGTTCACCAGTAACGATATTTACCGTGCATCAGTAGCTTTTGACAGTTTATTAGCTGAGCTCAGTATCTCATTTACAGAATATCCGCAAAAGAAACAACCGAGCGTACCGAGTTAGATCTGCTGTTGAGAACTCAGTAAAAAGATGGGAAAAATACCGAGCTGATCTTAGTGTGTAACCTCACACCTCGTCGTATATGACATTCCATAACACCGGACCCAGGATGGAACCTTGCGGAACTCCTGAGGTTATGTGAAAGCACTCCCGACCCACCTCTGTGTCGTAGACTAGTACTCGATTCTGAAAATAACTTTCGAGAATATTGTACAGGTACCCCGGTATCCCCAGACGCAAGAGCGCATCGGCAATAGCAGACCAGCTGGCGCTATTAAACGCATTCCTTACATCCAGAGTCACTACCGCGCAGAAGCGAATTCCCCTCCTCTTAGGCTCGAATGCTTTCTCGGCGGTTTTTGTAACCGACAAGATAGCGTCTACGGTGGACCTCCCCTTCCGGAAGCCGTACTGGGTTCTCGAAAGACCATTTTCGCCTTCAGTGAACCACAACATTCTATTGAGAATGATATTTTCGAGCACCTTCCCTGCCGTGTCAATGAAACATATTGGTCTATATGCCGACGGGTCTCCGGGTGGTTTCCCCGCCTTTGGCAATAGTACCAGGCTCTGCCTCTTCCAAGCTTCTGAGAAAACTCCCTCGTCCAGGCATTTCTGCATAGCAGATCTGATCATCTTGGAAGCCTCTGCAATAGCTTCTTTTAAAACCAAGTTCGGAACTCCGTCCGGACCTGGGGCCTTACCTACGCTAAGGGACTTTGCTATCCCCGCAAGTTCAACATCGGTGACCCTCTCCTCATCGCCAGAACCAGTCCCCGGCTGTCCTACGAAAGGAGGCCAAGGACTATGATCATGACGCGGGAAAAGCCCCTTGATGATCCCCTCCAACATCTCTGGAGATTGCTCTGTAGGAGCCAACACACCTCTCGTCTTGGCCATAACGATCCTGTAGGCGTGACCCCACGGGTTCGCATTGGCACTTTGACAGAGACCAAGTAAGTTTCGCGCACGGCGGAGCGCCTCTCTAAATACCCCTTCTTCGAAGGATGATGTCTTCCACCTGCGAGGGCTTGGCCTTGGCCTAGCCGCCTCTTCCTCTACCCGATGTCTGCTGTTGTTGTAGTCGATACTGTAACGAACCGCCAGGTGATCGCTATGAGTGTATCCATCGTCTACCCTCCAGTTCGAACTACTTGTTAGGCCAGGACTACAAAAAGTAACGTAAATGATTGACTCCGCACAGTTCCGACTGTAGGTACTCTTGGTACCGACGTTAGCAAGATCGACATCTAGCATGGCCAGCGTCTCTAGCAGGATCTGACCCCGCTGGTTCGTGAAACGGCTTCCCCATTCCACGGCCCAGGCATTGAAATCACCCGCTATCACCACCGGCCTTCGCTCTGTTAGCACGGTCAACATACAGTCAAGCATCTGCGTGAACTGCTCGATCGACCAACGCGGAGGCGCATAACAGCTACAGAAGAAGACCCCGTTTACTTTGGCGACCACGAAGCCCTCATAGGTAGTATACACCAACTCCTGGACGGGGTATTTACCCGTCGTCCATATCGCCGCCATTTTACCGGACCCAATTGCCGTTGCCGGCGGGAACACGGTAAGGGTCTGCTATGATGGCGATATCCGACTTCCACTCAGAAACTACCTGACAAAGCAGTTGCTGAGCCGCATCGCAGTGGTTCAGATTCAGCTGCGTTACCTGCACTGTGATTTGTTCCCTGCGGCTTTCTTGAAGGCCGGGCACCTTGGACCACCCGTTGAGTGTCTGTTGTTCGTGGATTTCCCAGTACAAATCAGACACGTGATGGACTCGTGCAGCCTTGTGCCTTATGGGCTTCGCTGCCGCATCTTCTACACAACTTGCTCCTGTCAGGGCCTTTACAGTCCCACGACTTGTGCCCTGGTTCAAAGCACCGGAAGCAAGCACTCGGTGGGTCATGCAGGGTCAGATGGCAAACTGACCAGCACACCTTCAACTTCCCTATTTTAATGGACCTATTCGCGTCCGCCACAGGTAGCTGAACTAGGGCTACCTGCGTCCCTGCCGGGCCCTTCCGTAGCCGAATGGCTGCAACGGCTACCTCTACCTCGCACTGTTGCCGCAGTGCCATGACGAGATCCTCGGCGTCTGTTGACTCGTTAAGGTTCCTCACCTTCAGATTCGCCTCCGCCGTCAGAGCCCTCACCTCCACACCTTCGCCCAGGACTTCTTCCGCCAACAGTTTGTAGGCGGCGCCCTTTCGCTTCTTGCCGCGCTTTAGCTCGATAATCATCTCGGCCGTACGAGTATATCTAATACTGCGCACATCGGCTCCGAGATCGTCGAGCTTGGCGTCGCTCCGCATCGCCTTCAAGACGTCCGAGTACTTAGACTTTTCCGTCTTGATGACGAGCGCGTCGCCTTTGCCGCGCTTGGCATATTACGCCGTCGCGGTTTGGCGTCCCTAGCAACCTCTACCTGCGATTTTTTCTTCTTTTTCCGCTTCCGCTCCTCCACCTTTGTCCAAGGAGGGTCCTCCCCTTGGTTCGCCCTAACCTGTGGTACCTGAGGGCCTATCATCGGTCGCAACCCCCCGTTCCCTTCCAACCGGGACGGGCGAGCCATTTCAGGTCCACCCTTCCAAGCTTTCCGGGACGCATGGCTGGGGTCCGACTTGCCGGCATTACTGCCGACCTTCGGGGTTACTACCCGCCTAGCCTTGCGGGCGCCGCCAGACAGCTCCTCACCTGACGGCTGCCTCACTCGATTCTGCGATTGCTCGTCACGACAAGCAGTCGCATCCGCCGCACTTTCGGGACTGCCGGCGAAATCGAAAGCTTCGGTCTGAGTAGACTTCTTATCCCTTGCTTTAGTCGGTTCCGCAGCTGCCACAGCTTTCACGAGATTTTTGTGATTCTGCTTGGCATCATCAATCGACTTACGAAGTCGCAACAGGGCCGTTTTCAGGTCCTTGCTTATGTTGGACTTAGTGGACGCAATGTCGACGATTTTGCCGAGCTGCTGCATAGCAATATCCATCGCGGACATCCCCTCATGTCTTTGGTTAATGACCCTCGTCAACCACGCTCCGTCCATGATCACCTCCGCACGGTGTGTTGAAACAGGATTATTATCGCACTTTCATGAACCTAAAATATTTTTTCGTTATTAGTTAGCCTTAGCAGTATATATTAAGATTCTGGAGGTTAAAAAATCTTTCATCGGAGAAAATTAAAATAAACTCAATTTTAGTAGTTTACCACTTTTTCCATATGATATGGTATTACGCAAATCTGATGAACCTAAACTCCGCTAGAAAAAGTAACCCTTCTAATAATAAATTTGAAACCATTTAGAGAGAAACGAATGTAAAAGTCTTAACAACGAGTTTAAATTTGTTTGGCGTTCGTTTCATGTGTCCAGCCCACTACAGTCTGCCGAAAGTCATAAATCATAAAAGTCTACATTTCTTCCATTTTTCTGGCACATAGATATTTGTAATGGAGGTAAACAAATACTTCCCATTAATGCTACTCATACATTTGAGGAAGCGCCATACACCTGTGACTCGTAGCATTTGCAGCACATACCCTTCATGTGCTAATTTGCCTGAAATGGCGGTTATTTATTGCACATACTTTGCATGTCAAACCACATCCACATGGATATTTGCCAAAACGTGTGAGTCGACCATACTGAGCGTGCATGACTCATTTGTAAAAGTTCTGCCTCTGATCTGTTGAGGACTTTTGTCCATACCAAATATTAAAATTATGATGCCTTTAGGGTTAAGTGGGCTGTTGAGTCTCAAACAACAAAAAGTTGACGCAAAATACATAAGATTGGCGTTGTCATATTATGTTAATGCATTCAAAAATGATATTTCAACATTTGGTTTAAAATAAGGCACACCGGGCCAAGTTAAAACGGGTGGGGTAAGAAGAAACAGCGGCTTAACATTATATTATCTAGTCATGATAAGCAATTTCAGTGTCATAACTCATAAATTTTTTTTCTAATCAAATCATTTGATCAAGAATAATTATAGAAATTGTATTGAAATCTTTTTCAAAATATCACAAGATTTTATTAAGAATTTACCGAATGCAACGCATGCTTAATATATGTCAATGTGAATGACATCTTATAGTATAAGCCTAGAATATATTGGAAACATATCAATTTTCAAGTAATGTGATGAAATTCAATAATGGTAGTCTCGTACAGTGATTTTTTTTCTATGTTCGTCTGGGTTATCTGTAGATTTATTTTATAAGACTCTTTGGACTTGATAAAAACTTCATGCATTTTAATGGTTTAAATGTTATGACTGCATAAAATAAAATTTATTTTTCCCAAGTAAAATCCCTTCATTTTTGCAAAGTGAGTTTGACAACAGATTCAGTATGGGGAGAAATGTAATAAAAACGAATTAAAAAGGCACCTTCTCTTTCTGCGGCTTTGCACCCGACTCTGCCGGACGCTTCTTGGGCCGCGTCTCCTCAGCAGGTTCAGAAGGCTCAGCAAGGAGGAAGTTGTCCGTTTGGGTGGACCGCTCTTCCCTGCTCGCATCAGCAGCACTTCGCTCTTCCACCAGGAGGTCGTACTCCTTCTTGGCCAGAGCCAGTGATTTGCGGAGCTTCAGCAGGCCCTGTTTCAGATCCTTGCTGATTTTTGTTCGCCCGCTCGTGTAGCCGATCAGCTCATCCAGCTGTTCGGCAACTAACAACATCTTTGGTAGCCCGCTCCTGTTGCGGTTCAGCGCCCGCGTGAGGTCCGCACCGGTCATCTGTGCTTCCTCCGTCGGCGCTGTACCGCTTCGTGCACCACTTCGCTGGTGGGTGCACCAGCCCCTCGGAGTGGCGATCTAGCCAAGCCTCCACGCGCGAACGGGTTCAATACCGCTCCCTCAGTTACTCCACACTCGACCACGTTGTTACAGTTGTTGAATTTCGAAGTCATCCCAAGCAACCAAAAGTTCGGATACCACTTGAAGAACGAACTCAGAAGTTCAAGTTTGGTTCGATTCAAATTTTATTGAACTTAAATCTCCAAAAAGTTCCTTGTGTATTAGTTATGAACTTGGAAGTACATGTACAAGCTTTTGACATCTCTTCAAAACGACATTAAAGTCGAAAAAAGGTTCAGAAAGAACTCATGTTGAACTTTAAAACCAAGTTCAATAAAATATTAACCGAACTCATGTTGAACTTTTTCGTGCCTTTAAAATCTCAAATGTAGTTCATTTGGACATATTCCAACAACTTGAAATGTTCCGTTCTGAACTTGTTTCGGACTTGTTTTGAACTTACTACTCAAAGTTCGGATAAATATTAACCGTACTAAAAGTGAACTTCATTTGAACTTCGACGACAGCGGGACCGGGGAGAAGTTCTCATTCAATTAAATCCTTCGGAAATCGAGCGCAGCAGCCACAGCTTGTGTTAATTTCACAAGTACACTATGTTTCACTATAATATTTCAACGTACTTACTTGTAATCAACCCAAAGCACCCGTATTGTGTAACTCATGTGTAACTGGATGTTTGAACCCCGTCTCACTTGTCGCGCCAGCGTGCCGGTAATCGGTAAACTTTAAACTTTTCTAAATGATTGGCACTGGCACTAATTTATTGCTTTGCACTTGTTTCAATTACGAACCAAAACAAACTGAAAATGTCAAACTATGTAAGTTCACAAGAAGTTCCACGTAAACTTCTTTCGAACCTTCGGCTTCAGGTTCAGGGAAAGTTCACACGCGAACCTGATTGAGCTCTACTAAAATGAGTAAAATCCCGCAGTGCCTAACACATACATGGAGTAGTGGTTAGGCACCGGCTTTCAACGAGGAGAACCCGAGTTCAATTCTCAGTAAGTAAAAAACATCCAAGCTTATTTCAAGGTATTAGTCAATTTGGATTACACATGTACTAATGTCTCATAATAATAAATTACTTTTGAGGACTAAGCGCAATTTTTTTTCAATTTTTCGAAGCTTATTTTTAAGCTGAATAGCGTTCCTTTCAGCGACACAAGTGTACTTTTTGTGAACTCAAGTTCGGTTAATTACTTAAAAAGTAAGCTGAATAGAATGCTATTCATCTTCCTTCGAATAGCTGATTAAGCTCAAATATGCTATTTAATCCGAACTTTTGGTTGCTTGGGATGTCTGTTGGGCCCCCCTTAGAGCCGCTATCCCTCACTATAAATGAAGTAGTCGCCAAGGATCCTGGTGGTTATCTATGCAAGCAGGGAGGCCACCCGAGGGTTGGCCCAGGCCCTTATGGGGACTGAGCTCAGAGCCGGATCAGCGCTAATCAGGAGTGTTCATCTGAACCTACTTCCACCCAGATAGTTGTCTAAGCTGGGCACAGATCAGGAACGTACTTTAAGGCCATGCCACGGTTTTATGAGGCGGAAGACAGCGTCGACATTAGCCTATCCGCCGTTTCAAGTCAGTGTCACCCGACCTTACTAAGAGGATAGAATGCCGTCGCCATCAGCTCACTTGTGCATAGTTACCTTAGCGTGTACCATCTCTTTTACCAATTACTAAGCATGACCAGTATACCATAATCAGGAACTTACTGGCATCGTTCCTGATGTGCCCGAGGCACTTCTAGCTGGGCTGGGACACTTTGGAAGCGGTGCCATATCGCTTGAACAGAGTTGCTTCCGGATGTGTGGAATTTCTGAAGAGGACCAGCAGAGCCCACTGCTGGTCCCCCGCCACGCCTAGGCTTCCTCTGCTTGAGCAGTTCGTTTGTGCCGGTGCTCGGTCACCTTCCGGTGCCAAAGGTGGTAAGTCCACACTGATGTGTGGATATGGTTCGCTTAGGAAAGAATCCTAGGCTCCCACCAGAATTTATAACTGTGGAAATGCTCAAACAACAAAAAGTTGTAGACAAATCTGGAGCAACATTTGAAAAGGGCATACAAGCATTGGTAAACAATGACTTCACACGTCGCTCCTGAGCCCTCATCAGCTTATTCAAACAAACTAAGACCGTTATCAGATAGAGCGAACATCGATCTTTCGGATAACGGTGTTCATTTGCGTGGGCGGGCTGCTGTTATGCCCTACGGAGCGCTTTCGAAAAAAGGCACAAGACCTCTTGGGCCCTTTTCAAATGTTGCTCCAGAAATTTGACTAGCCCAAGCCAATTTTTAAGATGGAACGTGGAACCAGAAAGAATAAGAAGAAACGCAAGGAACTAAAAGAAAACAACTGCTTTTATCGTGAACACTCTTTAAAATCAACTATCGCCAGTCTGATCGGTGTTTGGTTTGCCACCAAGAGGGCCTGTTAAAGGAAGTTTGCAAATCTTAACAAGGCAGCCACTCGCCAGCCAGCGGCGGGCGCAAGCTTTACGACTGTTCGAGTTCAAAGCACTAACGGCAAAAATGTAGTTAAATCCGATTAGTTGTGGCACTTTATTAGCAGCGGTAGGTACAACTCTACTGCCGCCGTTCAGAGCGCCGCAATCGTATTTTGTGTTTTAGGGGCTCCTTAGGAATTTTCAGAGTGATCCAACGACTTGTCTGTCTATGCCTAGATGAGATGGTGATGATTGCTCGCTTGCTCGTAGGAGTTGACTAAGCGCCTATAATTACCGGACATTTCGTGACAGAGTGGAAGCTGTAAAATGACCCCCAACGGCAGGCATCATCGTTTGGGAAGATTTATTGGGGTGAATCCCTTGCCTGCGGCGTGCGCGTCGAGTGGCTAACTCCGGAATTGAACATAATACAAACGTTAATTTGTTGGTAATTGAAATGCGTTGAACTTTAACCGTAATGCAATGAAACAGAATCTGCACTATTTCCGGTTCATCAATCTTCTTATGCTCATCACTCGTTGGGCTATTACCACTGTGGTTCCTGCATTTGCAACCACCTGCTGAATAATCTTCTTCAATTATAACATTCCCTTAGCAACACAACGAAATTTCCTTAGTTTTTTTTTGTCAAATCTACACAAAGAATCCTTAGGAAAAAAACATCAACTATTATCAAGCATCGGATCTCTCAAAGTCCCGATGATTAACTGTCCGTGGTCACTTCAGCTATTAAGCGCCGAAAACGGCCCCAAGCGGTTCCCCCCATATGTTGAATGTTGAACTTTAAAACTGTTGGAAATTATTTCGACTCGCAAGGTGAGCGTCTCTATTTGCATGCCATTCCGGGGCCCTAAGTAGGTAGCCAGCCAGCGGCGTTGAGTTGAGGGGATCGTCGTGATGATCATCGGCAACGGCATCTTCACGGCAATCTTTCACCGATTTGGGCGACCTGCGTGGCGTGCGTGCACTGCTACTTGCTGAGGCTGCAAGGAGCCGGCCAGGATGTCAAATTTGACCATCGTCGCCATGTGAGCAACGGCTGGCTGCTGTTGCTGATGGTCTTCAGGTTCCGCTCCTCCACGATCGTCGCTGTTGTGCTCTAGGTCGACGGCGGGTTCCATTGTGATAATTATGACGATAAATTATGAGATAGCGTGACATGTGGTATGACCCATCGATTTCATATTGAAAAAACCAAGATGAGTTGATGGTAATGAAATAGTTTTTTTTTGTTAATTGTTTTTACTTGAGCAGTGCGAAGGGCAAAGGACGGTGAGGTTGTCTGATCGTTCGAGTTGTAATCTTCAGTAAACTCATCATTGGCACAGTATAATGTGGTAAAGTTGTTTCCTACATGTCAAAGCTTTTCTTGATTTTTAAGGCAGTATAAGCAAGCTAGAAGAGATTCTCGTTTATAAAAATGTTCTCTTAATTAATAAAACATACAAATTTCAACCAAAATAATTAGAACTTCAGTAATAATATGATACTTACATACCTCAGAAAAAAATCCTGTTAAGTTCGGGAGGAATATCTTTAGAAATACCAGGAGAAAATCCTGGAATAATCCTTGGAGGTATTCCTGAAGGAATCCCAGAAGAAAAGACGCAATTTCTGGCTAGAAACCCGTTATATTTCCTGGGGAAACCCTCATAATTCTTTGGAGAAAGCCTGGGAGGAATTCCTAAAATAATACTAAAAGAATTCCTGAAGGAATCCCCGGGGGAATTCCTGGAGGAATCGCGAAGTAATTCCTGGAGGTATCTCCGAAGGAATTCTTGGAAAAATCCCTGGAGAATTTTCTGAAGGAAATCCCGGGGGAATTCCTGGAGGAATCCCCGGGGGAATTCCTGGAGGAATCCCGGAGGAATTCCTGGAGGAATCCCGGAAGAATTCCTGGAGGAATCCTGGAGGAATTCCTGGAGGAATCCTCGGAGGAATTCCCCGGAGAATTCATCCGGGAATTCCTCCAGGAATTCACCCAGGAATTTATCCATGGATTCCTCCAGGAATTCATCCGGGGATTCCTCCAGGAATTTATCCATGGATTCCTCCAGGAATTCATCCGGGGATTCCTCCAGGAATTCCTCCGGGAATTCCTGCAGGAATTTATGCAGGGATTCCTCCAGGAATTTATTCGGGAATTTCTCCATGAATTCATACAGGAATTCCTCCAGGAATTTATTGAAGGATTGCTCCAGGAATTCATCCGGGGATTCCTCCAGGAATTCCTTCGGGGATTCTTGCAGGAATTCCTCCGGGGATTTCTCCAGGAATTCCTCCGGGCATTCCTCCAGGAATTTATCCAGGGATTCCTCCAGGAATTCCTCCGGGGATTTCTCCAGGAATTCCTCCGGGGATTCCTCCAGGAATTGTTCCGGGAATTCTTCCAGGAATTCCTCCGGGTATTTCTCCAGGAATTCCTCCGGGCATTCCTCCAGGAATTAATACAAGGATTCCTCCAGAAATTCATCCGGGAATTCCTCCAGGAATTCATACAGGGATTCCTCCAGGAATTCATACAGCGATTCCTCCAGGAATTTATCCAGGGATTCCTCCAGGAATTCAACCGGGGATTCCTCCAGGATTTCTTCCGGGGATTCCTCCAGGAATTCTTCCGGGGATTCTTCCAGTAATTCATCCGGAGATTCTTCCAGTAATTCATCCGGAGATTCCTTCAGGAATTCTTCCGGGGACTCCTCCAGGAAATCTTTTGGGGATTCCTCCAGGAATTCCTCCGGGGATTTCTCCAGGAATTCCTCCGGGGATTCTTCTAGGAATTTCTCCGGGGATTCCTCCAGGAATTCCTCCGGAGATTCCTGCAGGAATTTCTCCGGAGATTCCTGCAGGAATTCCTCCGAAGATTCCTGCAGGAATTCCTCCGGAGATTCCTGCAGGAATTCCTCCGGAGATTCCTGCAGGAATTCCTCCGGAGATTCCTGCAGGAATTCCTCCGGAGATTCCTGCAGAAATTCCTCCGGAGACTCCTGCAGAAATTCCTCCGGAGATTCCTGCAGGAATTCCTCCGGATATTCCTGCAGGAATTCCTCCGGATATTCCTGCAGGAATTCCTCCGGATATTCCTGCAGGAATTCCTCCGGGGATTCCTCCGGGAATTCCTCCAGGAATTCTTCCGGGAATTCCTCCGGGAATTCTTCCGGGAATTCTTCCAGGAATTCCTCCGGGAATTCCTCCAGGAGTTCCTCCGGGAATTTCTCCAGGAATTCCTCCGGGAATTTCTCCAGGAGTTCCTCCGGGAATTCCTCCAGGAATTCCTCCGGGAAATCCTCCAGGAATTCCTCCAGGAATTCCTCCAGGAATTCCTCCGGGGATTCCTCCAGGAATTCCTCCGGGGATTCCTCCAGGAATTCCTCCGGGGATTCCTCCAGGAATTCCTCCGGGGATTCCTCCAGGAATTCCTCCGGGGATTCCTCCAGGAATTCCTCCGGGGATTCCTCCAGGAATTCCTCCGGGGATTTCTCCAGGAATTCCTCCGGGGATTCCTCCAGGAATTCCTCCGGGGATTCCTCCAGGAATTCCTCCGGGGATTCCTCCAGGAATTCCTCCGGGGATTCCTCTAGGAGTTCCTCCGGGGATTCCTCCAGGAATTCCTCCGGGGATTCCTCCAGGAATTCCTCCGGGGATTCCTCCAGGAATTCCTCCGGGGATTCCTCCAGGAATTCCTCCGGGGATTCCTCCAGGAATTCTTCCGGGGACTCCTCCAGGAAATCCTTTGGGGATTCCTCCAGGAATTCCTCCGGGGATTTCTCCAGGAATTCCTCCGGGGATTCTTCTAGGAATTTCTCCGGGGATTCTTCTAGGAATTTCTCCGGGGATTCCTCCAGGAATTCCTCCGGAGATTCCTGCAGGAATTCCTCCGGAGATTCCTGCAGGAATTCCTCCGAAGATTCCTGCAGGAATTCCTCCGGAGATTCCTGCAGAAATTCCTCCAGAGATTCCTCCAGGAATTCCTCCGGGGATTCCTCCAGGAATTCCTCCGGGGATTCCTCCAGGAATTCCTCCGGGGATTCCTCCAGGAATTCCTCCGGGGATTCCTCCAGGAATTCCTCCGGGGATTCCTCCAGGAATTCCTCCGGGGATTCCTCCAGGAATTCCTCCGGGGATTCCTCCAGGAATTCCTCCGGGGATTCCTCCAGGAATTCCTCCGGGGATTCCTCCAGGAATTCCTCCGGGGATTCCTCCAGGAATTCCTCCGGGGATTCCTCCAGGAATTCCTCCGGGGATTCCTCCAGGAATTCCTCCGGGGATTCCTCTAGGAGTTCCTCCGGGGATTCCTCCAGGAATTCCTCCGGGGATTCCTCCAGGAATTCCTCCGGGGATTCCTCCAGGAATTCCTCCGGGGATTCCTCCAGGAATTCCTCCGGGGATTCCTCCAGGAATTCCTCCGGGGATTCCTCCAGGAATTCCTCCGGGGATTCCTCCAGGAATTCCTCCGGGGATTCCTCCAGGAATTCTTCCGGGGACTCCTCCAGGAAATCCTTTGGGAATTCCTCCAGGAATTCCTCCGGGGATTTCTCCAGGAATTCCTCCGGGGATTTCTCCAGGAATTCCTCCGGGGATTCTTCTAGGAATTTCTCCGGGGATTCCTCCAGGAATTCCTCCGGAGATTCCTGCAGGAATTCCTCCGGAGATTCCTGCAGGAATTCCTCCGGAGATTCCTGCAGGAATTCTTCCGGAGATTCCTGCAGAAATTCCTCCGGAGATTCCTGCAGGAATTCCTCCGGATATTCCTGCAGGAATTCCTCCGGGGATTCCTCCGGGAATTCCTCCGGGGATCCCTCCGGGAATTCCTCCAGGAATTCTTCCGGGAATTCCTCCGGGAATTCTTCCGGGAATTCTTCCAGGAATTCCTCCGGGAATTCCTCCAGGAGTTCCTCCGGGAATTTCTCCAGGAATTCCTCCGGGAATTTCTCCAGGAGTTCCTCCGGGAATTCCTCCAGGAATTCCTCCGGGAAATCCTCCAGGAATTCCTCCAGGAATTCCTCCAGGAATTCCTCCAGGAATTCCTCCGGGGATTCCTCCAGGAATTCCTCGGGGGATTCCTCCAAGAATTCCTCGGGGGATTCCTCCAGGAATTCCTCGGGGGATTCCTCCAGGAATTCCTCGGGGGATTCCTCCAGGAATTCCTCGGGGGATTCCTCCAGGAATTCCTCCGGGGATTCCTCCAGGAATTCCTCCGGGGATTCCTCCAGGAATTCCTCCGGGGATTCCTCCGGGAATTCCTCCCGGGATTCCTCCAGGAATTCCTCCGGGGATTCCTCCAGGAATTCCTCCGGGGATTCCTCCAGGAATTCCTCCGGGGATTCCTCCAGGAATTCCTCCGGGGATTCCTCTAGGAGTTCCTCCGGGGATTCCTCCAGGAATTCCTCCGGGAATTCCTCCAGGAATTCCTCCGGGAATTCCTCCAGGAATTCCTCCGGGAATTCCTCCAGGAATTCCTCCGGGAATTCCTCCAGGAATTCCTCCGGGAATTCCTCCAGGAATTCCTCCGGGAATTCCTCCAGGAATTCCTCCGGGAATTCCTCCAGGAATTCCTCCGGGAATTCCTCCAGGAATTCCTCCGGGAATTCCTCCAGGAATTCCTCCGGGAATTCCTCCAGGAATTCCTCCGGGAATTCCTCCAGGAATTCCTCCGGGAATTCCTCCAGGAATTCCTCCGGGAATTCCTCCAGGAATTCCTCCGGGAATTCCTCCAGGAATTCCTCCGGGAATTCCTCCAGGAATTCCTCCGGGAATTCCTCCAGGAATTCCTCCGGGAATTCCTCCAGGAATTCCTCCGGGAATTCCTCCAGGAATTCCTCCGGGAATTCCTCCAGGAATTCCTCCGGGAATTCCTCCAGGAATTCCTCCGGGAATTCCTCCAGGAATTCCTCCGGGAATTCCTCCAGGAATTCCTCCGGGAATTCCTCCAGGAATTCCTCCGGGAATTCCTCCAGGAATTCCTCCGGGAATTCCTCCAGGAATTCCTCCGGGAATTCCTCCAGGAATTCCTCCGGGAATTCCTTCAGGAATTCCTCCGGGAATTCCTCCAGGAATTCCTCCGGGAATTCCTCCAGGAATTCCTCCGGGAATTCCTCCAGGAATTCCTCCGGGAATTCCTCCAGGAATTCCTCCGGGAATTCCTCCAGGAATTCCTCCGGGAATTCCTCCAGGAATTCCTCCGAGAATTCCTCCAGGAATTCCTCCGAGAATTCCTCCAGGAATTCCTCCGGGAATTCCTCCAGGAATTCCTCCGGGAATTCCTCCAGGAATTCCTCCGGGAATTCCTCCAGGAATTCCTCCGGGAATTCCTCCAGGAATTCCTCCGGGAATTCCTCCAGGAATTCCTCCGGGAATTCCTCCAGGAATTCCTCCGGGAATTCCTCCAGGAATTCCTCAGGGAATTCCTCCAGGAATTCCTCCAGGAATTCCTCCGGGAATTCCTCCAGGAATTCCTCCGGGAATTCCTCCAGGAATTCCTCCGGGAATTCCTCCAGGAATTCCTCCGAGAATTCCTCCAGGAATTCCTCCGGGAATTCCTCCAGGAATTCCTCCGGGAATTCCTCCAGGAATTCCTCCGGGAATTCCTCCAGGAATTCCTCCGGGAATTCCTCCAGGAATTCCTCCAGGAATTCCTCCGGGAATTCCTCCAGGAATTCCTCCGGGAATTCCTCCAGGAATTCCTCCGGGAATTCCTCCAGGAATTCCTCCGGGAATTCCTCCAGGAATTCCTCCGGGAATTCCTCCAGGAATTCCTCCGGGAATTCCTCCAGGAATTCCTCCGGGAATTCCTCCAGGAATTCCTCCGGGAATTCCTCCAGGAATTCCTCCGGGAATTCCTCCAGGAATTCCTCCGGGAATTCCTCCAGGAATTCCTCCGGGAATTCCTCCAGGAATTCCTCCGGGAATTCCTCCAGGAATTCCTCCGGGAATTCCTCCAGGAATTCCTCCGGGAATTCCTCCAGGAATTCCTCCGGGAATTCCTCCAGGAATTCCTCCGGGAATTCCTCCAGGAATTCCTCCGGGAATTCCTCCAGGAATTCCTCCGGGAATTCCTCCAGGAATTCCTCCGGGAATTCCTCCAGGAATTCCTCCGGGAATTCCTCCAGGAATTCCTCCGGGGATTCCTCCAGGAATTCCTGCGGGAATTCCTCCGGGAATTCCTCCAGGAATTCCTCCGGGAATTCCTCCAGGAATTCCTCCGGGAATTCCTACAGGAATTCCTCCGGGAATTCCTACAGGAATTCCTCCGGGAATTCCTACAGGAATTCCTATTGGAATTCCTCCGGGAATTCCTACAGGAATTCCTCCGGGAATTCCTACAGGAATTCCTCCGGGAATTCCTACAGGAATTCCTCCGGGAATTCCTACAGGAATTCCTCCGGGAATTCCTACAGGAATTCCTCCGGGAATTCCTACAGGAATTCCTCCGGGAATTCCTACAGGAATTCCTCCGGGAATTCCTACAGGAATTCCTCCGGGAATTCCTACAGGAATTCCTCCGGGAATTCCTACAGGAATTCCTCCGGGAATTCCTACAGGAATTCCTCCGGGAATTCCTACAGGAATTCCTCCGGGAATTCCTACAGGAATTCCTCTGGGAATTCCTACAGGAATTCCTCTGGGAATTCCTACAGGAATTCCTCCGGGAATTCCTACAGAAATTCCTCCGGGAATTCCTACAGGAATTCCTCCATGAATTCCTCCGGGAATTCCTCCATGAATTCCTCCGGAAATTCCTCCATGAATTCCTCCGGGAATTCCTCCAAGAATTCCTCCGGGAATTCCTCCAGGAATTCCTCCAGTAATTCCTCCGGGAATTCCTCCAGTAATTCCTCCGGGAATTCCTCCAGGAATTCCTCCGGGAATTCCTCCAGGAATTCCTCCGGGAATTCCTCCAGGAATTCCTCCGGGAATTCCTCCAGGAATTCCTCCGGGAATTCCTCCAGGAATTCCTCCGGGAATTCCTCCAGGAATTCCTCCGGGAATTCCTCCAGGAATTCCTCCGGGAATTCCTCCAGTAATTCCTCCGGGAATTCCTCCAGTAATTCCTCCGGGAATTCCTCCAGTAATTCCTCCGGGAATTCCTCCAGGAATTCCTCCGGGAATTCCTCCAGGAATTCCTCCGGGAATTCCTCCAGGAATTCCTCCGGGAATTCCTCCAGGAATTCCTCCGGGAATTCCTCCAGGAATTCCTCCGGGAATTCCTCCAGGAATTCCTCCGGGAATTCCTCCAGGAATTCCTCCGGGAATTCCTCCAGGAATTCCTCCGGGAATTCCTCCAGGAATTCCTCCGGGAATTCCTCCAGGAATTCCTCCGGGATTTCCTCCAGGAATTCCTCCGGGATTTCCTCCAGGAATTCCTCCGGGATTTCCTCCAGGAATTCCTCCGGGAATTCCTCCGGGCATTTCTCCAGGAATTTATCCATGGATTCTCTCATCCAGGGGTTCCTCCAGGAATTCCTCCAGGGATTCCTCCAGAAATTCTTCCAGGAATTCCTCCGGGGATTCCTCCACAAATTCCTCCGGGGATTCCTCCAGAAATTTCTCCGGGGATTCCTCCAGGAATTCATTCAGGGATTCCTGCAGGAGTTCCTCCACGGATTCCTCCATGAATTCTTCCGGGGATTGCTCCAGGAATTCCTCCGGTAATTCCTCCAGTAATTCTTCCGGAGATTCCTCCATTAATTCCCCCGGGGATTTCTCCAGTCTATAAGGACTTCCTGGAGGAATCATGAGGAGATTCCAATATGAATTCCAAGGAAATTCCTGAAGGAGGAATCCCGTGGTAATTTGTAGAAGAATCCCGTGGCAATACCTGCTGGAATCCAGATGGAATCCCGAGGAAGTTCCTGAAGGAATTCTGAGGGAATTCCTAGAGGACATGAGCTAGTTCCTGGAGGAATAATAGGGTAAAAATAAATCATAGACATATTACCCCATCTGATCTAAATATTTACGCCGTTTTAAAAGCTGTTGCGCAATGCACGTTACAATTTATAAATCACGAAGCAGTCTCCATATAGCACATGATGTCTATCTCCGCTAATAAACCCCATAGAACCCGTTGCTCTAGAACCAAAAGAGAATTTCGACGGGTAAGAATTTAATCATTGCCAAGGTTAACCTCCGACCGAGTCAACATCTGACAACCTCTCCGGTCCCACATCATTAGCGAGTTTTATCAAACTGAATGAGCAAATAGGGCGGGCGACTGGCTGTATCGTGAATATTTCGATCGCATGCTAACCGTCTACTGCAGCTGTCGAAAATGAGGAAGCTCAGAAGATCAAACAAATCCAAAAAATGTAATGTATTCCCAAGCACGCATGGCAGTCCAATACAAGCTAAACCATAAAATTTCCATATTTATTCTAAAATCCACAAGAATCGGTACTGTTTCGTTAGAGCGCGCCGAACCGGTACCAACCGAGCCCAGCAGCAGCAGCGTGGAATCCTGATTGCCTCGAGTCGAATCGAAATCGAAAACTAGCGAGCGATGAATCTTCTCACAAGTGTCTAATTTAGTTGCGAAACGCGGCTGAAATCGAAATCTGTGAATTATGAACCACTTGGATGGACACCACCATCAGGACAATATTCTCCCCCCATGAAATAGTAGTCCAATTACGTCATTTGATTGTATCGCTCGTACATGCGTTCATCTTTCTCTTAACCATTTATGAATACTAAGTAATTACCCCATTATTCACCTAGTTGGCCATTTGCCGCGCCGCCGTATCGAACGGGGAAGAATTGAATTCCGTAGCATGATCACGTTTTCCGAGTTAACCAAAGTCTTGTCACACATGCTGTACAGAGTAGATAAAGCCGGTCGTCCGTTGTCACCACCAGGTTCGTCGTGATTGTCAATGCGGAGGATGCTTCTTGATCCCGGTCTCGGGTTCGCCGCGGCAGCTGGTGAATTGGACGGACACACATAGACGGGTGGCAACGGGCGTGAGAATCTTCGGTTTGTACTCGACGACTGCCCACGCATCACACTTCACCATTGATGCCGGCCCCGGGATTTGATGGACAGGTAGATGGGTAGCTGGTTCGTTTGATTAGACTGTCGTCGCGTATGCAAATCGAAATGAGTAATCAGCGAACAACTGGAGGCAGGAATATCGTCGTTATTCAAACTTTTTATCCAATAAAAACAATAACAGCAGCACATGATCAGAGAGATGTACTGGCGATAATTTTGTTGCAATGTTCAGAATGATAATAGAATTGAAAAATGTCAAGGATATTAGACGTAAGAATTTAATTTATATTGATTTAATTACAGCTTCAAAATTTCCTACTACAGTAATAGCAGTAGTGGTGGTAAGGCACATTGAGACGTACACATATAGCTTTAGTGCTAAGGATGGTAAATTGGATACTAACAGCATACATATTCGTTTGGTCATCTTGCCCAGACTTACTTAATTGACACTTGATGGGCTAAAACTCGTAGCGGCGATCCTCTCAGGATTCTGAAGAAAATCCTCCCAGGACTCAGAGGAGCATCTCCTCAGAATACTAAGGAGAATCATCTAACGATCCTGGGCAGAGTCCTCTCCGGATTCTAAATAGACTCCTCTCAAGATTCGGAGAAGAATCCTCTCAGGACTCTGAGAAGAATCCTCTTAGAATTCTGAGAAGAATCCTCTCATGATTCTGACATCAATTCTCTCAGAATTCTGAAATAATTCCTCTCATAATTATGAGAAGAATCCTATCAGTATTCTGAGAAGAGTCCTCTCAGGATTCTGAAAAGAATTTCCTCGGGATTATGAGGAGAATCCTCTCAGGATTCTGAGAAAAATTCTCTCAGCATTCTAAGAAAAATGCTCTCAGGATTTTGAGAAGAATCCTCTTAAGGTTCTGATAAGAATCCTCTCAGGATTCTGAGAAGAATCCTCTTGAGATTCTGAGACGAACCCTCTTGGGGTTCTGAGATCAATCCTCTCAGGATTCTGAGATAATTCCTCTCATGATTCTGAGAAGAATCCTCTTAGGTTTCTGAAAAGAATCCTGTCAGGATTCCTAGAAGAATTCTCTCAGGATTCTGAAAAGAATCCTCTCAGAGTTCGGATAAGAATCCTCTCAGGATTCTGAGAAGAATCCTATCATTATTCTGAGAAGAATCCTCTCACGATTCTGAGAAAAACTCTCTCAGGACTCACAGGAGCTCTCTCAGAATACTAAAAAGATTCAACTAACGATTCTGGGAAGAGTTCTCTTGTAACCTGGTAGCTCAGGGATTGGGGTGGTAAGGGATCTTCAGGGTCGTTAACTGTGATTTAGAGCACTTTCTCGGAGAGGCTGACTGTAGGAGGCACTGCTGTGAGCAGGAGTATGAAAGTTTACGATGGCTGATAAAGGGAACACACACACACACACAAATTAACCACCGCAAATCTTCATTGTTCACAATTATTACACCTCAATTACCTTTTCTTGTAGATATTTTTCTTAAATTTTCGTACATTATCTGTTTGTGTGGTTTGTCTTGCATGGAAACTATAACAATTTTAACAATATTAGCTTAAGAACAAAATTAACATTTTAACACACTAACCCAACGTATTTGTCGTACTAACACTTCATTTTAACGTACTAACGGCCACTACACTTATTTCGGTATTGTTGCGACGGAATTTCGGTGAAACTGGCAACTTTTTATTATCCAATAGGAATTAAGCGTATTAGAATTGTTATTAGATTTAGTGTTAAGTGTGTTTCCCTAATCCCGAAGAAACTCGCGCCAACAGGTATTGTGTATGGCGTACTAACAACTAACAAAAAGAGAAAAAAACTAATCAATTATTAATCCACTAACATGAGGTTTTTCAACAATTAACACTAACCTCAATTACAACTAAAAAAACTACACACGCGCGCACTACTATTACGTTCCAGCATTTGCCGCAGAAAGAGAACGATTGCTTCGATGCTTGACGTTTTATAGGCGACGGTACAAACATTTAACATTTATTTTATGTTCAACATTTATGTTTTAAGATTTTGTGTCACACCCTATTCATTAATGAGGTGTGCACCATCTATCGGCGAGTATAAAAAGGGCGAGGTAATGTTTTGCCGCGGTCTTCAAACTGCTCGACCTCAGTGACACTCGCAACATGACAGCTCTACTTATGAGAGTGTGACGCACTCATACATTCATCACGTCAAACATGAGTGTCACAGACCCGAAGTTTAATGGGGACTATTTACCAGGGGCGTATTGAGGGGGAATCTAGGAAAGGAAATTGGGAAAATTTATAATTGTGGTGGAGCCACAATACTACCTTGGAACCAACGGTTACACTCTCAGGATTCTTAATAGAATCCTCATAGAAATCTGAGAAGAACTCTTAAAGGACCCTGAGAGAATCCTTTCAGGATTATTAAGAGAATCCTCTTAGCATTCTGAGAAGAATGCTCTCAAGATTCTGAGAGGGGTTCTCTCAGGATTCTGAGACGAATTCTGTCAAAATTCTGAGAAAAATCCTCTCAGGATACTGGGGAGAATCATCTCAGAGTTCTGAGAATAATTCTCTATGAAATCTTAAAAGAATCCATAGTAGGGTATCGCGCTACTTGGGCGGTGGCTTTCTTCGTCTGTTATATTCGTCTGTTTTCCACTATAACTCAGTCAATGTTGAACCAATTGACTTGAAATTTTGTACACGGGTAGATACTATACCTATCTCACTGCATTCCAAAAATTGTATCAATTGGTTCAAAATTGACTGAGTTATTGTGGAAAACAGACGAATATAGAAGCCACCGCCCAAGTAGCGCGATTCCCTAGCATATTTACAGTTAACCTTCTCAGAATTCTGAGAAGTATCCCCTCACGATTCTGAGAAGAATCCTCTCAGTATTATGAGATGAATCCTCTCACGATTCAGATATAAATTTTCTCAGTATTCTGAGAAGAATCCTCTCACGATTCTGGGAAGATTCTCAGTGGAATTATCTTAGAATCCTGGGAGGATTGATCTCAGATTTCTGAGAGGTTCTCCTCAGAATCACGAGCGGAATCATCTCAGAATCCTGACAGGATTTTTTTTTCAGAATGCTGAGAGAATTTTTCTCAGAATCCTGAGAGGATTCTTCTCAGAATACTGATAGGATTCTTCTCAGAATCATGAGAGGAATTATCTCGGAATTCTTAGAGGATTGATGTCAGAATCCAAAGAGGATTCTTCTCAGAATCTTGAGAGGATTTTAATCAGAATTCTGAGAGGATTTTAATCGGAAACGTGAGAAGATTCTTCTCAGAATCGTGAGAGGATTCTTCTCAGAATCCTAAGAGGATTCTTATCAGAATACTGATAGGATTCTTCTCAGAATCATGAGAGGAATTATCTCAGAATTCTGAGAGGATTGAACCCAACTAACAATTGTAAGTCACAAACAAGCAAGCTTGCTGAATTGTTGCTTAATAATGGTAATGACAGCTGAACTAAAATTATGCTCTACACATTACTGTTTCAATGATTTTTTCAATTGAAAAAATAGTCAAAGTTCGACTTTCCTCATCGGTTTCAACAATGATAAATTAAAATACTTTTCAAAAGTTTTCAGCCCGTCATGGTTTGACTCGGAACTTTGTTCGGATTATGGGATAAATCACGGCTAAAACTGTTTTAGACAACCAAGTTATTAAAGAACCGAAATTTTAAACGAATCACATAAAATAAAACAGAAAAAAATCATGTAGTTTAACATTGAGTGCCAAGAGACGTAATCAACGTTAAAATGAGACATTTATTTATTATTATTAGTCTGTAAAAAGATATCTTGTACCTTGATTATTATATTTTTTTTATCTTCCGCTCAGTTCGATTGTACGAGACGCTTGGATCGATGCATTTGACATTTCAGTGCTGTCGTGTTTACTGAATATTGTTCCCACAGTCACCTAGATAACCAAACAGGGTTGTAGGACAAAAGGTCAAAGGTCAAAAGGTCGAAGGCCTAAAGGTCGACGGTCTAAAGGTCGAAGGGTCAAAAGGTCGAAGGGTCAAAAGGTCCAAGGGTCAAAAGGTCGAAAGGTCGGAATAAAAAAAATACCTAGGACAAAAGGTCAAAAGGTCGTAAGGTAGAAATTGAAAAAATAAATAAACTAGGACAAAAGGTCGAATGGTCGAATTGAAAAATGGATGAAGGGGAACAATGACGATGATACAGAAGATCAAAATAACCATAAATCTTTTCTTTCCTCTTGCTTCTTACTTCACATTCTCACTGCAGCTAGGCCTGCATCTTTTCAACTTAGTGTTCTTTTAGCACTTTCGCAGTTATTAATTGAAGGGCTTTCTTTGCCTGTCATTGTATGAATTTTTATTTTATATGACAAGCATACACTATTCCCAAGAAGTCGACAATATTTCCTGACCGGAACGGGAATCGAACCTTTAATTACAGTGGGTTTTTATAATAGTTGGCGTTTTCCTAGTACTAGAATGCATGATTCATTTGAACAATTATTGGCGTTACTACTATTAATTTTTTTTATAGAATTTAGCCTTTTTCAAAGATAAGCTGTTCTTTCTAGTAATGCTTTTTGGCAGTTGTTGACATTATTACTATTTTTTTTTAAATAGAATTTTACCTTCTTTTGAACATATGCTGTTCTTTCTAGTAGTGATTCTTGACATTTTTTTGTCTACTTACTAATAATATATACGTTTCTGAAATTTTGCCTTTTTTGAAAAATTGGTCGTTCTTTCGAGTTATACTGTCACAGGGAGCATATAAAAAAACTCGCAATATTTTCTTCAAAGTGACAAGGAGATTTTCAATTTGGTGTCCAAGTACTAGCCCAGCAACATTTCAGATCATGTAACAGGAATAGCATTAGTCCTTAAGAGTTTTTAAATTAGGATAGATAATGTGAAGCAATGAATTCAATAAATAAGTAAACTATTTCAAATCATTTTTTTATGTTGTTTTTTTTTTATTTATTTGTTTGTAGTAACATATTTACAGCTATTGGCGTGACTACCATTATTTTTTCCTATATAATTTTACCTTCTTTTGAACATAGGCTGTTCCTTCTAGTGCTTTTTCTTTCTAATGCTTTTTGATAATGTTTGGCGTACTTATTAATAATATAATTGTGTATATGTAATATTTTTCCTTCTTTTAAAAATAGGTCGTTCTTTCTAGTTATACTATCACAGCGATTATTTTAAATTTGATTTTGAATATGTCCAAAGAGGTCTCCTATAAAGATCTACTTAAATATCAAAAGAAGTGAAGATCAACGCTACGTTTTATTTTTTTAATAACCTCTAGTTCAATGTACTTATTAGAAATTGCATTTTTGATACTTTATACGTAATTTTTCTATTCGTTTTGACCATTTCTTTTTATTCCATCCAAAAACTCATATTGATTATGAGTAACGCAATGCGAAAAATATTTATGGCGTAAATCATCGCGCTGCAGGTACTTGAATAAATTTGAAATCCGCTTTTCGTACCTAACGAATCCTGGCCTTTCAGTTTTATTACTAACTACAGCCTTCGAGCCTTTGACTTCCAACCTTCTTCCTCTCGACATTTGGCCTTGTTATTTTTTTTTATTTTGACCATTCGACCTTTCGACCTTTTGACCCTTCAACCTTTCGACCTTTTGTTCTAGTTATTATTTGTTGTTTCGACCTTTCGACCTTTTGACCGCTTGTTATTTCTACCTTTCGACCTTTTGCCCTAGTTAGTTTTTTATTTCGACATTTTGTCCTAGTTATTTTTTTGATATTTCGACCTTTCGACCTTTCGACCGCTTGTTATTTCGACCTTTCGATCTTTTGTCCTAGTTATTTTTTTATTTCGACCTTTCGACCTTTTGACCCTTCGACCTTTTGACCCTTCGACCTTTTGACCCTTCGATCTTTTGTCCTTTCGACCATTCGACTTTCGACCTTATGACCTTCGACCTTTTGACCTTCGACCTTTTGTCATAGATCCACCAAACAGCATTCAGAAATCGGCACATTTCGAGTACATATCCCTAAACATCCTTATGCACTATTTATTGAACATAATATCAAGATTCCATGACAAAAGCAGAAATAAAAAAAATTGCTTAACGGATCTTCGACTGAGCATGAGTAGGTAGATTACCTGAACAGATGCTGTGAATGCACCATGTCCAAGACCATACCGTACCACATATTGTCAAACATTTTTAAAGATCGATATTGAATAATAAAAATAAAAGCATATTCATGGGTCTCCAGTTAGCCTAGTGGTTAAGGCTATGGATCGCCAATCCGGAGACGGCGGGTTCGATTACCGTTCCAGTCGGGAAAATATTCTCGACTCCCTGGGCATAGCGTATCATTGTACTTGCCACACAATGTACAAATTCATGCAATGGCAGGCAAAGAAAGCCCTTCAATTAATAACTGTGGAAGTGCTCAAAGAACACTGAGTTGAAGCGAAGCAGGCCAAGTCCCAGTGGGGACGTAGAGCCATAAAGAAGAGAAGAAAAACATATTCATATCGCAATTAAGGACGGTATCGGAAATTAACTATGAACATTTAAAATGCTCTATCTCGAAGCACGGTTGGTCTTTTTATTCCGGTTCTTCTATGAAACCTTCACAATATAGCTAAGTTTAGAACAGCTCGAAGATATGTGGAAAATGTTTAGTATTATTGAAAATATGGTTCTATGAGTATACCACACAAAATAACAATCTGTACAAACTGCATTTTTTTAAATTTTTTTTAACGTTTCAATAATTTGTAGCGAAAAAATTGTACTCGGAAAAAAATCTGGAAAATAATGATTATTACTAGCAGTTATGTACACATAACATATCACTCAATGCCGACTTTAAACATTCTTACCATCAGGGTACCAGATTCCGCTCATCTAAGGCCAGTTTTGCAGAAAAACATCATCTGTTAAATGACTGGTAAGCCAATTTGTTATGTTTTTGCATTTTATATTAGTTTAATCTAAGTACAATCAGATAGAAAACAAGACTTAGGGTTCATTCACAAATGTCATAACGCCAAAATTGACCTTTTTTGACACCCACCCACCCCTTCGTAACATTGTTTATATGGGAAGAAAATTTTTTTGTTCGAGCTGTAACACCATGAAGTACACCCACCCACCCCCTCCAGCGTTATGACATTTGTGAACAAGCCCTTATGTAGAACTTTTTAAAAAAGTATGATTTTATTACAATTTGTGTGAGACCAAAGTGGTCCTAATTCCGCTCACGGACAAATGTATGCCATCTTTTAAATAGACTTTTGCGGAGAGTGAATTATTTTTGCAACTCTATGTTTTTACAATTATTTTTTCCTGTTCAGTGGGCGTGTATAATAGTGATTAAATACACTGTGTACTAAAATCGACAGATTTTACGATTTTCATGTATTTTTTGCGTTATTGGAACACATAAAATTTCCTACAGCTTTTTTTGGGTCCAAAAGCCGCTCAAAAAATTCTACTGTTTTGTTTTTAAAATTAATGTTATTTGGTAAATATTGCATAAAGTGGCTTTGCTCTCATATGATTTATATTGTCCAAGAATATCAGCGACGAAAAGAGTGTATTTATGCGTGAAAACTTGATTTTTGCAACAGTGAGCGGCTATTGGGTCATGAGCGGCTACTGGTACACTGACGGCATTTTGGATAGAAAAACCTCCAACATTAAGAATATGGTCTATCCTAAAAAAAACACCTACTTTTTGGTCGAACTTTGACGCTCTGTTTCAAATATCTTCAGAGGTCATCAAATTCCGTTCTCTGGTAAAACTACCTCTCCAATAGATTTAAAAACATACCCAATCGAAAAAAAAATGCAAATTTACAACTTTATGATCTTTTTATTTGCGTTATCGTTCTTTGAAGACGCATAAAAAAGAGGTCCTCGAAAAATGGCACATTTTAAAATTTTAAGAATTGCCCTAATATTGCGGAGGGAATTTTTCATAATAAAAATAACACTAGTTTACAAAATAAAACGAAAGTCGTGAACTTCCGTCAACGATCAAAATTTTTGAAGCATAATTTAGCGCTGATTTCGAAACCGTGCTTCAAAGAAATTTAAGTAGAACAGTTTTGGAGTTCTAGCTCAATATCGAGTTTGACAACTTTTTTAAAATATAGAATTTAATAAAATTCAAAAATCTTGCGTTTTGTTCAACCAATTTTAAATCTTTTTCCATAAATTAAAAGCTGAATATAATACAATTCGATCATCTGAATGCAGGTTTTTCTTCTGATTGATGGAATTCAAGATACTGGCGAGTTTTGGGGACGATCTCCTTAAATTTTAGCAAATTTTCCAAAAATATGTGAAGAAATGTCTTTTTTCAATACGAAAAAATCAATTTAAAAAATCTTTCTCAACGTTTATTTGACGTATCATATGAAGACGAGTTACAGTAAAAAATTCAGCTCAATTGGAGCATTGACTACGGAGAATGAGATGTATGAAGTGAGCGACTTTGCTTAAAAATAGAACAAATATCGATTTCAAATCATTAACCTTGTATGGAAAATCGAAAAAATTTCCGCTCTACTGTATTTTTTTTCCTTCGCGTTTTCGAACTCAGGGCATGATTCTACACCAAAAATGATCATCAGCTTACCGAGTTCAAAAATGCTGTAAACTAGTGTAATTTTCCTATATCATGAGCATTCTGGAAAAGAATATATTTGCGCAAAAACAAGAGAAAAAATTAAATATTTTCTCACCGTTTTCGCAATTTTAAATTTTTGAGGTGTATATAAAATTTTTAAAACATGTGCAATCTTTGAGATAAAAGTCCAAATTAAATAATTATTTTTTGAAAACCAGAACTGCCATTCTTTATTAAAAAAAAAAAAGTTATGTTTATTTTGAACAGATTATTTTTCAGGCAATTGTTAACGTTTATAGTTAATTTCCGATACAGTCCTTAGTTCGTCTGGAAACAATATTTTCAATAAGGACCAACACTTTTTGGCCGCATTCGATACAAGTTTTCTCACCATGCGATAAAAACACTGACAGCAAAATCAGAATGGAAAACACGTGTTTTGGGCTGAACAGCTGTTGAAGTATAAGACGTTGTTCAATTGATTACCACGTGATGTGGTAATTCACCACTGCTGAACACAAGTTAAGGAGTGATCATTATTGAGTCATAGGAAGATTATGTTTTGCTTTGGTTGCTGCATCTCACCACCTTTAGGATGGCGCCGATAGGAAGGCATGCGGCTGGCAATCGACAGGCTCGAGTTCTAATCCGGATTTAGGTAATTTTATATGTAGTTCTTATTTCATAGTAGGTGTTCTGAACATGAGAGCAAATAATTACTCTCGTGAGAGTTCAACATTTTTGCATTCTATTTATTTTCAGCCATTTTTGCAAAGCTTCATAACAACTTTCTTGTGCATTTGTAATACGCTTTGAACAACAAAAAAAATAAGTTGGTGCACAACAAGATGCTTTATAACTTCTCCAAATTTGTGTGAACAAAACCCGAACATAGCACAATGGTCGGAAAAAGATAAAGTTCGGCCAAAACTCTTTTTATGTGTTTAATCGAAGTAATAGGTTGCCTAGATATGGTATATAGTGTTTTTAGTGTTTAAAAAGGGGTATTCAAAAATTACTTAATTTCAATAATTTCAAAAACGGTAAAAAACAGTGAACCCCATATTTTTTGCGTTTTTTGTTAGAAAATCAATTCGGATTTAAATAAATGATCATCTTTCGATCAAATCCAATCAAGTTTGTTCAGAACGTGTGAAAAATGTGGAAAGATAAATTTTATTTCAGTAAAAAATGGAAAAATATCGTAAAATATATGAAAAAACATGACTTTTTTAAATAGCTCTAAATTGAAAAACAGCAAATTTCTGCAAAATATTTAAACGTTTTTAGGCAGCTCTAAGCATGATGTTTAAGATGTACTATTCGAAATTGCGGCGACACGTGACGACACGAACCGTTTTTTAACTTAAAAAATCCCAAAATTTCTAAGGTACAATATATGAAAATTTGAAAAGTTTTGTGACATATTAATTTTGCACCATACGTGCATTCAAACAGTCCAATAACAAGCTTTCATATGCTGGATAACTTAAAACATATATTCCATTCTCAAAATATTATTATTTTACTTTTTTCGAATAATTCATTTTTCAATTTTATGACTTAGGCCACTTTGGCAGTGAAAATGTCATTGAAATACAAAAGCTGGTATTCTTTTAATTAAGAATCATAAAAGTACAGTACATTAGCTTTGTTATAAGGTGAAATAAAGTTTAAAATTATCAATTTCGTTTTTCGAGAGTTTTGGCCGCCCCTTTGTATGGAGCCCGACCAATGTGCATAGGTGGAACGTGAAAATAATTCAAATGTTATTCAACATTATGCTGAATTAATTCGTCATAATGGTGTCTGTTAAATGAGTGATTGTTAGTTGAGAAATGCTCTCAGGATTTTGAGAAGAATCTTCTCAGCGTTCTGATAACAATCCTCTCATGATTCTGAGAAGAATCCTCTCAGGATTCTGAGATGAATCCGCTCGTGGTTCTGAGGAGAACCTCTCAGGAATTTGAGATCAATCCTCTCAGGATTCTAAGATAATTCCTCTGGAAATCTTCTCAGAATTATGAGGAGAACCCTCTCAGGGTTCTGAGAAGATTCCTCCCAGGATTCTGAGAAAAATCATTTCGCGATTTTGAGAAGAATCCTCTTATGATTCTGGTAAGAATACTCTCAGGATTCTGAGAAAAATCCTCTCAGGGTTCTAAGAAGAATCCTTTAAGAAATCTGAGAAGAATCCTCTCAGGTTTTCAAAATTCCTGTCAGGTTTATAAGGAAAATCCTTTCAGGATTCAGTGGAGAATCTCTCAGGATTCTGAGAAGAACCCTCTCAGGATTTTGTGAAGAATACTCTCATGATTCTGAAAAGAATCCTCACAGGATTCAGGAAAAAAATTGTCTCAGGATTCTGAGTAGAATCCTCTCATGATTCTGTAAGAATCTTCTTAGGATTCTGAGATGAATCCTCCCAGGCTTCTTACATGAATGCTCTCCGAATTCTAAGGAAAGTCCTTTCATGATTCTTTAAAAAATCCTCTCAGGATTCTGAGGAGAACCCTTCGGGATTCTTAGAAAACTCTTTAGGATTCTGAGGAAAATCCTCTCAAGATTCAGAGGAAAACTGTCTCAGGATTTTAAGAAAACACCTCTCAGGATTTGAAAAAAATCCTCTCAGTATTATGTGGAAAATCATCTCAGGATAATGAGGAAATTCCTTCTAAGAATTTGTGGAGAATCCTTACGGGAATCTGATAATAATTCTCTAAGAATTTTGAGAAGATTCCTTTCAGGATTCTGAGAAGAATCCCCTCAGGATTCAGAGGAAAGTTTTCTCGAATTCTAAGGAGAGTTCTCTCAGGATTTTAAAGAGAATTCTTAAGGATATGGTATTCGGAGTACACAGCTCAAATTTACTCGAGCACAAACCCGTCAATGTTTACTGTGCGGAAGCAAGCATCAAGTTACATTTTCAGCCAGATACGATTGACGGTTCTCTAGATTTGTGCTCGAGAAAATTGGATCAAGATTCTTGGGAGAAATCCTCTGGATCCTGCGTTCCGACTAATTGTTCCCCTGTCGAGAATTGGTGATATAAAAAAGCATCTCCAGGAAATCGAACATTTGTACGATCGGTATCTCCCAATAAGAACTACTCCGAATCGTCATGAACTTTCGGTTCCGGTTTCCGGAAGAAAAGTTACGAAAAGCGGAGGAGAAACAAAGTGCCAATCAAGCAAAGAATACCAGTACTGGTGTATGTTTCATGGCTTTTAGTAATCCACGCGGGTCGTGGTTCATAGACAGTGCAACTAGTCGGCAGTCGAATGTGGAGAAGCTCGGTGTGAACGAACTAGCGGAGTCATCGAAGAAAGCTCTAGGTAAGAAACACACCTTTAATTGTCAGCATCAGTGGCACCGGTGTTTCGGGCATTGTGCTGTAAGCCGTGTCTCGAGAGGAAGTCTGGGACGGTAAGTGGTTCTTGATGACGATGATTGATTACGTCAGCCATTTCACCATCGTATGCCTGTACGAGAAGAAGTCAGAAGTGCCGGAGAGATTGATGGAGTACGTTCGGTTCTTGGAAAACCTTTTCAAGCGAAAGCCGCGTGTTATCCACTCAGATGGTGGAGGAGAGGGGTCTCTAGTTAGCCTAGTGGCACGGGGGTGAATCTTTGTCACGAAAAGCACTGCTCGTTTGATAGCTCAACACTAGCGAACCTGGTGGTGGAAGTCAAGCTTTTTCCTACAGCGAGCATATGGTTAAGGCTATGGATCGCCAATCCGGAGATGGCGGGTACGATTCCCGTTCCGGTCGGGAAAATTTTCTCGATTCCCTGGGCATAGTGTATTATTGTTGTTGCCTCACAATATACAAATTCATGCAATGGCAGGCAAAGGAAGCCTTTCCATTAATAACTGTGGAAATGCTCAAAGAATACTAAGTTGAAGCGAGGCAGGCCAAGTCCAAGAGCGGCACCCGAATAAAAAATACTGTAGAAAAACCGAACGTTGTATTGTAACAGTACTATTTAGAATTATATTTTTACAATAGACACCACTGTAAAAATAAAAATACAAAAACAATAAAATGTAATGTAGACACCATACAGTAAATTGTAAATAAAATTTTTACAATATACTATACGGGTTGTTAAGTATCGTAACAATATAAAAAAATATTTTACTCCATATATATTTTTCTTGCAAAACCATACATTATATTGTAAATGAATTGTTATAAATACTGATACGTAGGTTTTAATAAACCGTACATTGTATGGTACACGTATGGTTTCAAACAATAAAATGTACCGTAAATATATTGTTTTTAATTGTAGTTTCACTACTGGTTATACATTTAATTAAATGGTTTTGGAATGGTTCTCTTTTGTTATGTTGTAATGTTTTACATTACATAAACCAAATAATGTTATATTATCTTGTCATTTTCCTCCTGTTAATGGCATCTTAGGCTTACTTGCATTATGAGAATGTGCTTTGGGAATTCTCCAGAGCGTGTTGGATAACCCTTCATATATTGGATCGCCCACGTCTAAGTCTGAGTAGTAGATGTATGAGAAATAGATCGCTAGTGGCGCCAATAAATTAATTTATTTGATTTCAAACCTCAGATGTATTTATCCCTTATTTTTAAATATGTACAGATGTTGTTGTGGATGTTTTGTTTTGGCTGTAATATTGATTTGACACTTGTAGGACCGGCACTGACGCTGTAAAGGCGTGGCAAACTAGATGTTGGTCACACGAACACTCGCGACCAAGGGAACGGCAACCTATTTTTTCACTATGGAGTTTGACAGGTTGGATTGTGCCTCCTTTCGTGGAGCATAAATTTATGCTCCAGCCAAAATATTCACCAACACAGTCGTGAAATTGGAATGTTTACCTTTTTACGAGGGATATCGGTGCAAAACGCTTACATCACATTAGATCTCATAAAAGTGTTAATCATGAAAAAGCGGCATTAATTGATGATTTCAATTTCAGAGTGCCGATATTTAGGTAAAGTTCCTATAGAGAGTGGAAAGTGCTTGTGAAAAGACACACAACACCTCTTTTCGCACACTTTATTCGCCAAAGTGCGTTTTTCCTTATTTTCTCCCGCTGCTGTATTGAGTGTATGTTGGTATTAGTGACCATTGGTTGCGCATTCTAAGCGGCAACAAAATCAGATCACCATAGCACCCCCGTGCTCGCGACATTAACATTCTGTGGCTAATTTTTATACTGTCTGAGTCGAGGTCTGAGTAGTCTATGATTGCATTAACAGTTGAAGCTTAGGCTCCCATGCCCCACCAGCCAGATAACCGGGTTTCGCAAACTAATCATTATTTGTGGCAACACTTTGAGCGGCATGATGGAACTATGCCGAGCGGGCTAAGTATTATTAGACCACTAAGGCGCTGTCCATAAACTACGTAGACTCAATTTTGGCAATCTCAGACCCCCCCCTCCTCCCTCGTAGACTTTCGTCCATACAAAATTTTCGAAATTTGTATGGACCGTAGACTTTGGCCAGACCCCCCCATCCCCCCTCAGAGTCTACGTAGTTTATGGACAGGCCTTAATGTAGTTGCATGAAGTGGGTGACGAGGTACATAAGTATCATTACAGCGTGCTTCACCGTTATTGCAATATTGAGGCTCCAGTTTGATTAAAGTTTGAAATACACGGAGAAATACATAACAACTCATGAGAAAACTGTCAAGTTCGATTCAAGTATAAGTTAGGTTAAAAAGCGAACCCACAGACGAACCTATATTAGAATTTCTTTCAGTATTCACTCCATATGTTAAAGATGGCTGTACGTCAAAGATAAAGTTCGTCAATCGTATTCCTCTCATCGTACTCTATATACCTAGCCCACCATATCTCTTGGATCTGCAGTTCTTAAGACATCTGGTTTACTACTTATTTAAATATTTTATTGACTTTAAATTGATGTTTCAACTTATTCATTTTTTTTCTTTCCTTTCCTTTGCATCAAAAAAGTCACAAACATCAGCAAAACAAAGTGCGGAAAAAATCTAAAACTAGATAAATAATTAAAAATGCACGGAAAAATAATGTTTCGGAAAAGTGAATGGTTCAAACGTAAGAAAAACCGTATAGTATATTGTTACATAAAAATCGAATGTAAATGTATAGTAGCTACAATGTGCGAAGCTTTTAGCGAACCATTTCATTACAATATACATTATTGTAGCTGGTACACTGTATGGTACAGGAATGGTTTTCACCAAACACCCTATGGTTAGTTTTTATCCGGGCAGCTTCAAACCGAGTACGTGGTGTACTATTGTTGATTGAGTCTTATCCTAAATGTGATGTTAAACAACAAATGTATTTAGAGTGGGTCATCGTTTATATTGTAACTAGCTGCCTGCCAACTACTAACCCGTACAAGCTAGCAGCAGCAAGAAACTCCTCGAACTGGGTCTCAGAGTCGGCTTACACACCAAAAATCGATTGAGGGTTTCAGCAAAATTTTGCTGAATTTTGCCGAGCTGAAGGCTTCAGCAAAAATTTTGCTGAAATTCAGTAAAATTTTGCTGATTTGTTCAGTAAACTCTGCTGATCACCAGTAACATTTTGCTGAAATTCAGCAAACTTTGCTGAAAGTTCAGCAAAAAATTTTACTGGACCCTTCAGCTCGGCAAAATTCAGCAAAATATTGCTGAAAGCGTTTAGTGTGTACTACTGGGTGATCAAGGGACGCGTGACAAAGTATGGAAAACACAAGAATTTTCATGTTCTTTAAACAATTTATTAGCCCTATTCTGTGGCGTGTGGGTGTAAGAAAACATTTCGTGTGGCGTGTATGAGAGGGGATCGATCACTGGGTACTCACTACTCTACTCCTTCGGCGTTGACCTCCACGGTTACGCACGATTGCGATAGCCCTACCGTGGGGCCGGATTCTCGCAGCGGGGCTGCTCGGTGATGGTGTCCGTGGATCCGGAAGCACATCGGATCTGTCCAGCGGCTTTGCTGGGGTGTTGTTGCTGGGCTTGAAGGCGTCTTCTCTCATAGGCTGTATCGGCACGGCCCAGGACGAGACCAGAGTGACCGTGCCGAGAGAGGTCCCTCCTAGATAATTAGGGCCGGCGGCCCGAGGGATTCGTCCGGAATCGGACGACGGGGTGTCCTTGGCATTTAGACTCGGAAGCCATTTTGACTTCCGAGCCGACCCGTGTGAGGACCGTATTTTAAATTACGGCAAGAGGTCCTGATAATTAAATTTACCGTCAGGATGATCAATTGATCAAAATTCATAGTAAATTACCTGAACGGTAGTAGGCCGTTGCCCCAGGTCCCGCCATCGGAAAAGGGGGGGAGGGGAGGGGTCGTAGAAACACTACGCGGCACTACTTTAACGATCGCGAAGATCGGTGTGTCTCACACGGATGCCTATATACCGTATGCGTGATAATGTTTGCACCATCGTACAAATAAGGTACCCATATCACCTGTACACACAATGTCTTGGTTTTTATTGCATGTACGTAAGCTCTAACTCATATCACAGTAGGTTGCGGGTAAAAAAATCCGATTTCTTAAGTTTAAAATTTGCACCATGTAGGGGTAGCAGCGGTAGTCGGGACTTGTCCACGCGCAAATGTTAAAAAAGACATTTCAGGAGTGTTCAGGAGAACCGTAAAACAGTCTTAGACCGAAAAAAAGCAAGGGCAACTATTCCCGAAGGTGTCCACTGGTCGTCCAAGGTTAACATGGATTAAGAAAGCTATCGCTGCCACCAAAAATAAGATTTGGGTGAATTATATGCGCTCAATGAGAAAAATGGCAAAGAAACGCGAAATCAGCGACTTAACGGCATGGTATATCGAAAAGGAAAATTACGGTGGCCTTTATGATCCTTCGACCATAGAAAAAAAAACTTACATTATTACCAATGGCATCCAGGAGCTACGAGTAGCGCCATATAAGAAAGTCTTGAATTTGCCCGAACGCAACCTCCGTTTTTTTCGATTTCCGAAAAACTATCGATCCGTACCAAATTCCAGAATCAATAGTTATTATAACTTTTGATTGTGTGCCAATGTCTACACCATTATGCAATGTCAAAATAAAAAAATAAATTCAAAAATAGTTAATCTTGACTTTGACACTACCACGGATACTTTTCGACATTTGCGCGTGGACAAATCCCGAGCTAGGTTGCCACTTAGTCATTATGCAAGTGTAAAACTAAGAAAATCAACACTTTTTATTCACAGCCTACTAGGATATGAGTAATAGCTTAAATGCCTGCAAATAAAACCAATACATTGTCTTCGCAAGTCAAACTGGAATTTTATTTGACGATGGTGCAAACATTATCACGCATACGGTATTTCTGCCCCAAAATGCTCCAATTAGAAGATGGCAGCGCCCATGGCAAAGAATTTCGGCCATCTCTAAAATAGTCATGCAAAGCCGGATAGCCATACTCTACGCCCTTCAGCAATGCTGAGTTGTAAAAGTTTGGTAGCGGAGTGACCCTCTCAGTCGTGTGGGGCCTTCTGATATATACATAAAAAACCTTAATTAATCCACCTAGCGGTGATGGCGCCTTTCTCGTGCCTTCGAAAACACATTTCAACACAACTCAAGTGACATGTTGATGATAATCGCACTTTCATACGTATAACAGAAATCAATATCATGGCATCAAAGATCATATCGCTTATCTGGTTTTTGATTTTTGAGCCGCAATCTTGATGTTTAAACCGCCATTTAGGATTAAAGTCCGACAGCTTGGAAATTCTGGTCGTTATTTTGAGCCCAAAACTCAAACAGCCGCCATTTTATACCCATATTGAACGGTTTTAGAGCCTAAACAGCTGCCATCTTGAAGTTTATACTGCATCATGAGTTTTGAGACACCATCTTGGATATTTTAATCTTCCTTTTTTGTACTCCAGACTTCGTCCCAATACCATATATACCCATATTGCATGGTTTTGAGCCTAACACTCCATTAAACAGAAGTCATTTTGAGCTTTGAGCTGCCATCTTGGATTTTAGACCACCATCTTCGATACTCCGTTTGTCATTTTTGCATTTTTGGAGCCTAGATTTCTTCCCCATATCAAATATACCCATATTGCATGGTTTCAAGTCCTAAAACCTCTTGAATTTTGAGACGCAATCTCGGATATTTTGGTTGCCATCTTGGATATTTTAATCGTCATTTTTGAACTCCAGACATCTTTCTAATATCAAATATACATATACTGCATGGTTTTAGAGCCTGAAACTCCATTAACCTTTTGGAGCCGATTTTTTTCGCCGCTGTCGACGCAACCTCGCTGGTGTCGAACACGTTTGTTATGCTCGGTTTCATCGCCGGGGTCATATATGACCCCTCCGGCTCCAAAGGGTTAAACAGCCGTCCATATTGAATGTTGAACCGCCATCTTGGATATTCTGGTCGCCATTTTTGGAGTCCAGACTTCTTCCCCATACCAAATATACCCATATTGTATGATTTCAGGTCCTTCAACTCCATTAAACATTCGCCATCTTGAATTTGGAGCCGCCATTTTGAATATCAGGCTGTCATCTTGAATTTTGAACCGAAATCGTGGAATGTCTGGTCTCCAGTGTTCGTTTCCGCATAAAATTCGTAAACCATGCTAAAGGTTACAAAAATCGCCGCAGTTTGATGTGTGGTGGGGCTTGGTTCAGTTTTATATACGGCCAGTTCCACCGGTGCTGGTCCGAATCTCTGAAATGGCCATAACTCCGGAACGCCTCGACCTATCCGAACCATTTTTAGTAGCAAACAATGCGGTAGAACTCCGGTTCGGTTCGAGCTATAATCCGAAACAAAATATGTAAAGTTCAATTACTACGTAACGGTTGAGATTTGACCATATGCGTACACATTTTTTTCACCATTAATGATCCTCTATCACTCCTTAACAAGTTTGCATTCATCCATCGGGACCCCCGGAACTGGTTCCGGAACACTATCGGTTCTGATATGGTCTGATACTGTTTTCCTGCTAACCGTTCATCGGGTTACTGAAAATGTCGCTGTTTGATGTGCCGTATGCATGGGCTTGGTTCTCTTTTAAATTTGGCAAATTCCGGCGGGACATCCGGAACCGCTTCCGGAACACTATCGGTTCTGATATGGTCTGAAACTATTTTCCTGCTTACCGTTCATCAGATTATCGAAAATGCCGTGGTTTGATGTGTCGCATGCATAGTTTGGTTCTCTTTTATATTTGACCACTTCCGGCGGGACATCCAGAACCGGTTCCGGAACACTACCGGTTCAGATATGGTCTGAGACTATTTTCCTGCTTATCGTTCATCAGGTTATCGAAAATGCAGCTGTTTGATGTGTCGCATGCATGGGTTTGGTTCTCTTTTATATTTGGCCATTTCCGTCGGGACATCCGGAACTGGTTCCGGAACACTACCGGTTCAGATATGGTCTGATACTATTTTCCTGCTAACCGTTAATCAGGTTACCGAAAATGTCGCTGTTTGATGTGTCGCTTGAATATTTTTTTTTCAATTTTATATTTGGCCACTTCCGGCGGGACACCCACAACCGGTTATGGAACACTACCGGTTCAGATATGGTCTTATACTGTTTTTCTGCTAACCGTTCATCAGGCTATCGAAAATGCCGCTGTTTGATATGTCGCATGCATAGGTTTGGTTCTCTTTTATATTTGGCAACTTCCGGCGGAACGCTACCGGTTCTGATATGGTCTGAGACAATTTTCCTGCTTACCGTTCATCATATCATCAAAAATGCCGTGGTTTGTTAAGTCGCATGCATGGGTTTGTTGCATTTTCATGTCTGACCCCTCCCAGGGGTACCGGTCCGGAACACCTAAATGGCCATAACTCCGGAACGGCTGGACCGATCCGAACCATTTTCAATAGGAAACAATGGGACTATATGCCGCGTCGAATGAACCGTCGGTCATTAAAATCGGTTGAGGTTTATTGCCAAAAAGTGATGTGAGTTTTTTGTACACACACATACACACATACACACACACACGCACACACACACACACACACATACACACATACACACATACACACACACAGACATCACCTCAATTCGTCGAGCTGAGTCGATTGGTATATATGACTCGACTCTCCGGGCCTTCTATCAAAAAATCATTTTTGGAGTGAACATATAGCCTTTCCAGTACACTTAGTGTACGAGAAAGGCAAAAACATGAAATTTCTGCCAACATTTGGCTCCTACAAATAATGAAAATCCTAGGATGTAACCGACAGGTTACAATATGGAAAAAATGATGGGAAAGGGATTTTACATGGGAAAACACACTTTTTTGCATTTATCTCATGACAAGCTCGAATTTTTCTAAAACCATGTAACCAATAAAGTGAAAACATAGCCTAGGGGCTGTCCATAAACCACGTGGTCATGGGGGGGTTTCGGCCAATGACCATTTTGTATGGACAAATTAAAAATTTTGTATGGACATATGACCACGTGGGGGGGGGGGGGTTATTGAAAAGTCCCAAAAAAATGACCACGTGGTTTATGGACAGCCCCCTAGGGTGTCCTGAAAAACTTTGTCGAAGACCGCGAAGTGATCTGATGCTTATGAAAAAAGTTATAGCGTTGCCATTGCTTGGCGAAACAGCATGATTTTGTTGCTATTGTTATTCCTTTACATGTTAAAACATAAACACATGCATGCGGTTCGTTGGTTATTACTATTTTCACAAGCATCGGATCGCTTTGCGGTCTTCAACAAAGTTTTTCAGAACATCTTAGGCTATCAGTTCACAGTATCGGTTAAAAAGTTTTAGACAAACTTTTTTAACTAATAACAAAAATGCAAAAACCGTATGTTATACCATACAAAAAAGCTTTGATCTGAGAAAACGGTTCCGATCACCCACGCTAATGTAAATACTTTTAAAACCAGCTTAAACAGCTGAATAGTTACTTAAACGGTCACTAAAACTCAAACCAATCATCAAGATCAACACCGCCAATTATATCATTTTATAGCGCCAAACGTCCGACCCCAGCAAACCCACCCAGTACGGAGGGTTAGCCTAACATTAGCCTAATGTGAGACTAACTGGCCAGCATGTTAGGCTAACTTTTTGTCTCACTTTTGCCTAATGTTAGTCTAAAATTAGACAGATATGACACACTTTTGTTAGACATGTTGCAAATTCGAAACATGTTTGTTAGTCTAACATTAGACTAACGTTAGACATGTTTTAGTATGGGCTGTTAGACGAATGTTAGGCATAGATTTTATGCTGCTTGTTTTCATTCCAGCTGTCATCCGAGCAAGAAGTGTGATTGTAGTAGTGAACTTTTATCGGCGTTCACTACTACAACCGCACTTCTGCCTCGAATGAAAGCTGGACGAAACATATTTCATAAAAAAATCGGAGCCTGTTTAAATTTTTATTTTAATTTTAATTTTATTTTAATTTTAATTTTAATTTTAATTTTAATTTTAATTTTAATTTTAATTTTAATTTTAATTTTAATTTTAATTTTAATTTTAATTTTAATTTTAATTTTAATTTTAATTTTAATTTTAATTTTAATTTTAATTTTAATTTTAATTTTAATTTTAATTTTAATTTTAATTTTAATTTTAATTTTAATTTTAATTTTAATTTTAATTTTAATTTTAATTTTAATTTTAATTTTAATTTTAATTTTAATTTTAATTTTAATTTTAATTTTAATTTTAATTTTAATTTTAATTTTAATTTTAATTTTAATTTTAATTTTAATTTTAATTTTAATTTTAATTTTAATTTTAATTTTAATTTTAATTTTAATTTTAATTTTAATTTTAATTTTAATTTTAATTTTAATTTTAATTTTAATTTTAATTTTAATTTTAATTTTAATTTTAATTTTAATTTTAATTTTAATTTTAATTTTAATTTTAATTTTAATTTTAATTTTAATTTTAATTTTAATTTTAATTTTAATTTTAATTTTAATTTTAATTTTAATTTTAATTTTAATTTTAATTTTAATTTTAATTTTAATTTTAATTTTAATTTTAATTTTAATTTTAATTTTAATTTTAATTTTAATTTTAATTTTAATTTTAATTTTAATTTTAATTTTAATTTTAATTTTAATTTTAATTTTAATTTTAATTTTAATTTTAATTTTAATTTTAATTTTAATTTTAATTTTAATTTTAATTTTAATTTTAATTTTAATTTTAATTTTAATTTTAATTTTAATTTTAATTTTAATTTTAATTTTAATTTTAATTTTAATTTTAATTTTAATTTTAATTTTAATTTTAATTTTAATTTTAATTTTAATTTTAATTTTAATTTTAATTTTAATTTTAATTTTAATTTTAATTTTAATTTTAATTTTAATTTTAATTTTAATTTTAATTTTAATTTTAATTTTAATTTTAATTTTAATTTTAATTTTAATTTTAATTTTAATTTTAATTTTAATTTTAATTTTAATTTTAATTTTAATTTTAATTTTAATTTTAATTTTAATTTTAATTTTAATTTTAATTTTAATTTTAATTTTAATTTTAATTTTAATTTTAATTTTAATTTTAATTTTAATTTTAAGGACAAGGTATTTGGAGTACATTGCTCAAAACTTCTAGAGCACCGTTTTTTAGAACCGTTGAACAGATTTGGATGAAAATGCATCACGCTGTTGACAACCACTGAACAATTAGCGTGATGCATTTTCATCCAAATCCGTTCAACGGTTCTAAAAAACGGTGCTCTAGAAATTTTGAGCTATGTACTCCAAATACCTTGTCCTTAATTTTAAATTTAATTTTAATTTTAATTTTAATTTTAATTTTAATTTTAATTTTAATTTTAATTTTAATTTTAATTTTAATTTTAATTTTAATTTTAATTTTAATTTTAATTTTAATTTTAATTTTGATTTTAATTTTAATTTTAATTTTAATTTAATTGAAATTAAAGTGACTCACCGACACGATGAGGCCAAACTTAACGGAATCGGACACTGTTTTGGTGATGACCGGTTCCGGCGACAGTGCGAAGAGAACGAACCGAACTTATTGGCCAGCAGCAGCGACGAGGAACTGACAGGTTGGACGACGGAACGACTGAAATGGTTCCTACGAGTTTAAACTAATTGAGACGCGCAAATTTTTCTCATTTTCTCGACCGACGAACGCGATTTTTAAGCTGCCGCAACTAACAAAGTTTTTTTCCACTGCCATTTGCTCAACTGTCAATGACGCGCGAAAAAATCGAACATTCAGCATAAATTCGGGGTTATGATTTATGCTCTCGAAAATTTTTCGATGAGCAACATAACTAACAAATGCCTAACAGTGTCGAACGCCTAACTTCCTCCGTGCTGGGCAGTAGTGTACATATTTGCCCATGACGCCCAATTATACACATTACGATGAACGATCGATCGTTCAAGAGAATCTCGCCCCAATAAAGAGCGTAAAGCAAACAAAACCCATCCACAGTTCGATCCGCTCACCCCGCACTTCAAATACCTTTTCTCACCTGCGGAAAACCGGTCCCTGCAACCATGCAATTTGTTTGTTGTACGCACGTGCTAAAAGCCGGCACACTCAGATGTCGTGCAACATCTCGCCAAGTTGTCACAAGCACGATCACGTCGTTGGAGGAGAATTCAGTAACAAATTTTGAAAACGACGTATAATCAATGGTGTAGCATTGATTATACGTCGTTTTCAAAATTTGTTACTGAATTGTTGTTTGTATCTCGGCGGAATATCTCACGAAGCATTTTTTTATTCTCTCGGTCCCCGGTTCAACTTCAAGCCACCTCAGGGCCCAGGTGCCTCTTTGGATTCAGTCAGTGAAGGAGATTCAGCGCGCGGGAATCAGGTTTCCTCTTCCCCAGCGACGCCTCGTCGTTGTTCGTTGCGATCGTCATCATCATTGCCTCCACGGCGCGGATGGAGGCATTCAAAAGAAGCGTGAACTTGTCACCTTGGTGTTGTCGCATCGGCACTATCTGCTGATTATCACATTATAGCATAGCTAGTGACTGCCTTCATTGCGACCAGAGGGTAAACCCTCGGAAACGGTTTAAAATGGGGAAAAATAATTTAAACAAATGGGAAAACTCTCGTTCCTGTATACTTTTTGGGTTCCATTTTGCCCCAATATCAACAAAAAATTTCATACGATTCAGTATGGGGAAAATTAACTTCTTCATAGAAAAATCCCTAGGGGACACCCCTTGATCCCTAAAATTAAATGAATGAATGATTTCTGTAGAAAACTTCATGAGATATCAGACCTCCGAAGACCGCAAAACAGTGCGACGTTCTTGGAGAAAGTTAATAAGCCTTATCCGATCGCTGAAATGACGAGATCTTATGAATTATTGTGATTTCTTATATGTAAACAGCGCACAGTGGCGGGCCTCCATACAAAAGTCGGACAAAACTTCAAATGTTAACCGAAATTGATGAAATTCACAGGTTATGATGATTTTAGTTTCCTAAATCTATTTCTGATAAGGAACTTTTCATATATTTTGATTTTACTATATTAGGGTGGTTCAAAATTTTGAAATCTGCTGATTATGGAAAGCATGTAAAAATAATCGATAATAAGCTATCACGATGTGCTTTCTGAACATAGATTTTGATTAACCTTTTAATTTGGGGGTTCTTAAATCATGTATTGGTATTGAAATAAACTATAATTGTGTATTTGTTGCTGTTAGGGTAGTACAAAATCTTCAAAACTACATAAATCATTAGAAAAAAATCGTTTACTTACGTTTTCTTCCAATGGATCAATTTAGATACACACCAATGTTGGCTGACAAGACGTGGTCTATTCTCAGGGACTGCCCAAAGACCACGTGACATTTTACGGTGGGTACACGGAGGTGTGATATGGGATCAGATAGTCTAATATAGTGAACTGCGAAAAATTTTAACTGCTTTTTATCAATCTCGTTTCAACAACTTCATATATGCTCTTCCGAGTTTGGGTTGTAAGGTACATCGATCTCTGCTATCACTTGTCGAAGCAACCGAAACAATCCTATCTATAATGAATTGGTAATTCATATTTGCAATGTTGAAGGGAGTTTTTGATAAACGTTCATCAGAGATAGGTAATCATATTGATGAACAGTAGAGTTCCAGCAAATATTTTCAAAATCTTTCTCACTCTGTGTGTCGTTCAGTAGAAATGTGTTTAACGAAACCGCATGAATAACATACAATAAAACTTCAAGTTTAAAAAACAATATAAAAGGGTTCCACTAAAGAGCGTAAAATGTTCGTTTCATAAAATTGCGATTAAAATAATCAAAGATTGGTGATCACGACGTTTACGCAGAAAAATATTTAAGGTACGTTTACGCCGTTTAGTAAATTCCTTTTATAGTTTATAGATGATTGTTGCTTTGAATTGTAGCGATGTGCGTGTAGAAAATAAACGCGTAGATGTCGACGAATTTGTGTCACTATATATTGAAACTTCGATAGAAGTTCGTGAAAAGATTTTTTCCAAGGTTGTTGAGCAATTCTAACGATTAAGATGAATCGAAGAAACGACCAGTTTAAGAAAATCAGTGAGCAATGGTTTGTAGTTATTTTTACATTTTTTTCACGGTTGTTTTTGTCTTTCTTATTCATACTTTGTCATCACTCCTTTCCTCTCCAGCTTACTGTTTATAACTGAGGCACCCACCTTCTTGTGTTTTTCTGTCAAAAAATAAAATAATATTTAAAAAAAATAAAAAATAAATGTAAAGCTATGACCATTACATTATCAGACCCCCCCCCCCCCCTCCCCCTATGACCATCTGACTTGGTGAAAGTCTCTTACAAGAATGAAAATTACACTAAATTGTTAGTATTCTGAAGTGAATTTGAACTATGATAAAATTTAAACTTCAAACACTATCACTTCCTCCACAACCATGCGGCTCCATTGTGACATGATAGAAAAAAAAAATCGCGCTTAGGGGCTGTCCATTAATTACGTAAGGGTTTTTGGGGGGAGGGGGGGTTTGAGAAATCTTACGCGCCATACAAAAATATTTGGGTTCTCATACAAAAAATCTTACAAGGGGGGGAGGGGGTGTCGAAAAATCGTAAAAAATCCCTTACGTAATTAATGGACAGCCCCTTAGCGCAAAAATGCGCAAACAGTGACCTATATAGCCAAAAACTAGACAAAATTGCACGTCAGATCCGGGATACGGCGTCGTTTTCTGATGTTTCCTAAACAAGTACTGGATCTCTTTAATATGAAGTTTTTCTCCAAAATTTCATAAAAGTCAATATGTTTGCATATTGTTAAAACATAATAATTTTGTGATTGAATTCCAAACAATCCTCGAAATGTAATGGTTATTCATACCTAAAAACACAAAAAATATTGTCACATTATTCAAGTCTTCCTAACTTTTACAACGAACTCATGAAGGAAGCTCATGAAATAATGACAATAAATACTAATATTGTAGCACATTAGACTTCAACTTTGAAAAAAAACGACAAGACTCAATTTTTGACCAAATGACTTGAAAATTTGGGGTTTTCTTAGTTGAAGTATCTGTAATGGAAGAAAAATATTAGAAAAATAAAATATTGAAGTCGATTTTTGAGGTTTTGTCCGGCTTCCGGCCACTGTGCAGCGTTGCCATCCTATTCGGTTTTCAATCAATAACTTTTTCCACATGCTTTAAATCGCTTTGCAGTCTTCGGAGAGTTTATACATCGTAAAATTTCCAACAGAAATCATCCATTGATTTAATTTTATCAAGAGGTAATTCTGGAAAAATCTCCGGGGCATCCATAGAAGATGCCCAATTGGGAAATTTAATAGAAAATCCTAGTGAAATCTCTACACAGCTTCCTATATGTGTAATAACTGAGGGCATTTATGAAGGAACGTTTTTGGGAATTCATAAAAGGAAATGAATTTTAAGAGGAATTCCTGAAAAAACCGCTAGATTTATTCATCAGCAGGTCGTTTTTCTCCATTTGGGAAATTTGTTCCATCCGTAGATTTATTCATAGATGAATGCACGGAGTAATTCATAGAAAAATCCTGCAGAAATACCACCAAGAGTTTTTCAAGAAGAATCTCAGCAAGACTTACTCAAAGAATCCCAAGAAAAGCTTCTGGAAGAACCACAAGAGGACTGCCTGGACAAATCTGATAAGGAAACATCTGAAAGGATCGTTACAGAATCCCTGGAAGAATTTCCAGCAAAAATCTTGGAAATCGAAATCGCATTGATTGTAGAGCAGTGCTAACCAAAATGCCAAGCAGTTCATATAAGCATGTAAGATGTCCGTCTTTTTGTGGTCCGTCTTGTGTAAAATCCGTCTTCCAAAACGGGATGGGATCAAAGAGGTTGAAGAATCTTTGTCCGTTATGAGAACAGGATAAAGTCGAGTTCTTGGATATCGGTCGTTTGAGGGAATTTGTTGGTTATGTTCATGTGGCTTCCACTATTGAAGTAAAGTGTGCTCGCTTGTTCCCGCGCATTGTTGACTATTCAGAGGGTGACCCTCTGGTCAGTATCTATCCGGACATCGTAGAGCACGTTGGGTGGTCCTCCTAGGAGGTGGCGCTTAAGCCATTTGCTTGAAATCCGAACTGGAAACAAAAAGCAGACTTGAAGCAGGCCCATGTCCGCTACAACCTTCTACGGCGATGTGGAATAGTAGGCGGGGAAGTTCATTCGAAATTCGAATGAACTGGATAGTATACCCGAAATTCTTACGCTGTTTTGCTCCTATCGGTCTGGTAAATTTCCCGGGAAAGCTGTTCTCGTTGATAATTTTCAATAGCTCTGTGCGATCGATACTGTTGTATGCCGCCTTGAAGTCGATAAACAGGTGGTGCGTTGAGACCTGGTATTCGCGGAATTTGTGGAGGATTTGCCGTACGGTGAAGATCTGGTCCGTTGTCGAGCGGCCGTCGATGAAACAGGCTTGATAACTACCCACGAAGTTATTCGTTTTAGGTGACAAACATTGGAAGAGGATCTGAGATAGTACTTTGTAGGCAACATTCAAAATGGTGATCGCTTCAAGTTCAGTGTTTCCTGGGAACGGCACAGCAGTTCCATTTCTTCGCACTCCGCTTCTTCCAAGCGGCGCATTTTCCCCCCAGGTATGCTGTTTCTACTTCTGTTTGTAACGTTCCACGTTCTTCCTGGTTCTTTGCTGCAGCATTACCGTCCGTGCTGCGTCCTTCTGCCCAAAAATGGTTCTGTACACCACGCCTGCTTCCTACTAGCGTGCGCAGGAATCTTGCTTAGGGAGTGCACTGCAATGATGGTGCAAGATATAATCATGGTGCAAAATAGAATCATGGTGTATTGAGTGTAGAATTAGCATTTAAGTTAAAATACACAAAAAAAAATTTAAAAAAATCATGGTATAACACGATAATGAATTTCCAAGAAAGGGTTTCATCATGCTGTGGTGCTTACAGCGCCAAGTACTTGGGGTTCTGGAAAACGGTTCGGATGGTGATGATTCCAAGGCAATGCGAAATTTTAGTATGAAGTCATTATCTCAACCCGTATGATATTTGATAAACATATCATTTACAATGAAAAAAAATCGTGAAAATTATCAATAACTGATTTAGTATGGGGTTTTACGACTGGGAACTTTATGGCTTTCCCAGTCTTTGAATCAAGAACGATTTTTATCTACATTCCCGACGTTTCGTCCTAGGGATTTGGCCTTTTTCAAGAGTCTTAGTGTCTACCGTCTATCGTTTTTGTGGTTTTTGCATATTGAATGTTCTTCTGGGTTGCTTTTCATGTACACGTGTTGTTATTTTAGATTTTTAATTTTTGTGCACTGGTAACGACTGTTACAAAGATTTCTTTAGGAATGTATCCAGGGATTCCTTCAGATATTTTTTGACGGATTCCTCCTGAAATCTTACAAAGATCTCTCCAACGATTCCTCAAGGAACTCCTACAGAAATTCCTTTTGTAATCCAATCCCTCCAGGGATTCATCCTGGAATTTCTTCACAGATTATCAAAAAAAAAAATCCTCCAGGGATTCCACAAGGGATTTCTCCAGGAATTTTCCAGAGCTTCCTCTAGAAGTTTTTCCAAGAATTCCTTTAATAATTCCTCAAGAGCTTCCTCCATGGATTCCTCTTGAAAATCCACCACGGATTTCTCCAGGAATTCTTCCAAGGATTATTCCAGGAATGCCTGAGATGACTCCACCAGAAATTCCTTCAGGAATTACTCCTGATTTTTTTTTTCAGGGATTGCGCCAGGGATTCCTCCAGAATTTTTCCTCGGAATTTCTCCAGAAAATTCTCATGGAATTTCTCTTTAAATTCGCCATGGAATTCCTCCAGGGATTCGTTCAAGGATTCCTTCAGAAATTTCTTTAGGAATTGTTCCGAGGGTTCATCCAAAAATTCCTCCCGGAATTCCTTCAGAAATTTTTCCTCCAGGTATGTCTCCAGGGATTTCTTCAGAGATTTCTTCACGGATTCCTCCTGATTTTCTAACAGGGATTCCGCCAGGGATTCCACTAGGGATTCATCCTGTAATTCCTCCAGGAATTTATCCTGGTATTCCTTCATAGATTCTTCAAGGAATTCCTACAGGAATTCCGTCGGAGATTTCTCTGAGAATTTTCCAGAGCCTATTCCTGGAATTCTTCCAAGGATTCCTTCAGGAATGCCTCGAGGGATTCCTCCAGAAATACCTCCAGGAATAACTCCTGAAGTTCTTCTAGGAATTGTACCAGGGATTCCTGCTGGATTTTTTCTCGGAATTTCTACAGGATTTTTCCCATGGATTCCTCCAGAAATTCCTTCAGGGGTTTCTCTAGGAATTCATCCAGGGATGCCTCCAGAGGTTCCTCCAGAAATTTCTCTATGGGTTTCTCTAGGAATTGTTTCAGGGATTCTTTCAAGAGTTCCTTCAGGAATTCCTTCAACATTTCTTCCAGGAGTTTCACTACGATTTTTTTTCAAGAATTCCTCTAATTCTTCCAGAAACTCCCCAGGAGATTCCTGTTTAAATTTGACCAGTGATTCATCTTTGGATTCCTTTGATGGTTTCTCCAAGAATGTTTCCAGAAATTCCTTTACGAAATCCTTCCGGAATTCCTCTTGAAATTCTTCCAGAAATTCCTCCAGAAATTGGTTCAGGATTTTTTTCCCAGAATTTCTTCAAGATATCTTCCAGGGATTCTTCCAGGAATTGTTCCAGAAATTCTTTCAAAATTTCCTCCATGAGTTCCTTCAACACTTCTTCCAGGAATTTCTCTACGAATTATTCCAGGAATTCCTCCAAAATTCCTTCAATTCTTCCAGACACTGCTCAAGGAATTCCTCCTGAATCTCTTCAGTGATTCATCCTGGGATTCCGCCGATGATTTCTCAAGATTTTTTCCTGAAATTCCCCTAGAAAATCCTTCACGAACTCCTCTTGGAATTGCCCCAGGAATTTCTCCGGAAATTCGTTCAATAATTCCTCCAGGAATTTCTCTAGGAATCTTTCAGACAACTTAAATATAAAGTTGAATTTTTTGATGCCTATTCCGTACTAGTTAAAAAAAACTAAACGTGCATCTAACATTGTATTCAAACGCAAGGTTCTTTAATTTTAAAAGACACTACACCGTCTTCAGCCAGAGGCTGCACAGACTGAACATTACATACACGAGACAACGGACAACACACATAACACCCAGTGGCCCAATGGAGAATTTTCCGTTCGACGAAAAGTTTTCCCCGACTGGAGCGGGAATCGAACCCGCACTCCGAGGCTTACGAAACGCCTAGACGACTGACGCCGCTAACCGCTTGGCCACGAAGCCCAAGCATTAAGTGCAATATATCAATAATATGATTGGTTTTGCACTTAATCGATAGTTTTATCAATGTTCAGCTGTAGGAGTCACTTTCGGTTGATACACATTAGAGTGCTGATGTATTTGAGGCTGTAAGGCTCGAATATATAAAAAAATCTTTGATTATTTCATTCGCAAATTAATGAAACATTTTAAATAAGCAGAAAATCATGGCTCTGTTAGTTTAGTGTGTACCCCTAATGTTCCCAGCTTGCGTGTGTTGCCACAACTCTAGTAGATGGAATGATAACCCCTGAACGTTCGCACCATGGATCGTGGCTAACACAGCTGCTGTAGCGCTACGATGCCGTACATGCGGTCTCTTAGTAGATCGGCGAGTATGCGGGTGCTCCCAATGAAATTGAAGATGGGCAGTTTCACGTACCTAGTTTCCAATCGCAAGGGTCTCAGTTCGTATTATTCCGTTACAATGTTTTTTACGGCTGCTTCGTAGGACACCAACCCCCTACTTTCCGGAGGACTATAATGCACAATTGAGGCTAGAGTCCGTCCTCTGGCACTCGGACGTAGATCAGGCTCCCCTAACCTGGGGATCCGATGCAGTTATGAGCCACTTCTCCTGGAGAACAGACGCTCAGGTTTTTGAGCCGGATAATTTCGCCATGGCTGCCGCAATCTCGCTGGCCTCGAATACGTTTGTTATGCTCGGTTTCATCACCGGGGTCATATTGACTTTTTTTTTATCTGTATTAACGAGATTTTTACCCCTAGACTAGTTCATCTCGGGATCCACGCTTTACTTCCCTTCCGAAGGAAGAACTCACATTTTGCGAGTTTGTCGGGAGTGGGATTCGATCTTAAGTCCTCGGCGTCAGTGTTGGTAAACTCACACTCAAAGCTCACTCATGAACCGCTCCTGCGTGAGCAAACTCGCGCGCGATTCTAAATCATTTTCTCACGCGCGAGATTTTCATGCAAAATCTCGCTCTCACGAGTCAAGCGCCGAAATCTCATTTGCTTGTAAAACGAATCCAAATCAATTTAAACGACAATCTTTGTTGTTGTATGCAAGGTTTGATCTTGTCCTGTTATACAATCCTAAAAACTTCGTTGTAAATAATAAGACTACCAAGAAATTAAGGAATGAGTAAAATCACGAGTAAACTCATGCATGATTTTTTCGGCGGTGAGTTTGGCGAGTCAAAAATCGCGCGTGAATCAACTCAACCATGAGATTTGAGAATTTGAGATTTTACCAACACTGCTCGGCGTGATAGTCAAGTGTTCTAACCATCACACCAGGTCCGCTCCGCATATTGACTTCTCTGGGTCCAAAGAAGTCATCGGTTGCATACTTCCAGATTAATTTTAATTCTTCATAAGGTAAATTTGTATTTGCATTAAAGAAAAACCCATGCAAACTTTAATTGCGATGCGCAAATTGTAGGCATAACTGATCGCGCCAAACTTTGCACAGTCATTCATGATCCGAAATGGAACCCAAAAAGCCTTGTTCTAAAACGAAACGACCACTATTACCCACGCTAGTATATAATAGATGGTTTAATTTGATATCAATCACCTTAAATTATCCAAATTTTATCAGTTACGCGTATATCCTACTGACTAAGCATGCAATCGCAACTACTTGGCGCAATAAACCCACAATCACCCATAAAATCAATCCTAATCGCCACGCGCGCATCATTAGATCAACAATCAAAGCGAGCGGGCGCGCGCCCGCGATTATCTTACTCTTCTCGTTGACCGTTTCTCTTGCTCCCTTTCAACTGCTCACATGAGGATACTTAGCACAGCTCAGTCAGCACGTTGGAGTTGGAGCCTCTCGCCGTCGTCGCACCGCGGCTCTATCGTATCTACTAAGAAACCACTCAGTCGCGCGACGACACCCATTTGCCGCGCGAGACGGGAGGGCTGGCTGCTTGTAGACGAAACGACGATCACTCGAAAAGAGCGAGGAACAACTTCATCGTTGTCGATGCCGAACGACGAACGGTTGTTGTGACCAGAGAGGACTAGGTCGGCAGCGACAGCATCACTTAGCATCATCTCTTGGGACCCTCTTGGGCTTAGTAGTTTGGGGGATTGATGTAAAATGCGTTGTTGGAGTAACATAAACTTTTTCGTATGTGCGTGATGGAAATAACTCTATTTCCTCAAATGCCTGGAGGAATCTTTTAAGAAGTATTGGGGAGATCCTAGGAAGCATTCCTGGAGAACCCAGTTAACACAAAGTCTTATATGATGTTTAATAAGATGCTATTCAACATCAAATGCGATCGTGTGTTGACTGGGATATTTCTGGATAACTTCTGGAGGAATTTTTGAAAAAGCCTAAGTAAAATTCCTGGAGAATTTTCCAAAGCAAATTATGAGGAAATGTGGTAAAATTTCTTGCATATTAACATGGAGACATCAATGAAATAATGCCTGGGCAAATTCATAAAAAAGTTCTATAGAAATCTCTGGAGATATTCCTTTGGATATCCAAAGGAAATTTCTGCAGAAATCCTTGGAAGAATTTCTAGAGAAATTCCTCGAAAAAATCCTGAAGGCATGTCTAAAGGACCTCACAGAGAAATACTGAAAGGAATCCCTGGAGGAATTCGTGGGAAAAATCCTGGAAATTTTTTTGCGAATCGAAACATACTTTCAGTCGGTTGACGCATCTTTCCCCGTCCCCCCTAAGATCTCCTGCGACGACGACGACGTGCGCAGACCAAGCAATCTTCTAGGTAGTGCGCTAGCCCACAGACGAATCTCGCGAACTCTTAGTGGTGCTGCTGCTGCTTCTGCTGACAGAGATTGCGAGTTGTCTCTATGCTTCTGTGGTGACAAGCAAGGGTATAAATAAGCCTTCCAAATCAGCATCGCATTTCAGTTCGGTGGTTATTATTCCGCGAATAAGTTCGTTCTCGTAGGTATTCGTCATATCAATTTCGGATGCGTGTCGTCGGTTGGTTCTTTGTGCGCGGGTGTCCTTTTTGTCACCAGCTTCTGAAGCGTTGATAAAACATGATTGTTTGATTGGAGGTTTTGCCAGAAACGAAGACGTGACTTGAAGGAAGGTGATAAAATTTGAAGACTTCCTCCTGGAGGAGTGGTACGTTCGGAGAAGATCGCGAGTGTTTTTTGAAAATTTTGTCCCCAAATTTCGTTCGGCAAAAGAGTCCTGAATTCAGTGCTCGAAAATGGTGAGTGCTTTTTGGGGGATAGGAATCTTAGCATTCCAATCACGTTCGGCTAAGCAAGCAAACAAGCAAGCAGAAAATCTAATCGCACAGGAACGAACGCGGGGGAGTGGAACAGTGTAGATCAAGTTCTGGAATACTAATTCTGGATGCGCGCGCGATCGCGTGTGATGATCATCAATTCTGGACGCCGGAGCGACTTTGATCAGCTGAGGGGACATCTAGCCGTAAACTTTATGATGAATTGCAAATTCTACGCAGGAAGAAGAGGAAGAGACTGTGTCTGGAACTGTGTTTGTGCTGCGTTATGAAGGAAGAAGAACTGACGAGATAAATTGAAGTGATTTATAAAAATGCGAACCGTATGCTAATGGGACTGTGACTTTTCTTCTTGAAATGTGCCACTAAAGGTAACGGTTAAAAATCACGCAATTCATCATCACTTGTTGAGTGTTTTGGAGGCGGATGTCCAGCAAAGTCCGGTTTGAGCTGTTGATATTCTAGATATATGATGTGTTTTATTAGACAGTTGTATATCGTTGGTCTGTGAGGACTGCAATGTATGTAAGTATGTCAATTCCATGAGATGTTGCAGTATTCCCAGCATATGTAAAAATCTTGACAAATTATAACTTCAAATTAGGTATCAAGGTTTTCAAATACTCTTACTCAAGTTCTTCTAGAAATGTCTTTGGAAAAACTTTACCTAATTATTTTTTCCATATGGTTCTTTAGAAATTTCACAATTTTCACCTTTCTTAGAATCCTTGAGGCTTCAACCGACTCCTTCAGCAGAAGACCTGCAGATTTTATTGAGGAACTTTGTAATATATGCCATGTATTGAATTTCTTTTTTTTTTATCGTTATTGAGGAATCTTTGGTAGTTTTCCCAAAAAGAATTGCAACTCCTCACTGTATTTTCGAAGGAAATTCAAGAAAAATTTATAGTACAGAAATTCTTGGTGGAAGAAACCTTTTCTAGGTAAGCAAAAGTAAGTATTACTGTAAAGTATCGTCGTCCCGGCATACATATTACCTTCTTGAGGGGGTATGTTTAAATAATTGCATAACATGAAATTATTTTTTTATTTGTCTTTCTGTCTAACATGTTGTAGGAACTTTGGAAGCCGTTTCTCCATAGCAAAAATCTAAAAGTTTGATTTGCTGATGCTCACTAGTATTTGTCTTGAAAGTTTGAAGTATTTTTTGTTATAACTGCTTTAGAAGACTAAAGCAGCGAAAAAAAATCGCAGCCCCTGACTGGGACTGTCAGGGACAGGTTTTTGATGAATATTTGAATAAATTCCTGGAAATATCAATTGATGCAATCTGAAACAATGACATAATACTTCTGGATGAGATCTGTATAGAAATTATTAACCTTCCGTAACTCGCTCGGTTGACTACCTGCATCAGCACCACGCTAATGCTGAGTACAAAAAGCGAGATTTTTTCAACGTGTTGTACAAAATACAACAGCGCGATCGCTCGTGGGTTAAAGGTAGTCTTATAGGCATTCTAAAAGATGGTATCCTGAGAGAATGTTGCAAAGAAATTTTTGAAGAACATTCGAAAGAACACTGGAACAAAATCTAAGCAAATCTAGTTGGTTATCAACTATCAAATATTCTAAAAATATCCAAGAAATGCAAAATGTATCTGACGGATTCAATACATTAGTTTTCGATTTTATAGAAAAAGAAAAACAAAATTTTAGAAACATTTTTCAAGATCTTCTTCAAGCAAATTTTCTTAAACTTGTACTTGTAACGTCAATATCATTTGTGGAGAATTTCGTGGATGAACTTGTTTGTACTTTTTGATGACTCATATAGCCACCGCTGTAAAGGCGTGGGTATTCAGTTTGACTTGATCATGCTGAAGCCCACTGGTTCGATTCTTGGTCGGTGAAGGAGCTTTTCATAAATGAAATTTCCTTGACTTGTTTGAGCATACTGCATCTTCGTGCCTGCCACTCGATGTATACAACACACGAACAATGAATATTGGCAAAGGAAGTTCTAATTAAATAACTTCGAATGTTCTCAAAGGACACACTTTTTCTCGTTACAGTGAAAAATGCAATCTTTGTGTCTGTTTTCAAAAGATGCCGTGAATCATCCAGGAATTTCTCAAAGAATTCCGGAATGCCAGAATTCCTCCATAGATTTCTCCAAGCGGAAATCCTCCAGATTTTTTCTCAGTGATGAGTTCCTCTTGGTATCGCTTGAAATTACTCTAAGAGTTTCTCTTGGGTTTTCTTCAGTTCTCCTGGAATTTCTGCTGAGATCTCTCAAGCAATTCATGCAGGAATTTTTCCAGCTATTTTCCGATGAGTTTCTACAGAAATTCCTCCGGGCATTCTTTACTGAAATTCTTCCTCCATAAAATCTTCAAGGATTCCTCCTAGGATTTATCGTGTACTTTTAGCTAAAATACCACCAGGGTATCCTCTGTGCATTTCTCTGGGAATTATTCTTAGGGATTCTTGAGATAATTTTTCGATGATTTCTCTAAAGTTTACTTTAGAATTCTCTATTGATAGTCCTCCAGAAGTCCAAGGATGCCTTCGAGTTATCCTGCTGGGATTTTTTCTAAAATTCTTTCTGGAATCCCACCAGAGATTTTTTTCATGAATTCCTGCAGAAAATCTAGCTTGGAGTTTTTCAGATATTCTTCTAGATGTTCCTTAAAATTCTTTTATGGATTTCTCCAGGACCTCCTTATTTTAGGATTTTATCCATGGATATTTCAAGAGATTTTTAAAGATGTTCTTCATAAATTACAGTGATTTCTGAGTGCTTTTTCCAGAGGCTCTTCTAGGGATTCCTTCACTATTTTCTTCAGGGACAAACTCCTGGAGGCAGTATGAGTCATGCGTCAAAATAAACTTGTTGATGAGGGATGGGAAATGTTATTTGTAATGTTATATTTTTTATTCGTATACCTTCGTATACCAACAGTTCAATTTTATTATTCAAGCTGCTCGAACGCGTTTCTCTTCACCTGCCGTCTGTTTGTCAGGACACAATTGTTATAACCCAGACAACCAGAACTCGCATAAAAATGCATAGATTTTATCATATTATTACTAACGTACCTCACAATCACATAAATGTAAACCCTACGTGCAACCAAAGTGTGAAATTTACCGCAATAGATAACATTTTAATGATTTTTTGCGATGCACAAAACTGAATCGCATAGCTACAGCAGCAAACTCGCAAAATAACATTCGAAATCGCATTTTGCATTCTACGATGATTATGCGAATTCCATCTTGTTATGAAATCTCTACTCGCATTAGTGTGTCAATCAACTTACACAAATGCATAAGCAAATTTGTGTACGTATACATTCGAACTCACATAAGCGAGGATCTGTTATGCGTACATAATGTGATTTGAAATGTGATAACAAAGAAATAGTCGGTGTTGGACTGTGGTTGCTGTGTGGATCCGTAGTGAAAGTGGAAAAATACCATTTGATAGTGAACTTTTTGTGATTATAAATTTGTTACAGCCATTTAAGTGACCCTAGAGGTTTAATTTAGAAAAGTTTTGACCAGGCCCAGGTAGGGAAAATTGTAGGACTTCACGTTCACCATCGGGTAGTTCGCCAAACTGCTTCGTACTCAGACACCACAGGTAGGTAATAAATCTTTGGAAGAACATTGAGAAGAGTTAGAATGTCTTCACGATTTAACAACTTGTTTCACAAGAATTGTGTGGTGTCAAGTTTAAGATACCGGTTGTGAATTCAAAAGTTATAAGTTCGACACTGCGGGCGACGTGAGTTACTATTTTTTGTTTTAATAAAACAAGTCGCATAATATGATTGATTACGTTGCAATATAGTATACATTACGTTACAACATATACAGATGATATCGCTTCAACTCATATAGTGTTGTCCTTCTTCCGTCAATGCACGCATATCGCCTCCACTTTTGCACGCATAAGGCATATTTGCAACATACTATGCGATGAAACTTTTACGGTTAGTTTCACGTATAACAAAGTTGCAAACTTCGTTTAACGTATGAATTGGTTGTCTGGGAAGCTCCGAGAAGTCTTTTTTTACAGTAGGAGGGATATTGTGCCAGTGCAGAATCAGCATTTATAATACAAAAAAAAAACAAAACAAAAAAAAATATCGTGCCAAGAAAAAGTGGGAAATGAAATTATTCCACTTTAAATAGCTTTACCACATTTCTCATACTACAGTCCTACTCACTACAAGAAAATATATTATTTTACGTTCCTAAACATTCTAATTTACATAAACCACACAACTTTCTTTTCGCTATTCCTCCTTTGAGGCTGTGCATAAACCACGTAAACCAAAATTCCCTCTTCCCCCTCGTAAACTTTTGTTCATACAAAAAAAGTGGAGCGTAGATTTTGGCCAAAAAAATCTACGTGGTTTATGAGCGGTCCCTTTACTGTTTGCTTTGTTGTACAGACCCAGTACATTTTTAATTAAGTTCAAAATTGGCAAAAACCTGCCCGATTTTGTCAGCCCAAAATACTACCAGTGGCTCACTGTATGCAATATGCTAAGGGAACATCCATACATTACGCCACACTTTGAGAGGGTATGGGAAACGAATTCAACAAAGTCACGGAGAAACGCAAATATGCACCGTTAGCATAATTTTCTATTTGCCTCTCGCTTCTTCTGAAGTGAATTGTATGCATTCATGTCATTTTGATCGGTTTACCCTAACAATGGGTTAACCGATCGAATTTCCTTCAATGCATACAAATTACTACAGAAGAAGCGAGAGGTGGATAGAAAAGTATGCTAAGGGTGCCCAAATGGAGGAGAACGTGCTTCTGGAGCCGACCTAGTGATGCTAAGGGTGCATATTTGCGTTTCTCCGTGTATGAAGTCCCATACAAAAACTTCAGAGGTCTTATATAAAAAATATAACCAGGAGAAAAAAGGCAAACATATTTTTTGTGTCGTTATTTATGGACCTTCCCTTATCCGCATTTCTCGCTACACCACTACTTCATTAATAAAAGAAAACACAAAAACATGAATTTCAATACGTTTTTAAATTCTGATTTTTTTTCTACGTGATTCGATTATCCGGAGTGAAATAAAATCAATACTCCGGATAACCAAGTCCAAACTGTATATGAGAAATATAATTCAATCTAAATATTTTTTAGTGTTAATATTTTTAAGTTAAGTCAAAAGTTTTCTGAGGCTAATTATACAAGACAGGATCGCTCAAAATTCCATTGCATTTGGTTCATTTAATTAGGAAATATAACAGTTAAAAGTTGGCTATCCGATAATTAAGCCGTTTTCAAGAATCTTTCTAACTTTCTAACTTCATGTAAAATGGCCTTATATTTCTTAAATTCGAACCATTGATAGACAATTCAACTTACAGATCAACTTACATTGATAGATTGTGGTATTTGTATGCACTTTATGGAAAGTTAATGCTAGGGTAGTGAACCACTTGGGCAGCAACCAGTATTTTGGGCACTCTTCGCTACAATCCAGTCAATTCCTAACCAATTGACATGAAATTTTGTACACGGCTAGATGCCACACGTGTCTCATCGCGTTCTAAAAATTGTGTCAATTGGTTCAGAATTGGCTGAGTTAAAGCGGAAAAGTGCTCAAAATAGGACCCCTACCGAGATGGTGCCACTTCCCTAGTAGACTATATTTCAAAAGACAAAATTTTGTCTTTAAAAATATAAATTAGAATCAACTGAAGTTTTGAAAACGAATCTATTGCAGCACATTACGCCTTTTCAAAATTTAACCGGTAAAAAGGGTTTGCTATCACAAAAGAAACTTCTTCCCTTTTTTACTCGCTGACCTTCTGCTGTTCTGAAACATTTTTACACTAAGCCCACATAACTCACTCTTTCACCAATTCAGTTCTCCAGCCATCTACTTCACCTTTTTTACAGTTTTACTTACTTGTAAAAATTGAACAAACGACATGATTTTCGAAGATGTCAATACCAAAACAAACTGCATCTGTCAAATTTTGTTGGATGCTGCTTGGATAACAGAAAAGCTGAAAACCGCTGAATGTGCTTCAATAAGCATTTGTGGAGCCTCGTGGCCGTGCAGTTAGCGTCACAAAGCGTATAAACGTACCGTGCCATGGGGTTGGTGGTTCGATTCCCGCTCCGAGTGATGAAACTTTTCGCTAGAAATGTTTCCTTGGTGCCCGTAATGTGTGTCGTGTCCGTTGTCTAGTGTTAGGCTTCGTTCAGTCTGTACAATCTCTTTCTAAAGACGGTGTCCGTGTCTTTTAAATAATAAGCATTAATAAAAGCCACTAAGCATGCATAAATGCTGCTTCGCACCAAGTGCTTTTTGGGTTGATTTTAAAATAACAAAACGCCCTGCTGCAAAAAAAAGTCAAACATGGCCATGGCGCCATATTACTTAAGTCAATTTTTCTAGTTTTTGTTGTTCTGCTGTTTGATTATTCTTCGTAAATTTCTAAAAATGCAGGATTGAGATATACTCAACATTTTCCAAAACACGGGAAACACTGTACGAATACACCAAACACTGAATAAACATTTTTTTTGCGATCATCAACACTATTTGCGAAATGCAAAATATCTTCAAATTTGACTCTATTTGAGAGGGCACCTTAATTTTCACACGTTTTCAACCACATTGTGCAGTAAATATAGTCCGGCACATGAAATTTGGTGTGCGTATGACGTTAAATCCATTCCAATAAACTACACTTCAAATATTTTTTGTAATGTTTGCACTTGTTTCCGTTGAAATATGTTGAAAAGGAATGAATGTTTACAAATTATTTTTGTTACGATAAAAGTAATCTCTAGTTGTATTGGTATTCGTCTAGAAAAAGTAACACAATAACGGCTGTCATGCATTTTGAACTTCTGTATCTGTGTTGCACTAATATCCTCTTCAAATACCTTGAACAGAATGGGCCTGCATTTTTTCCTGCCGCATACTGTATCTCTACCTAGGAAAACTTGCCCAGGCATTTTTGCATAGTACTTCAGTTGCATAGTTCAGGTTGGTACCGACATAAGCCAAATGGATACATATCTATGGCCAATGCCTCTAGCAGGATCTGACCTTCCCCATTCTGCGGCCCAGGCATAGAAGTCACCCGCTGAAGTCACCGGACATTGATGAAGACCTGCAGCCGTTGAGTGATTTTCACTGATACACACCAAGTTTCACTGGCGTACAGCAGCACAGATTTCACGTTCGAGTTGAAAATTCGGATTTTGATGCGTCGACTAATCTGGTTGTTTTTCCATACATTTCTTAAACTCGCAAAGGTAACCCTCGCATTCTTGATCCGTGCACCTAGATCAGCCTTGGTGCAGAGATGTATTTGAACGTGTTCTGTTCATGTTCTGTTCAAACCCTGCGCTCACGTGAGCTGTGTTCAAGTTCAATCATAGTTGCTGTTTGAACACAGGGTACAGTGTGGCAAATAGTAACAGATTTGCGACCTCAGTCATTCGGTCATCATCGCTGGGGCGTACGTGTCGGTCGTGCAGATTTTCACAAGGTTTTTGCGGCACCGCTGCACACTGGAGTAACAGGGTCTATTTCCTGGCCAAAAAGTTTTAACACGTTTTTATGGTCTAAAATGTAGGTACTAGCGATAAAATTTTGAATTTTGATATTGAGGATGCATTTTGGATTATAAATAGCCATATTAATCCACGTAAAGGCCTGAAATGAATTCTTATAACTTCGGTAAGAGCAACGTATATTTTCACCCCCAAAAATCACTTGAATCGTAATTTTTTTATTTTTTTTTTGGTACAGAGATGATGATGATGATGATGATTGTGTACCCACCATTAGCGCAAGGATTACCTATGGCTGCAGAGTCATACCGGAACGGAATGATCTACCTGATGGTTTGTTATAGCAGGGTAAGCTAAATTCACTGGAGACCTTCGGAAAACAACATGATAATTGTTATCTCGTGACAAAGTCTGGCCACCCCACGAACATTTGCCCGGAAACCAGTTCATTTAACTTCCTTAGGCTACCCCTCCGAAATCCCCATATGTCATGTTCAGATATAAAAAGTAATAAGGAACGAACTCACCGGGTAATCCTGACCAGCTGGTTTTCTATGTTTGGCTTTGGTCTCAGCATGCAAACGGTCCAACCATATTAAATGTGCACTCGTTCACACCGCTCGTTGATTCTCCGATCGTCCATCGAAGAATCCGAAAAAAATACATAAGCGAGAATACCCGACGCACTGAAAAACAATCTCTTGGATACTAGCATTTCCGAACTCGGAATAACGACGAACACGAGCACCACGATGCGGGCAATGTGGTATCTTGCCACCGAGCCATCGTCGATCGTTTACACAAAGTGCGAACAAAAAACACAAAGAAAAATACGAAAACGCGGGAACGACGAAATGCGGCAAGTTTCAGCCTCCGCGCCCTGCTTGTCAATGACGACCGTCGACCGTTCACTCTTCCATCCGCGTTCCACCCAAGTACGAACGAAAACACAAAGAAAAATACGAAAACGCGGGAACGACGAAATGCGGCATGTTTCAGCCTCCGCGCCCTGCTTGTCACTCTTTGTTTTTTTTGGTACAGAGAACTGAAAAATAATTATATTTCCACAAAATTCATTGTTTGGAAACACGGGCCACCTCGTTTCAGAGTGATTCTCCCAGAATTGTGAATGAAATTCATTTTTTTCATCAGTTAAGATAACGTGTTTATGTCTTCAGCTAAGTTGTAAGGGAAAGGAATGTCATTATAAGAAAACTTGTTGAACAATTGTTCTATCTGCTCAATTTTAAGATATACGAGACATTATTTGTGAACGACCCCTTAAAACCAGTTCATATGTTGTACCGTTTCCTAGATATTTTTGAGATTCCCAATTCATTTTGGGCTAACTTCAATAGTGCCCTGAAAAACACATCAAAACTCAAAAATTAATCATGGAATGAAATATTAGGAGTATGAACATGGCGAGAGAAGCCGTGTGAAATACCTGTATCAGTTTGAATTTTTATTTTAAAACATGGAATTTTAATTTATACATAAAAGTATGTTTGTGGAGTACTGAGTGAAAAACTCAATAAGTTTAGCAATAAAAACCCCAGATTAATCCACCTAGTGGTGATAGCACCTTTCTCGTCGAATATGCACTCTAAGATATTTCCGTCGCCATAAGCCGAAGTGTTCCTGAATCCTGAAAATACTCTAGAACGGAACAAATATCATTTTCTTCTTTTGTTAAGTGCTCGTTTATCAATGAGGGGGTGGAGTTGATAAATAATAAATGTATTTGATGAAAAGAAAAAAAAAATACTCAAACAATTAAGCAAAATCGGGTTTGGTATGAAATTTTCTAGAGGACTCTTCACCTTAAAATTTAAAAATTTATTGGTTTATTCATTTGTGCCCTTCCTCAAAATGTTGAATTCCGACCCAAAATTTCCAGGGGGGGGGGCTCTTGACTTAAGAGAAAATCGAAGTTTGTGTCAGCTTTGTTCAGAAAACCAAGAACCTTATCGAAGCCATAATCAAATTTGGAAACTTATTGATGGCTCATATTCCTATGTTATGTATTATGTTATACGTATAAGCAGAGCTGAAATAGTAGTTTACGCAACAAGGTGCAGAATGAAGGTTTTTACAGCACAAGTCGTACATTTATCCAACGAGGCTTGCCGAGTTGGATAATTACGACGAGTGTTGTAAAAATCGAGTTCTGCACCGAGTTGCGTACAACGTTTTTTGCAATTTCATAAATTATCGCTTGAGGGTAGTTTTTAACAAAACTTTTTCATCGAACTACTTACTGATGTTCATAGCCATGTTCAAGAAAATCTGAGCTAGTTATACTGTGCAGTTGTCACATTTTTCTAAACTTCGTCCAGAAAGCATCAAGAAGTTGATCAAAACTGAAAACAGTGTTGTAATGGTTCATTACGCAACGCATATCAGTGCAGTAATGAATCATTACAGCACTGCTAATTTGGTGTGGGAAAGTAGGCCTTTTACTGTCAGATTTGCATGAGGTAAAACACGATTACGATGAGAAATTGCAAAAAATATTAAACCTCTTAGTTGACTGCTTGACTACCTTCACTAGCACTGGATGCCGAACATTATCAAGACATTTCAGCATTTTTTTTTCTGCAGAGTTTAGCCTTCCCTTTATTATCATTGGTTATACTGCCGTTCTACGCATGATTATCCCATGTTATATGGGATTCCCATATAACATGGGACAATTGGGCGTGGAACGGCAGTATAAGATTCATGTAAAATTTGACAAAAAAAAAGTGCAAGCAAGTAAAATTTCCCATAATAAAACCCATTCAAATTTCAACCGTGTTACAGAGCGCGATGGCTCCACCAGTTGCATCAATATTGTGCGCAGTAATTTAAATCGCAAAAAGGGATTGATGCTATAAAATTAAAAATTTCCCATACATCATTGATCCATCCTACTGTATAATTACGCCTTAGGAAAATGGTGGGATTTGACAAGATCGCTTAAATTTTTATCAAGATTTTGTTCGTTCACGCATATGTATCGCTTGCATCGATTTTGTTTTGTTGTAATTTCAGCGATGCATCTAATCCTAATTCTGCAACACTGCCGGTAATCTTAGGTGTGCTCAGAGCTTGGGTCAAAGACTATTTTCCTGCTGCCCGTTTATCTGGTTATCGAACATTTTTGATGATTTGATATTTCGCATGGTTTCACTTGGAAACGGTTCCGGAAAACAACCGGTTCAGATATGTTATTTAGAGGATTGATTGATGATTACACAGCGCAACATTTTTTTGTCTCAAGAGCAAACTTATGTGTCTCTGACAGATTTTGGGCCGCTGAATCCGAATCCGGGCTCGGATTTTCTCCAGCACGTCAGAATTTTGAGCTATACCCCAATTTATAGGGCAAAATATGCGATTTTGGGCTTTTTTGGCTGCCAGCCATTAAGCATGGAAATATTTTTTTTAGCAATCGAAAGGTAAATTGCTCAATTAACATCTAAATTAACGACTCATGCAAAATATTTTGTTTTATCAAATCGAATTTGATACCGTCAAGGCGCCATTCATCGTGGGGGCTTCATTCACCGTGTGCTTTCGAATATTTTTTCATTATTTCCATATTATGATTGAATGATATGACAATTTCCCTTCAATTTCACCAATACAACACTAATGCATTGTTACCATGTCAAAACGCGCATTAAAAACATTTAAAAGTATCATTTTGACACTAAAGTGTGTTTACATGAAGCGGGATTCTGTTCGTTTACTGCATTCATAGTGAAAATACGAAAACTGCGCTAAGGTGATTTAAGCGGTAAACTAAATGTAGTAACGTTTTTATTCCACCAAGAAGCCATTAAATTCACATATCAGGTATGTATTTTGCATTACCGAAGTAAGTTTAACAAGAAAGTACGATTACTCGTACTTTTTAATTGAAACAAAAAGGCACGGTAAATGGGTACCCTAAAAATCAATGGTCTCCATTCACCGTGCCCCATACTGTCCCATATATCTAGAAAAAATCGAAAATTTGAACATTCGTTTTTCTAATAAAATCTTGCAAGTTATTACTTGAAATGAATTTAAACGAAGAAAATTCCCTTGGCTGGGTTGTTTTGATCATTTTTAAACAGAGTAAAATAAAATTTCTCATACACGGTGAATGGGTCCCTACTACCACGGTGAATGGTGACTTACCACGGAATTAGGCGACCCTACTACCCTTTACTAATTGTACTATGTCACCAAATTTTGTGAAAATTTTCAACTTCTGTGGATATGGCTTTAATTTTAACCTCTAATGAAGGCAATTGAAAGCGGCACCAACAATGTTTATAAGACTGGTGTCAAATGACAGCCCTTATTTGCCCCGAATCCTCTTAGATCCACGGTGAATGGTGCCTTGACGGTAGTTTTAAGTGATTTATGATAGGTACGATATTTCCCATACAAGTCACCCTCCAAAAGTTGAATGCAAGTTTACTAACCAACATAAAATGCTTAAATTTATCAAATTTGGTTTGGTAAAACAAAATATTTTGCATGAATCGTTAATTTAGAGGTTAATTGACCATTTTACCTTTTGATTGCTTAAAAAATATATTTCTATGCTTAATGGCTGGCAGTCAAATAAGCCCAAAATCACATATTATGGCCTAATAATTGGGGTATAGCTCAAAATTCTGACGTGCTGGAGCAAATCTGAGCCCGGATTCAGATTCAGCGGCCCAAAATCTGTCAGAGACACATAAGTTTGCTCTTGAGACAGACCAAAAGTTAATTTTTGTTACGCTGTGTTTTCGGTGATAAACAGCTTGTTAAGCGTTTCGACCTACTATTCTTCGGTCATCATCAGGCGCATTCAGCAGGATTCACCCCTTCAACTTCGTCAGTTTACTATATTAGCGATTCAGATATGGTCTGAAACTATTTTCCTGCTTACCGTTCATCAGGTTATCGAAAAAATAGCTGTTTGATGTGTCGCATGCCAGGGTTTGTCCGCTTTTATAATTGGCCACTTCCGGTGGGACACCTGGAACCGGTTCTGGAACACTTTCGGTTCAAATATAGTTTGAAACTACTTTCCTGCTCACCATTCAACTGGTTATCGAAAATGCCGCAATTTGACGTGTCGCATGCATGGGTTATGTTCACTTTTGTATTTGGCCACTTCCGGCGGGACACCCGGAACCGGTTCCGAAACACTACCGGTTCAGATTTTGTCTGAGACTGTTTTCCCACTCCCCGTTCATCAGATAATCGAAAATGCAGTGGTTTGATGGGTCGCATGCATGGGTTTGTTGCAATTTCATATCTGGCCCCTTCCTGGGGTACCGGTCCGGAAGACCTAAATGGCCATAACTCCGGAACGGCTGGACCGATCTGAACTATTTTCAATAGGAAACAATGGGGCAATATACCGCGTTGAATGAACCATCGGTAGTTGAAATCGGTTCATATTTACTATCTAAAAATGAGGTGACCTTTTTGTACACATACACACATACACACATACATACACACACACACATACATACACACAGACATCATCTCAACTCGTCGAGCTGAGTCGATTGGTATATAACACTTGACCCCTCCGGGGGCTCTATCAAATTTTCGTTTTTGGAGTGAACATATAGCCTTTCGGGTCACCTTGGTGTACGAGAAAGGCAAAACATTATGTATGTGAAAATATATTCTTTACGGTGCATCAATATAAGATTACATGCTACGCATAATAAGCTCTTTGTTTGAGTTGTTTTAATTTTTTTTTAACAAATTTTGAACACAACAGTTCTAGCTACATAACATTTAGGCATTTAACGGTGTTTGGAGATTTCTGTTCAAATTTACAAAATTTATTCCATTTGACACATTTCGTTAAGAGATACAAGACCAGATTTGTATTCTACTATGATATGTCTACCGAGAATAAGTGGCCATTCATTAAGGACAAGGTATTTGGAGTACATAGCTCAAAATTTCTAGAGCATCGTTTTTTAGAACCTTTGAACGGATTTGGATGAAAATGCATCACGCTAATTGTTCAGTGGTTGTCAACAGCGTGATGCATTTTAGTCCAAATCCGTTCAAAGGTTCTAAAAAACGATGCTCTAGAAATTTTGAGCTATGTACTCCAAATACCTTGTCCTTAAAAAATAGTCGAAATGAAGTTGTTATATCAAAAGGTGAAAATTTCAAAATGATCTATTTTTTTTTGTCTGGTACTTTCTGGTACCCGTTCTCTTGCGATTCACAAAGGATATGTATTATATTTTATTGTAATTTTATCCAGATCACGGAATGCTGCAGAATCTGAAAACTTTTTGAATGCTGAAAATTGTTAAAAATTGACAAAAGTCATGATTTTGAAAACGCTTCTGTAAGAGCGCAAAATAAATAAAATCAGGTGCAGTTTTTTGTTTAAATGATACACCCTTATCACGAGAACTGGTTAATATACTCAATTATTTTTTCAATCTGTCGATATTGTGATAATTGAAGTACCTCCGATGGGTTATGACACAAACGAAAAAAACAGTGGAGAAAATCATCAAATTCAGGCATTGATACTTGAAAAAATATGCATCCCAAAATGTTTTATTGATTGCTACATGATGAAGCAATACTTCGTCCATCTTCAAAAAATATTAGGCTTTGGAAAATCCCAAAAAAAATTTTTGACTGGTGGCCAGGAATTTGGTCCATTTACGCCTATGTGCGCTGGATGTGAATTATCCTGAAATAAAAGCTAATTCTGTATGAACAAAAAGTCAGATCTCTTTTTTATGAGGAGCCTCTCCCGCCAATAGTCCCCCTCTAATACAAAGGGCTCATTACACTTGATCGAGCCACTTCCTGGGCAACAATTGAAGCCTCAAACATCGTATCTAACAAAATACACGAACGGAGAAAATCGAAGGAGAAGTTCACTGTTTTCAGAAACATAAGCATTTCAGAAACGTAAAAAATCCGGTTATTTTTTCACTAATCATCCCCAAAGGTGAGAGATACAAGTAGCCCTAAACGAAATTCTGCGTCTCATGTGAAAGTTTTTTTTGTTTACATATGTTACATACGGTGTTCGGTAAAGTTAGGCTTGAATTTCTTCTCAGTGATGTGATTTTGGAGCGGAGCTCCGCGGAGGTTCTTCTTGCTAGTCCAATGGATCACATGATGGAGCAGCACGTCATACAATATCATTGAAAATAAAACTGCCCAGGGCTTGGCCCGTTTCTGACCCGGTGTATTCTCGGTCGCCTAACATCCTACAATCCCACAACGCCCACGTTGCGCTTATGAAGTGGGAACCTATTAACGGAAGGAGAATTGAAGCCAGATTCAGAATACGGGTTCGAAACCTTACCATGGTCCAATGTTACGCGCCAACCGATGTTGCCGAATTGCAATAAAGAGAACTTTTACAGTCAACTGAATGCTGTCGTGCACAAGATTCCGAAAGGTGATACATATCAAGATCCTCATGGGCGACTTTAACGCGAAGGTTGGTCTCGACAACTCGGACTATGAGCAGTGAGCACGTTATGAGTCGCCATGGTTTCGAAGAAATAGCGAAAACGGTGTGCTATTTGCAGATTTTTTTTTTGCAACAATGACAAGTTGATTAAGGGATCGCTCTCTCCACATCGACCAGTGCACAAAGTGACATGGGTTTCCCGTTATGGCGTCACGGAAAATCAAATCGACCACAGCTGCATCAGCCGGAAATGGAGACGGAGCCTTCTTGATGTGCGGAACAAACGTGGCGCCGACAATGTGTCCGACCATCATCTCTTACTCGGCGAGATCTGGCTGCGCATTGCTAGGATCGATCGACAGGAGGAGAAAATGGGGCGGCGGCTCAACACACACCGACTGGAAGACGCTGCGGTGAAAGGGTCCTTCGTCAGGGAGCTAGAAAGCCGTGCTGCGAATATTTCAGAAGGTGGAAGCGTAGAAGATCAATGGAGCGCCATCAAGAACGCCTTCATCGCCACCGGCGAGAATAATTTGTGGAAAACAGTGGATCACAGATGACAACTGAAGGAAGATAAAGGAGTGAAGGAACGACAGTGCCACGATAGAGCGAGTGTAAACACGAGGAGCCAAAGCCGTAGCCCGTCAGCGCTATTCGGCTCTCAACTCGACGTGTGCGCCGGACATTCGACGTGGACCTTCTTAAACAATTTTGAGAACAGTTTACTACTTTCTAATGATTGGATTACAACAAGTGGACATCTAGTTATGTGCTGCTGCGGAAAATTTCTGGTTTTGATGATGGTATTTTCACGCCGCCGCCGCCGACAAGCCGATGCTTCCTGGATCGGCTTCAATTAACATAACCATATACTTTTTCCACCAGTGCATGGGTATAATACTCCTTTACCAATCCTCGTTTAAAAAATATTGTATATTTGATTCTTGATAACTTGGGGAGCTGCACTCCGATTCACGCTCCTGAGCTTGCCGATTTCTTCTCGGCGGCAGGTCTCACCATCAACGTCAACAAGACCAAATCGTCAGATGGAAACACAGTCAACCCTTCCAGCTTTACGATAGCTAAGCAAGCAGTGGAGAATGTTGAAGGCTTCCAATATATTGGTAAGCAAATGGCGGCCGATGGTGGCACCAAGGCAGAGATGCATTTTGAACGCTCTTGTTGTGTGAGCGTGCTGAACATGTCCTCTGATTGCTCTTACGTGCGTGTTCGCATTTTTTGAACACAATCTGGGCAACTAGATTGCTTACGAAATGATGTTCAAAATTGACAGCTCAGATCAATTCGAGGGATGTCTACTCGAATCACCACATCCCTGTAAGTGCCGAATTCCATGCCTCATTGGCTAGTTGTGCCAGTTTATCGTGCTAGGCTAGGCTTAATACATTCCAAGTTCCAATTCTTGTCCGTTGTTTCGCGCCAAAAGTCGTCCAATCAGTTCGTAATATTTCATTTTCGGTTTCTATAACGTTTTTTTTTGGGTTTCGGAAACAGTAGGTTGTTGGCCTGAGGTCCCCTATCCACCATGGTGGGGCTGCCCCCTTAGGGATAGCTTTCGGTGGAGCAGCATTTCATACTCAGCCGCTGGATGCCAGAGCAGACGCTGTTTGAGCCACACCTCCTTGGTGAACAAACGCTCGAGACGTACCTTCTCAATCTAGCAGAAGTCCGCTAGAGTGCAGTCATAGCAACCATCAACGGCGCAGCCGAGAGCACCATAGGGTACGTGAAAGGGACTCGACGGAACGAATGGTTCGACGAGCAATGCAAAGCGGTTTTGTGGGAGAGTAACGATGCGCGAGCGGTAATGCTGCTGCAAGGAACACGGCGGAACGTTGAAAATTACAAACAGAAGCGAAACCAGCAGACTTGCCTCTTCTGGGAGTAAAAGCGCGAACTGGAAGAAGCGGAGAGCGAAAAGATTTACGCCAGTGCAGCAAACAACACAAATGACGAAACTTCTTAGCTGAGGGAAGTTAAGGATGCCATTCACCAGCTCAAAACCAACAAAGTAGTTGATAAGGATGTTATCGTTGCTGAACTAATCAATATTGGTCTAGAAAAGTTGGCCACATGTCTGCACTGGATGATAGTCAAGATCTGGAAAACCGAACACCTATCGGAGGAGAAGAAGCTAGGAGTACTCTGCTCCATTTTTTTTCTCTGTTCGGGACATAACCACTGCGACCGATATTTGATCTATTGTGGTATACTCTGTGTCCTTTGTATATTGAATGTCGTATTACTTTATCACCATTGAGAAGTTATAAAATATTCGGTTTTGTTACAGTATGTCAATTTCTTGATTTTGCTGCCAGTAGCAATTTTCTACATAATCGCAAGGAAGGATTCGGATTGATAGGTTCCGCTTCAACACGCTCCTGTTTCAATCAAAATCGGATCCCTTAACGAGAACGTCAAGAAATGATACCGATTTGGCCATGCATCGGAACCCTAGTCCTTTCTGTGAAACCAGTGAACACAATAAAAGATTAGGAATACTAACCCATTTTACCTTGCTTCAAGATCCATCTCGGCCACAACCGAGGCCTTTCACTTTCAACAAGGTGTGAAATGTAATAAGGATCAAAGTGTTTTCCTGTGATTACCAAAATAAGTATGCTGCTCCAGTTGGAAACAGTTAGGACTAGGGTTCGGTTTGGTAGATGTTTCGTCGCTACGGGTGGTGATCTACCGACGCTACGGGCTCCATTGAAGATCGAGCGTGTTTTAAACCCCCTCAACCATTCATCCATTAGCACGGGCCGCCTGACACTAGGGTGGGACTAATTTCAAAAAATCTCTGCGATATATGATTTCCCAAGTGGAAAGTGATCTACTAGTCGAAATAAGTGAGCCGTACAAAAATGAGCGATTTCGGTTGATATTTAGGGGTGGCGCAAAGGGTTCATGTGAAATTTTTGCTAGAACAACTTTTCAAGAAACATTTCAAATTTAATTTTCAAACTAAACTTTTCTACACTAAATCAGTGATTCTAGAACCCACTTGGGCCAAACTTGTGCTCAAAATGACGATATCTCTACTGGTTTCTGAGATATTAAAAAATGCTGCTTTTCAGTAGTTTTTGGGTTGGATACCAAAATATGGCCTTTTTTTCAAATAACTCGGAAACCAGTGGAGATCTCGCAATTTTGAGCATAATTTAGCCCAATTAGGTTCTAAAATCACCGATTTAGTCTAGAAAAAGTTTGGTTGGAGAATTAAATTTGAAATGTTATTTGAAAGTTTGTTCTAGCAAAAATTTTACATGAACCCTTTGCGCCACCCCTAAATACACTGCGCAACATTTTTTTGTCTCAAGAGCAAACTTATGTGTCTCTGACAGATTTTGGGCCGCTAAATCCGAATCCGGGCTCAGATTTGCTCCAACACGTCACAATTTTGCGCTATACCTCAATTTATAGGGCATAATATACGTTTTTGGGCTTTTTTGACTGCATGCCATTAAGTATGGAAATATTTTTTTAAAGCAATCAAAGGATAAATTGGTCAATTAACATCTGAAATAATGACTCATGCAAAATATTTCGTTTCACCAAATCAAATTTGATAGATTTAGGCATTTTATGTAAGTATGTAAACTTGCATGCAACTTTTGGAGGGAGACTTGTATGGAAAATATCGTACCTAACAAAAATCGCTTAAAACTATCAAATTCGATTTAGTAAAACGAAATATTTTGCATGAGTCGTTAATTTAGATGTTAAATGACCAATTTATCCTTTGATTGGTTAATAAAAATATGTCCATGCTTATTGGCCTGCAGTCAAAAAAGCCAAAAATCACATATTTTGCCCTATAAATTGAGGTATAGCTCAAAACTGTGACGTGCTGGAGCAAATCTGAGCCCGGATTCGGATTCAGCGGCCCAAAATCTGTCAGAGACACATAAGTTTGCTCTTGAGACAGACCAAAAGTTATTTTTTGTTACGCTGTGATATCAACAGAAATCGCTCATTTTAGTACAGATCACTTATTTCGACTAGTAGATCAGTTTCCACTTGGGAAATCATATATCGGAGAGATTTTTTTAATCTTTTGTTTGCTTCACTACTTTAAAATACTCAGCTTTTTGAAAAAGTGTACTAAAATAAACAGCCATGTACTAAAACGACAATATCTTTTAAAATAATCTTCCAATCGTGTTTCAATCCACATATGTAACTACCTGTCACACATGCAATTACCTGTCAAAATATCAGCGTGATTGTTTAACGCATTATTCGAGCTACAGAATTTTAAACTTTCTTGCCAAAAAACTGAAACTTTGACCAATTTTTTTCATACAAAATCGATCAGTGATTTTTTTGAAAATGGAATCATTTTTGTTCATCAGACCACATGTGCTTCATATTCCAATGTAGTACGAGTTGATTCTGTGCCTGGTTTTCTCGGCCTTATAAAGGGTTGAAACGATTGAGTTCGTGAGAAGGTATCAAGCCAGTTTCTTCAACGGCCGGTCGTCAACGAACCAGATCTTCACCGTACGGCAAATCCTCCAGAAATGCCGTGAATACCAGATCAAAACGCATCACCTGTTCATCGACTTCAAGGTGCCATATGACAATACCGACCGCACAGAGCTATAGAAAATCAAGGACGAAAACGGCTTTCCTCGAAAGCTGACAAGACTGATTAAAGGGACGATGGACGCTGTGCAAATCTGCATATGGATTTCTGGCGAACTATCCAGTTCCTACGAATCTCGCCGTGGACTGTGACAAGATGATGAACATTCATGCCTACTCTTCAACATAGCTTTGGAAGGTATAATGCGACGAGTCATGCCTTCTACGGACTCCAGAAAAAGCTTCAGTCTGAGAAGATTCACCCGTGCACCAAATGCACCATGTACGAAACGCTAATAAGACCGATGGTCCTCTACGGACACGAGACATGGACCATGTTCGAGAAGGACCTGCAAGCACTTCGGGGTGTGCAGGAGAATGGTGTGTGGCGAAGAAGGATGAGCCAAGACATCACTGCACTCAACGGTGAGCCCAGCATCAAGAAGATGATCAAAGCCGGAAGGATACGGTGAGCAGGGCATGTTGCAAGTATTCCGAGCAGAGATGGCATGCTTCTCAGAGTGAGTGCAAGTGTGCGTGGTTTTAATATAAAAATGAGCTACACTGTGCACATTTTCAGTGTGGAATGCCATCCCTGCCTGCAAAGTTGGTGTTCGCTACTAATTCGGTTGGGACAAGAAGGCTGGAGCGCAGAGAGCACGATGAACGGACCAAGTGGAGCGTTATCTAGCGAGCATTGAGCGTGACCGTGGATGGAAAGCGACAGCCACGAACCGAGTATCGTAGCGTATTATTGCCGAGTATACACGGTGTCCAATAAGTTCTTATACAAAATCGAAAAGAATTCATTTCACATCTGTAATAAGGATTTATATATTGTAAGGCCATACCACTGACCAAATACAGCATATGTTATGAAATTAACTGTCCTTTATCCTTCTCTGCTGATCGCTTATATGTCGTAAGTCCAATTCAGCTGGCACGCACGCTATTTTATTGGTATTTTGTCTCATTTCAACGAGTAATGGTTTTGAGTTGAAACAAATTAGGTTCCTGCCCTCACCATGGCTAGTAGGAAATATGACCAGAAGAGAAAAAATATGAGATTCTGTATTGTGCAAAATAAAACGTAAATTAAACAAAAATGTCCATTGACCTGTTTTAATTAGATTTGTTGTGTTAAAGAAGCATGGCTGCATCTTATCTTGTTGATTCACACTATTCTCGCTTCTTAAACATACTTGTATCCCTATTGTGGTAAATTATATCCAAAACTTATATTTAATGTTATATCTTTAATATAACCGTAATTTTCAAGGAAATCAGCCCAACTTAAGCTTATTCGCAAATTTCTTACCATATCATAACTGAAATTGTATTGTTTTAGCCTTCGTATATCCATTTGGTACTCTATATCTAAAATAGCTAAATCCTTAACAGGATCCGATGTGCAACAACGATCGAACGCATTGCGATGATGCCGACACGCAAGCTTTCAATTTTCACATTTTCTTGTTTTATTTTTTGAATCATCGCTCGCTACAGGTAAATGACAAATTTAATTGCAACCTTGGTAGGTACAATCAGTTTATGATCTCTTACTCATAATAACAGCTCAATCGGTTTCTTTTCTTTGATGATCCGCAAAAAAATATCGGTGCATCCAGAACCGACGGTGATTACCGGTGATGCAACCACGCACTGATCTGCAATGTTCGCATGCACTGAGACACCACTTGCAAATGCAACCCGTTATTGCAGGGTTTAACAGAGTCATCGGAAAGATTCCCCTTAAAAGCAAGCCCAGCCTCACAGCAGCAAGTGTAATGTCGAAGGTCGGCGTATCGAATATCGACAGAGACAAATGATCAGCGATGGTCCAAATTCGGTTACCAGGCCCAGTTGCCTTGACCAACCTCAACACGGCTCCTTGGTAGTCCGGTGAAACCAGTTCTTGGAGCTGCGAGATTGAGACGCGGCCAAAATGCATCGACATTATTATTCACGCTGGCTGACCCATTCAGGCTGACGTATCGCCGATTGTTGAAACCTTTTATTTTAGATGCAAGCGTTGCGTAATCCGATCGACTCAGCCCTGGTTCGACGCGATAACAGCACCCCAGAAGACCATGAGTCAAAATGTTCCCTCCCTTTGGTCATTCATTCGCCGTGATAAATTCTTCAAATCGCTCGCTCGGTCGATTGCTCATAATCTATTTAGCGATAGAGCACAATAAATTCTCTCACACATAATTTATCCAGCGAACGAACAGATAGATAGATTGGGCAGTAATATGCAGACAAGACACGTGACATGTCGACTCGATTTATCTCACCTAAATCTGCATCTCAAGCGAGGCAACGAGGCTGCCCTTCCTCAACGCTGATCTGTATTGTTGTTGGGACCCACATCTAGGTTTGGCTCATCGCCGCCGCCACCGCCTTCGCTTTGGGACACACATTCTCCGCATCTCTGGCTGGATGGACCACAGCGTAGAGACGACTGAGACGTTCAACTCGTTGATGCTGAGATTGTTATATTAGGCAAAGCAAACAGTAAACACTCTTCATGTAAATATTTATGAACTTGCAACTAGCCTAACGATGACCGTCGCGTCGTCGTCGTCGTGTAAACGCAATTTGGAGCTTGACGTGGTCCATTATGTTGCTGCTGACTTTTATCCGACGACGACGACGACGACGACAGTCATCAGTGCCAGTGGGGAGATTGCAGAATTTGGTGGCCCATTTCTCGCTTATGGTTCGGGGCGTGCAATATCACGAGCAAGAGCGCCCAGTTTCACTGATTTTGACCTCCACTGCAGCACTGCTGATGATGATGGTCCGATACGGCAGTAATAGTGTTTCGTTCACTTTGACTTTGGCATAGAAGACTTCAATTCGAGGGAGGGAAAGAACCTGAGACACTAGTGGGGGTGGTTTAGGCTGGGGTTGGAATCATATTAGTCGTCACTTGAGATACTAGTGCTTTGTTGATTAGACATGGGAAGGGAATTAGATCTGAGGTTTCAGTTTTCTTATGATGGTGATTAGACATGGTTTATGAATAATGAAGCTCAAGACTGCAGCTGCAGGTGTAAATTGTTCAATTCTCCGGTTTATATAGGTAAATGCAAAATGCAGTGATGAGGTGAAATGGCCCAACTCATGAAATCATTCCTGAGTGTGATTACACCAGATTCCTTTTTTGCATGCATCTAGAACAACAAAAACAATCAAACTCGATTTTCTGGCCAAGTTATTAACGGAATAGAAAGTCGATGATGAGAAATCAATCATTGCAGATAGGCCCGTATGATACTAAACGCGAGGTTTGATTAAAAAAGTATCTGTTACTACGTTCAAATTTATGATCATGACCAGATAACCTCAGGTATCAGAAATCCGGCAGAGGCACATTATCCTCCATTTGGGACATTTGTGCCATCGCTATAATAACAGCCTATGTCATCATTTACCTGAGGGAAAAGGAAGAAAATAAGGATAAGGATGGGGATAAAGACAGGTAGGGAAATAGGAAAAAATACGCTAGAAGAGGGTACTAACGCATAAGCGTACCACAAAGGGTTCAAATAGCGCCCTGAAAAGGGCACTGTTATAACGCATAAAGCGAAAGAGAGCCTATAGCTCTTTATCACAGCGGGTTAAGAACAACAGAATACCCTGATGATTCAGGTTTCTGAAGTCAGTTTCACTTAATAAGTGTTTACCGAATACTCGGAAACGCAGTTGCGCAAAAACTGGACAGTTACATATCAAATGCTACGAAGTTCCATAATCGGATTCTCAGCCATTCCATGCAAATGAATCAGCTTGCTGAACATTCACCATGTGACAGCTGAGTCAGCAGTGGCAAGTCAATGCTGCAATTCTGCTTAGCCAGATTAGTTAGATACTTCGCCACCCGTAGAGATGGCTCAGCACAATACAATTTGGTTTGACGACATGACTCCAAACTATTCCAGTATTGTCTGTGTTAAGTGGCAGCCCGGGTGTGAATCTGATGCTTTACTCAACACTTGGATACCGGAATAGCTAGCTCAGGGCCAATGAAGTCATGTGATGCTCCAGTGAGAGCTAACTCATCAGCCAAATCATTTCCAGCGATGGAAGAATGACCTGGTACCCATACAAGGTGAACAGCGTTTGCTGAATTCAACTCCTCCATTTGAGTTCGACAAGCGATAACTATCTTCGACCTAGAGTTGGCCGAAGCAAGTGCTTCAATAACAGCCCGGCTATCTAAACACAAGTATATTACTTTGCCCATTACATGCTGCTGAAGTTCTGATTGCACTTCGCACATAAGAGTAAAAATTTCGGCCTGAAAAACGATGCAGTGTCTACCAAGTGAGTATGACTGATACAGCCTTAGCTCACGAGAATAAACTCCAGCACCTGCTCGACCTTCGAGAAGGGAGCCATCAGTGTAACATACGATGCCGTCTGAAATACTTCTTTCCAGATATCCAGAGGTCCACTCTTCCCGGGAAGGGAATTTCGTGGAAAATGTCCTATATGGGAAATTACAAGCAATTGTAAGATCACTTGGAGCAAGGACAACTTTGTTCCAATTCACCAAAAGTGGAAACAACGAGGTGTGTGTTGAACTGCGGCTCACAGGAGTTTCCTCTAGTAAACCGAGTACCCATAGGCGGTAAGGGCAAGAAAGTGTTTCTTGTTTGAGATGAATGTGTAGTGGGGCAACGTCAAAGAGAACTTCTAGCGCTGCCGTGGGAGTTGACGAGAATGCTCCAGACATCGCCATTAAGCACATCCTATGGAGATGGCCTAATTTTGATTGGACCGTTCTCATTTCACCCTTTTGCCACCACACAAGACAACTATAGACTAATTTTGGCCGAACCACAGTTGTGTAAGTCCATTTGATATACTTGGGTTTTAGACCCCAAGTTGTACCAAAGGGTTGCTGGCATTGCCCGAAGGCCATACAAGCTTTCTTGATTCTGAACTCAACATGAGGTGTCCAGGAAATCTTGGAATCAAGAATGACTCCAAGGTACTTTACCTGTTCAGTCACATTGATTTCAGAATCAAAGAGACGTAAAAGTCGAACACCATTACGGTTTCGCTTTTCCGTGAAAAGAACAATAGACAGTGTGTGGATTTTTATCGCGAACCACTGAATGGTCCATGCTCAGCAAGTGATTCATTCGCGAATGTAACATTTCATGAACCAACATGATCGGGAACGCTCCCCGAAATGCTGTTCATTCTCTTGCCCGGTTCGATACGAGAGCGCAATCAAGAGAGAAGATGCTCGATGACGCTAATGAATGCGATGCATTCGGTAAGAATATTTTATTGCCATAATTCTTTTTTTATTGTGACTACACAACCTGCAACGTCATGAATACAGTTAAATTAAATAGTATTTCACGTTTTTAAAGCGAAAACGCATTAAATACTGATGAAAATAACGATTATTCACAGTTGCCCCAAGCCAACGGTGAGCGATCATCGGTAAGTGTTACACTTAGCGATGCCCGCTCATCGCCGCAGCTTGTTTATATCGGAGTATCCTCTTTGTGTTCCTTCGTGAACCATGCGACTCGACGAGAGAACATACACCGCTTGGTAATTGAAACAGAACCAACAGAAGGGAAGAAAAACTGCCGAGTGGTTCACTGATCACTTTTTCGTCCAAACACTGACAATAGATGTTTTACTCGAATTTACCGAAAGGCCATATTGGCGACACCAACTCTCAACTACCTGAAGAGCGTTTTGCATCAGGTCGAAAAGGGTGCTGATGCACATACCGACTAACAATGTTAGGTAGTTGTCGGCAAGACCATAAGTAGGAAAACCGCTATTATTGAGTTGCCTCAATAGTGTATCTGCTACGAGATTCCACAAAAGCGGTGACAAGACTCCCCCTTGGAGCATCCACAAACACTTACCTTACCTTACCGATCAGGCTAAGGCCGGAGTGGCCTCTACTGTACATAGTAGCCGCCTCCATTCCACTCGGTCCATGGCTGTTTGTCTCCACCTAGCTCGCTGCGCTCCACGTCTTCTTGTGCTGGTCGGATGACTCTCGAGAACCATTTTAGTTGGGTTGCTATCCGACATCCTGATGACGTGACCCGCCCACCGTAGCCTCCCAATTTTCGCGGTGTGGACGATGATTGGTTCTCTCAGCAGCTGAAGCAGCTCGTGATTCATTCGCCTTCTCCAAGTCCCGTCTTCCATCTGCACTCCGCCATGCAGATCCACAAACACTCAATTTCCTAATCGCCGCTTGACGCAATGTCGAGAAGAGTTGTCGGTTTTTGATCGTTTGGTGAATCCAATTGGAAATCATTGGAGATATACCATGACCCCGTGCGGCTTCCAATATGGCATCGAAAGGCACGTTGTCAAAGGCACCCTCGATATCTAAGAAAACACCCAAGCAGGATTGCTTTTCAGCGATTGCCTTCTGGATATCGTAAACAACTTTGTATAAAAGAGTCACAGTGAACTTTCCAGATTGGTAAGCATGTTGGTTCACATGAAGAGGCACATTGGCCAGATGAACATCACGGATGTGATGATCGACAATGCGTTCTAAGTATTTCAGAAGAAAAAAGGTCAAACTGGTAGGTCTGAAACTCTTTGCTTCTTCATACGACGCACGACCCACTTTCGGAATAAACTTTACAGTAATATCCCGCCAGGATTTGGGAATATACCCTGTAGCAAAACTGCAAACAAGTAGTTGTTTCAAAACATGTTTGAAATGATCAAATTCCTTCTGAAGCAAAATAGGATAAATCCCATCTGCCTCAGGAGATTTGAAAGGAGCAAAGCTATTTAGTGCCCATTCAATCGATTCTATAGTTATGATACTCCGAGCCGAAGCTAAAGAATCATAACTACAACAAATGACATCAGGTTCATCCGAAGATGTAATATCCACACATCCGGGGAAGTGTGTATTGGATTTCTCATTAATGTTTAGACTACTGTGATAATTTGAGAATCCACTGAATCATCATTTACCAGCGAAGTTTCACACTAATCATACTTGTTTTGTATACCTGTTGTGCATCCGACACCCTTGTCATGAACTCAACTGAACTTTTGTATGCCAGCTGCTGCGAAATTCGACTGTGATGATAATGAATTTCGGCCGAGTCTGAATGGGTACAAATGTCGCAATACTGAATAAACATTCCAAAACTTCCTCATCAGAGGAAGTTAAATCACCATTTGGCAAACGAAGTTCGTTTATTTGAAGATTTTGCAAGGATTTTGTTCAATCGACTGGCTTCACTCAGACTGGAAACATTTGTACAAAGGTTTTTCCAGCCGGATCGTTCAGCAGACCGAAGAGCTTTCTGGTAGGCCTTGCGAGCCGACCTGAAAGCCTCCGATCCAGCAGAACGTCGTCTGTTCCAACTCTTTCTACATTGTTTCCTGAGCTTCGCCAGATCAGAGTATCAGAGTTCCACCAATGGGTTCCTCTTGTGGCCTTCACAGACCGCAGAGGGCAAGCTTCTTCAAAAGCTGCCTTGATGAAGGCCGTTGTAGTATCAACGGCGTCATCTAAATCACTTGGATTGTCAATGGATGGTGAGTATCTATGAATTTTGGCTGCAACCAAATCGGTAAAGAGATCCCAGTTGGTTGACCGGGGGTTCCTGAAACGCAAAGTTTGCGAAGTAACATTCACATGTTCAAACAAGATGTAGCGATGGTCAGATAAAGATTCTTCATCTGACACATGCCAATTGGTCAGCTGTAACCCGCCAGCCTGTCGCGCCTTCCCGTTCGTAAGTGGGTGGCTTAAGCGCCACTCCTTAAGGAGACCACCCAACAGTTTGCAGGTTTGCCCGGCCTGAGACCCTTCCGGGGAATGGGTTAATTTTTAGAACAGGGGAAAGAAGCTGACTGGCTGCGTTAAACTTTCCGAAGTACTTCAGAAGGGACGAAAGATCATCAATGCCCTTGAAGTCTCAAGTGCAAAAACCTTAAATGCTTCAAAGCCTAAAATCAACTGGGCGGGGTTTATCATCACCGGCCAGCTAGAAAGTCCCTCCAAAACGGATTAGCTCCGATTTGAGAATTGTCACCGGTCGATTTCGGGCCGACTTACCCAGTACAACTGATTTTAATTACAAATAAACGAACACGGACTACATGAAAATCCCTCACAAGAAACTAATACAAAACTACATCAAGAAACGTTTGGGAACCACTGTATTGCTTTATTGACGACACTACAAATGTACCTACATGCTATAAAAGCACAAACGTGAAGCTTTATTCAAACGACGGACTCGTGTATATTTATTCTACGATCGATCTATATTCTACATGCTTGCCTAGGCCTTTCTGTTCTTTCCCTTTCCTACTACGTTCTACAATGCTCTAGTGTGTGTTCCCGTTCTTCCTCGCTATCGTACTACTAATGCACGGCGGCGCCGGCGACGTTTCTCCTACAGCGGCGAGTGTGTTAGGCGGTGACGTTCGTACAGATATCAGTGTGTGATCTTCGATTGCAAAACAGATCCCATTCAGAGATCGAGACGGTTACGGGCTATCGAATTGTGCCGTATGTCTCATGCGCATGGACAATCACAACGAAAACATGCAAGCTTGGTACTTACAGTCAGGCTTGACAGAAACTCCCTCGCGAGAAAATGAGGAAGCGATTTTGGCGATTTTCTGAGGAGTGAAAATAAAACTCAGAAATCACAACGCAAATCCTCAACAGCACCGAGCGCGAGCTTGCCGCGCAGCGAGGAGTTCGTCCAACACTCATAATTTTTTGTTGTGTTTCTCACGTCCACTCACACTCAAAAAGCTCTCGCGAGTTCCACTCCCATACAAAGAAAGACTCTCGAGGCGAAAATCGCACTCAAAAACCCGAAATAATCATCGACTCTTTTTTCGTTCCCCTCTTCCTCGCTCAGTTTTTATTGCCTCTCTGTTTGGGGTTCGTTCGCTCCCTCGCGACGAGGCAAAAGCAAAACACCGCTCTAGAGCATGTGGCAAAACTCTTTTGATTTCGAGGAGGATTATCAAGCCTGCTTACAGTAACTCTACCATGGATTTACGAGATGTGGGGTGGATTGTGGGTGGATTGCGCGGTGACACGCGACGTCGGTGGGCACACGGAGTGTTCTCTGGCCTACTCCGGCCCGGGTTGAACGCGCGATCCGACGGTTCGCGCTTAATCCTTCCACCACTGGAAACGTGGGCTTACGCCTGAACGCGGCACATGCGTTCGCGCGTCCTACGGAACAATGGTTGACTGTTGCTCTCCGACGCGAAAAAACGATGGCGGCCTGCCTGTCCAGGGCGCGTATCTTGACGTGACGCGACCCTCTTCCGGCCACGTGTGCCCCGGGAATCCTCCGAAGTCGAAAGGTGGGGTCAAGAGCGGTTTCTGGCTAATGGTGGTGTGCCGGCGATAGCCTTTGCTGCCACGATTCTGTCAAGAGAATTTCACACACTGGTTGGTAACGACCCCAAATCACCTGGTCGAATCTCACTAGCTTACCCGTGATTCACAATGCACAACACACACCCACTTTACAGTTGACACTAACTAGCTAACTGGGAACTGAACTAGCACTAAGGGAAAGGGAAATCAATTAGTTATCCTACTAAGAACTTTCATGTAATTTCTTATTAACCTATTTCAACACACCACGACGCGGGACAAGGAAATGACCACTCTTGCCTCTTCCACAATTCGAATCGAAGTGGACGATCAAGTCTGGGATTGCCCTCAGATAGGCCGCTAAAATGTGACCTTCGGCTTCGAAATCGCGAAATCAGACGAAGTCCAATTCCGCGAGTGCAACATTCTCAGAATTTGCACCCGAAACTTCAAAGGCATTGTGACCTCTCTTTCCAACGGCCGCCTTAAAACCTTCAGTCAGTTTCTCTCCCCAAGTTCGGTAGGAGTGCGCAAGCCGAACGGGAAAGGTCAATAAATCCTGAAAGGATTTTAGGACAGGTCGATGCCCGCCGATGGCATCACAAATTGCGCGCATTCAATTTTAGCTGGCTTGGGTCCATCGCATTTGGGCGCGTGTAACTGGATGTAGGGAACTCATTTGGGCAAGCGTACGCCAATTGCAACTCTTGAAGATATAGATCTTTGTGCGGTGAATCAATTTTAGATTTAAATGGAAAAAACGAATGAACATGCAACATAATTAAATTGAAAAAGATTTAATATATTTAACAGTGAACATTTATAAATAACAAAGCGTACTTGTTACACAGCTCATGACTAATTCTGCTAGAGCAAAGCGTTATGTCTAACACTTCCTCTCTAGCAGATACCATGAAGGTTGGGCGGTTGCCCATGTTAAGTAATCCAAGATCTGTACTACTTAAGTATTCCATCAAACTGGAGCCTCTCAAATTGATGTCTGAGCTGCCCCAGATTATATGGTGAGCATTAGCATCACTACCAACAATTAACGGAAGGCCTTTTGAAGTGCAGTATGCAGTGACTTGCTTGAAAGCATCCTTAGGGGATGGTTCATTATGCGGTAAATAAACCGAACAATAAACGTATTTCCTGTTGAGGTTTCCAACAGATTGATCTGAGCTTTCCTAACCGAAGCCACTACCCAAACTAGGAAGATTAAACTCTTAACAATCACAGCACAAAAAAGAACAGCAACAATAAAGCCAGATCGGTATCGATTTGAGTGCGTCAAAGGCGAGGATGCACAGAATATACTGTGTAAAACGCATAATGCGAAACCATATAGGTGAAAATTTAAGCTTATTAATAACATCTTCATAATCCCGCCCTTATTCAGCCTCAAGTATGAGATTGAAAAAGGGCAGCTGATTGTCTTGGAGAAACACAAGGTCTACCGCGCTATTGCTCCGGTTAGCGCAGTAAGGGCAAATACTGTGGAAGGTTCCCTGGTACTCCACCGGCTCCGTTTGCCATTAGGTTTTTATAAGACCCCCCTAACCATTCATTGCTAGGCACGGTAAGCGTAAAGCCGCATAACACCTTGAATTAGGGGTCACCTGGTTAGTGGACTCCTACCACTGGAACAAACGGTCCGTAGTGCTATTCTTAGCCAGTTGAACCAACCGCTACCGACACTACACAGCTATCTAGGCTAATCGGGAAAAGAAGTTAATATTGGTGATCAACTTCATACGGACCCGAAAAAACTGTAAATATCAAACATATACAATTGAATAAAGTACTAGGCGAACACTCATTGAAAACGGCTTTTCCTTGCATGCTGACCTACTGGAGGTCAGTCTTACCCAGTCTTTACTTATAGTGGCTTGTGGCTTCATCAAGATTCTTCAAATATAATCAAAGAAGGTTGCGAGACATTTTGGCAAAAGGTCCTATTCTGGGCATTTTCCTCATTTAACTTAGTCAAATTTATATCTATTGCAATTGCCTAGATATTGTACGTATTTTACCGTTACCGTATACAAAAGTTCAAGTGAATTGGTTAAAAATAGGTTAAGTTATAAGCGAAAAGTGCCCAAAACGAGACCCCCTGCCCAAGTGCTCCCACATGCTATGTGATTTAGTCATATATATTATTATTCTATATAAGATTTTACAATTTCTCCTCCAATCCTAGAAAACATCGACATTCAAAATTAGGAAAACATCCGAAATTGCATCATATTGGCCTTGAAACCGGTTTCGATATCAACACTCATAAACATCAACCTTCATTTTTGCGTATTATACAGATCAAGATATGCAAAATCGTCTGAGCCGAAGATTTGACTGCTACTTTGTAAACATCGATACGAAATAAAAATTCATCGTATTTGCATCTCATATGTTGAAGATATTTTCATTTATGAATTTAGTCATGTGAAACATCGAGTTCAAACAATCTGTTGCCGCCAAACATCGTAATCTGATATTACAAAAATTAGAATGTCAGAAGTCGCATTCTTCACCTCTCAGCACCAGGTGTGCTTGACTCGACGACGTTCGAATCCGTTGAATTTCTCGGTAAACATCCCCGTCCGCTCTCGGGGGTCAATGGCACCATCATTGCTTTACTTCGTCACCTGCTGTGAAGATGATTCTAACAAAAATACGATCCCAAGTGCCAAAGTGCGAAAGCACTGCCTCTTTATGTGATGTTAGCGACGTACACAAGTTTTTGTCAGACCATTTCAGCTAGCTTAAGGTGTACCTCTTCCGAATTGGATGATAAATGTCTGCCCATGTCGATCGCGGCATTATCCCCGCATCAAGTCAGATTTGTTAAATTGTTCATTCGTTAAAGTGGAAGTAATCATTTCACGAAAAAAAATCCGGCAGACACGACATCCGAGAGGTTCGTTCTCTTCCACGCGGACATCAGTCAGTTGACACCTACCGATTTGCGACTGTGAGGTAAATTTGGGCAATAAATCATAATTTTCGCACAACAACAGTTCACAATCGAGCAATTCCGCGATGAGCTCCCACATTTCGCTTTGCAAAATTTATGCAAAAAAATGATGGCTATTTCAATTGACAGAATGCTTGGCAAATCGTTGCAATCCTGCACCATCACCCAAGCACACTGCTGAGGAAGATGGCACGCACTCCAGATGGCTTCATCCGACCAGCAGTGCGCAGATAGAGCTATCTTGTTCTCGAGTTCACAAATCGGACCATAAACGAAGCGGTCATAAAAGCCGCGAACAACTTATTAATTATCTCTCTTTGTTTTTATAGAGGATGAGGCGCGAAAGGCCTGGTTGACGAGGTCTACGCTGATGTATACCTATCTGAAGAGAATTCTCAAAGGTCTGCCGTAGTTAAGGGTCGTAAACTGTCGCCGACAGTAGTGGCGGGACGGGCGTTGGCCAACTGAAAAGGTGTTTTACGATGATCACTTTTAATGGGTACAAGTTCTCCGTACAGTCGGAATCGTAATGAACGGATTGGTACATTGCTGTTCGGTTACTGTGACAAGCCATTCGCATCTTTATCTGCTTGCTCGGTAGAGATGTAATGAATTGATATTTGCATTGAAGAAGTTAACCGGAACATGGGGCACTAACATGGGCATGAGGATCACACGTTCACTTCGCATGCAGATAGTCATGAGTTCAATTCCCAGACGTGCCAACAAAAACTTTTTGTTAAGCCGACACAAAACGTCGATTGATACTGACCATCCACTGAGCATCTGCTCCGACAAAGTGGAAGAATTTCTGGAGGAATTCCTGGAGAAATTCCTGGAGGAATTCCCGGAGGAATCTCTGGAGGAATCCCTGGAGGAATTCCCGGAGGAATCCCTGGAAGAATTCCCGGAGGAATCCCTGGAGAAATTCCCGGAGGAATCCCTGGAGGAATTCCCGGAGCAATCCCTGGAGGAATTCCCGGAGCAATCCCTGGAGGAATTCCCGGAGCAATCCCTGGAGGAATTCCCGGAGGAATCCCTGGAGGAATTCCCGGAGGAATCCCTGGAGGAATTCCCGGAGGAATCCCTGGAGGAATTCCCGGAGGAATCCCTGGAGGAATTCCCGGAGGAATCCCTGAAGGAATTCCCGGAGGAATTCCCGGAGGAAATCCCGGAGGAATCCCTGAAGGAATCCCCGGAGGATTCCCTGGCGGAATTCCCAGAGGATTCCCTGGAGGAATTCCCGGAGGATTCCCTGGAGGAATTCCCGGAGGATTCCCTGGAGGAATTCCCGAAGGATTCCCTGGAGGAATTCCCGGAGGATTCCCTGGAGGGATTTCCGGAGGAATCCCTGGAGGAATTCTCGGAGGAATCCCTGGAGGAATTCCCGGAGGAATCCCTGGAGGAATTCCCGGAGGAATCCCTGGAGGAATTCCCGGAGGAATCCCTGGAGGAATTCCCGGAGGAATCCCTGGAGGAATTCCCGGAGGAATCCCTGGAGGAATTCCCGGAGGAATCCCTGGAGGAATTCCCGGAGGAATCCCTGGAGGAATTCCCGGAGGAATCCCTGGAGGAATTCCCGGAGGAATCCCTGGAGGAATTCCCGGAGGAATCCCTGGAAGAATTCCCGGAGGAATCCCTGGAGGAATTCCCGGAGGAATCCCTGGAGGAATTCCCGGAGGAATCCCTGGAGGAATTCCCGGAGGAATCCCTGGAGGAATTCCCGGAGGAATCCCTGGAGGAATTCCCGGAGGAATCCCTGGAGGAATTCCCGGAGGAATCCCTGGAGGAATTCCCGGAGGAATCCCTGGAGGAATTCCCGGAGGAATCCCTGGAGGAATTCCCGGAGGAATCCCTGAAGGAATTCCCGGAGGAATTTTCGAAGGAAGCTCTGGAGAAATTGCCGTAGTAAGTCCCGGAAGAATCCTTGCAGGTATTCCTGGAAGAATTTCTGGAGGAATTTCTGGAGGGATCCCTTGAAGTATCCCCGGAGGAATCCCTCGATGAATCCTCGGAGGAATCCCCTGAGGAATCCCTGGAGAAACTCCCAGAAGAATCTTTGTAGGAATTTCTAGAAAAATTTCTGCAGAAATCCCTGGAAGAATCCTTGGAGGAATTCACGGAGGTATCCAGGAGTAATTTATGAAGGAATCCCTGGAGGAATCCTTGGGGGATTCCTTGGAGGAATCTTTGGAGGAATAACTGGTGGAATTCCCGGAGAAACCTCTAGAGAATTTCCCGGAAGAATCCCTGTAGGAATTGTGGAGGAATGTCTGGAGGCATTAGCGAAGGAATCCCTGGAGGAATTCCCGGTGGAATCCTCTGAGGAATCTCTGGAAAAATCCTTGGAGGAATCCCTGTAGGAACTCCCTTGGGAATCCCTGGAGGAATTACCATGATGAATTATTGGAGAAATTTCTGGAGGAATTCTCTGACAGGTCTCTAAAGGAATTCCCGGTGGAATCCCTTCATAAATTCCTGGAAGAGCCCCTTGAGGATTTTCTGAAGAAATCCCAGGAAGAATTTCCGGTGGAATTACTGGAGGAATCCCTGCAGGAATCTTTGGGGGAATTCCCGGATGAATCTCTAGAGGAGTCCATTACGTGCGTTCAGAATAAACATTTTGTTCGCAATAAACAACACAAAATAAAACTTCTCAATCGCAAAACATAATTTATACATGCATCTCGACTTCTATCGCTCAAAAATGCCCTAACAGAGACAGTTAATCTTTATTCCTCGAATTGTTTGCAATAAAATGCCAATAGTTGCTCAAGGTCGACCCATAGTCATCAAATAACAACCATCATCATCGCCTACAAAGTGTGATCATCTTCCAGTGATTATGAGCGTTTCGCACGACTCTCGAACGAACCCAAAGAAGCTGATGCACCGAGTGGATTAGATTCGATCGGTGGACACGTTTTTCCAATTAATCAGCAGTTAGGGAATCGCGCCACTTGGGCGGTGGCTTCTATATTCGTCTGTTTTCCACTATAACTCAGTCAAATTTTAACCAGTTGACACAACTTTTGGAATGTGGTGAGATAGGTATAGTATTTACCCGTGTACAAGATTCCAAGTCAATTGGTTCAAAATTGACTGAGTTATAGTGGAAAACAGACGAATATAGAAGCCACCGCCCAAGTGGCGCGATACCCTAGTACCTGTTGGTCGATACGTGAACACTGTACAACCTCGGGTGTGATTATTCCCATCGAAGGCATTACACTGCCATAGAGACGCAGTCTTTTCTGGGATTCGTATTCCAAATATTGTCATTGATATACGCTCGACGATTCATACACAGATTAAAACAATTAGAAATATGTGTCATAAAAACTTATTCCAGTCACGTAAAATTCCAATCAAAAACATTTTCATGATCTTAGTATGAAAATTTCCAAAATTTGCTTAAACTCTCCAGCAAATGCGGAAGGATTTCCCGTTCTGCCGTGGGCGAGCGAATGCATAATCAATTTCCTTGTTGTCTAAACATAGAAGATCTTCAGCAAGAAAATCTGTTTTCTGAAATAAACATGGATAAGAAAGCTTGGAACAAACAGTGTAAACCCATAAAAACTGAAACGGAAAATTGTTATGTAGATCAGTGTAGTGGGTATTTCACATGAAAAGGATATGTCCATTCATTTAGTCCATGTTGTCCAACAGCGGTTTGAATCTAACCGTGCTGAATCTACTAACTTTATAATCATGACTATTATTTTATGTGAGCTCAAGCAGATCTCTCCTGCAAATATCGTTGTATTCAATGTTCTTCTCTAGTAAATCAAGAAAACAATTTTCCTAACATCAGCTCTAATCGACTGGATCGGTGGAACATGTGTGAATAATGTAGAAGCTACACACCATCACCTGATATGTGCACAGTCAGAGTCAAAAGATGATGTTAAGGATGCTGTCGCGGCGACTAAGGGGCTACATCATGTCGAAGAGTCGCCGGCTGGAAAAACTTGTCAGGGGTTAGCAGATGATGAGTGTTTAAGGTCACGACGACGACGACGGCGACGATGACGACGATGCGCTCAATGCAACCATATGTTACTCGGAATGGGGCATTAGGAAGCTATGATTACCCTCTCGGTGGGGTACTTTGTTGCGGCATCGGGATTATTTATTGCGCAATTCAATTACGTTGTGTGAATTTATTGGATACAGGATTTACTTGAGGATCGAGGTGAGGTGGTCAGGGGAATACCCAATTTTCAGTTTGGTTAAGATCAGTAGAGAATTAAACGTTCAGAACCAATTACCCGCGATCGGTTGAAGTCGTTTCATATGGGTTTTTGTATAGATCATCTCAAATTTCTGTTCCAAATGATTTTTTTTTTCATATTTTTTCAAAGTTATCATTGAAAAATATCAGCTGTCATGAGCATCGCCAGCAATATTATGATGTAATCCAATGTGCTACTTTTTTGCTGCTAATGCTGTTCAAGAAGCAGCAGTTGATCACTTGATGATGACAATGATGTATCGGTTAAGGTTGATTACGAGAGATAATCATATGGTCTCTAAAACGTTCTTACATTGAGTGTAGCTAATTAGCACTCTGATGATACCATCATATGAATATGTAAACAAACATTGTTGCATAGATTGATAGTTTGGCCTTGACTAGTAGTTTCATATTTTTATGATGAACGATTACACTAGTTAATAAAATAAAACGAAAGTCGTGAACTTCTATCGACGACCAAAGTTTTTGATGCATAATTAAGTGCTTCAAAAAAAAAAAGAAAAGGTTGAACAGTTTTCGAATTTTATCTGAAAATCGATTCGAGGGATTCGTTACAGAATTGCTCCAGAGATTCCTTGAAGACCTTATTCAGGATTTTTATCGGAAATTGTCCTAGATTTCATTGTAATTATCTTCAGAGATTCTTCGAAGCATTTATATCCTAAGGATTCGTTTCTCGGGAATTCCTGCAGAAACTCACCCAAAAATTAAATCGGACTATTTTATCAGAAGTTCTGTGGGGTTGTTTTAGGAATTTTTCCTTTGTGAATTTCTTCAAGTATTAAGGGACACAACCTAAAAACTCTGGAGGAATTCTTCCAGGTATTTTTTTTTTTTTTTGAGAAATTCCCCCATAAAATTATGGAATATTTCTCGCAAAAAATCCACCTTAAACTGTTAAAGGGGTTCTTGAGGGATCCTCTTTGGGTTCAACTGTAAACCCAGCGATTTAAAGGCAGAACGATGCACTGGGAGAACTGGAACTGGGTCAATTCCAGGAAAGGGGTCAACAAACACTTCTGCTGCTATTATTTAAATATTTATTTTAATGGTTTACGCATACTGCTTGGTGGTATTGGTCTTGTTAGATACGTGTCCAACTTGATAATGACCATCTCTGGATCTGCTGTCATTCTTTTATAAGCCACGGAGCTGATCTGTTGTATTGTGGTTGTTAGTTATTGATCAAGGTTTCCATCTTAGCATTGCTGACTGCGATCGTACAAACATCCTTTTTGTTAAAAGCGCTGGACACGATCAGATCCCCCTTACCAAATTTCTCCGCATTCCAAGCATCGAGAGTTCTTACAGAGATTCAACAAAAAAAAAAAACTCTTTTAAGATTCTTTGAGCAATTTCTCCATGGATTCCTAGTGGAACTTTGTAAGGGATTTGTTAGAAAATTGTTTTAATGATTCCTTTTGGAGTTCATCCACGGAATTCATAGCTGACTTATCCTAACAAAAGTTTCTTGTTTGAGAACATCATTCAAGAATGATGGTTATTCCTCCAGGATTCCATCGGGATTTTATTCTGAAATTCTACCAAAGAATAAATTTTATTAATGAAAACAAAAAAAAACACTTGTTCACTAGTGTAAAGTGTCGTTAATAAAAGAAAAAAAAGTTCACTAGTGTTATCCCTTCTAAACCTTGGAAGGAAAACAATAATCCATTTTTTTTTTCTAAATGTTTCTGAAAATGTTTATGAAATTTTGACAAAAGATTTCTTCAGAATATTCTTAAGCATTTCTACCAAAATTATTACTACAAATTATTTCAAAAGTTTCAAAAGGATCACTTATACTTATCACTTTTCCTAGCTTTGCTTATGTTTTGTATTTTTTCTTTGAAGAAGCATTCTGTACAAATAGCAAATTAGGTATTCCGGAAAATTAGGCGACCCTGATTTTTTTCAATTTAGTTTCTGTTCATATATATATGAACCCTACCTGCGACAAAAAAACCATTAAACTCTGAGAACATTCGTACCAATGTGTACCATAATAAAAAAAAACCCATGGGTGGTTATTCCTCCTTGAGCCGTTACCGTCCAGTCAAGCTTTGTTTTCATCGCTTGCTATACTTATCGCGAAGTATCGTTGGATGGAAACTTTACTGGTGTGCTGTAGGTACATGCGAAGCGAATGTTGTTTCTGTGTGCGTGTCGAGCATTCGTGCCGTTCCCTTTAAAAGCATTCCATTCGTTGTGGCTCGGCTGTTCGGGCAAGCGTGTAGCGGCATTTTCGGATGTGTGCAAAATTGTTTGTGGGTTCTGCCATGTTCATTTTGTCACCTCTTTGCCTCTGGTCATCGCTGAACAGCGTACAGTTCAATCGCACGCGATAAAAATACAATTGATAAGTTGTATTGAGCACTCGTGAGGTGATAATTAGCATCACTTGCTGTAACTGTTACTGATAAGAGATTCAATGAATATCGGGAAATACGCTCAAGAAGAACGGGAGAAGCAAAATTTCGCAATAACTGTTACGCCCTTTTCAAAAGTAAGTCTAGAAATATCCCCTGGAACGCCCTTCAAACACCATGAAACTCCCAGGAACGCTCCTGAAAACCTCTAAACTCCGGACAACTTTTGAAACTCCCTAAAAATCCCCGAAATCCCCTGAATCACCCCAGGAAAGACCCTTGTATCCTCTAACCCTCTGGAACACTCCTAAAAACTCGTTGAAACACCCTGGAACCCCTGGAATACGCGCGGAACGTCCCTGAGACCTTTTGAACCCCTTAGAACACCCCTGAAGCTCTCTGAAATACCTCTGAAACCCTAAGAAAACACTTGGAACGCTCCTGTAACTGGAACACCCTGGAACGTCTCTGAAGCGCCATAAAATGCCCCGCCATAAACGCCCCCGCCTATAGTTTCACCGCTATAGTTTCTCTACGCCAAGACCGGCGTGTGACACGTGGAGCTTCGAGTGGCTCCTTGGGGACGACCAAGTCGCAGCCAGGCCCACGTGCAGATCCCTGACGACAATCGCAAATGGTCTTCAATGCCGCAGTGACCAAGAAGCTTCGGTACCATATTCAACGAATCGTGAACATCGTGAACAAAGGTCAGACAAAACTAGTTTGTAGTAAACGTGCACGTTTAGGGAATCAGGACGAATCTAGCAGAATAAATCCTATCCTCCAAGTTAGACTGCTTTACCACTCTTTGCTGGGTCGATCCGTATTAGACTCTAGTTTCCATCAGGGTTTTTTCGGTTTTGTCTCGTTTGGGTTTCGCTATTGACTTAGGTAGTCCTTACCTGACCTGCCCTGAGAAGAACTAGCCGGGTACGGTATTTGAACACGATCTGTCGCAGTACGATTCGTCGTACTGGCGCTTAAGGCGAAACTGGATCCATTTCCTCACTTTTTGGTTTTTGATTTTTTATAAAAAAAAACCCAGGTTAATCCACCTAGTGGTAATAGTGCCTTTCTCGTCGAATATGTACTCAACATTTTTTCCGGCCATAAGCCGAAGTGTTCCTGAATCCTGAGAGTACTCTAGAACGGAATAGATCTCATTTTCTTCTTTTGTCACAGTGCTCGTTGACTCGTCAATGAGGGGTGGAGTTGATAAATAATAAATGTATTTGATGAAAAAATTCTTAAAAAAAATTAAGCAAAACCGCTTAAGGACAAGGTATTTGGAGTACATTGCTCAAAATTTCTAAAGCACCGTTTTTTAGAACCGTTGCACGGATTTGGATTAAAATGCATCACGCTGTTGACAACCACTGAACAATTAGCGTGATGCATTTTCATCCAAATGCGTTCAACGGTTCTAAAAAACGGTGCTCTAGAAATTTTGAGCGATGTACTCCAAATACCTTGTCCTTAAGGCGAAACTGGAAGCATTTCCTAATTTTTTGGTTTTTGATTTTTTATAAAATAACGAAGCAATATTTTCAAAATCGGTTTTCGTCCACATGTTGAGTATGGATCAGGGTATATTCTGATTTTGTTACGCGGCATAAAATGTTTTTCGTTTTTGCAGAAACCATTTTTTGTGAAATTTTGTTCAAACATGGTTTCTGCAAAAACGAAAAACATTTTATACAGCGTAAAAAAATCAGTAGATACCCTGATCCACACTCTACATGTGCACGAAAACCGATTTTGAAAATGTTGCTTCGTTATTTAATAGTACATCAAAAACCAAAAAATGAGGAAAGGCTTCCAGTTTCGCCTTAACTCATCAGTTTTGATAAAGAAAAAACTTCTGGAAGACTCTAATTTCACTTTAAAATTGATAAATCTATTGGTTTATTTATTTGTGCACTTCTTCAAGATGTTGAATACCGACCAAAATTTCCAAGGGGGGACACCCCTCTGGACTTAAGAGAAAATCAAAATTTGTGTCAGCCTTATTCAGAAAAGCAAGAATTTTATCAAAGCCATAATTGAATTTGGAAACTTATTGATGGCTCATATTCCGACGCTATGTTAAACGTATAGGCCGAGTTGAAAAATATCAAATCTCTCAGCTGACTGCTTGACCACCTTCACTAGCACTGGATGCCGGTCATTATCAAGACATTTCGGCAAATTTTTTTTTCTGCGCACTTTAGCCTATATTTTATTATCATTAGTTATAAGATTCATGTAAAATTTGACAAAAAAAAAGTGCAAGCAATCGAAATTTCCCATATTAAAGCCCATTCAAATTTCTACCGTGTTACAGAGCGCGAGGACTCAACCAGTTGCATCAAAATTGTGCGCAGTAATTTTAGACGCAGAAGGGGATTGGTGCTATAAAATTTAAATTGTTCCATACAACGTTGATCCATCCTACTGTAAAATAACGCGTCAGGAATCTAAAATGATGTAATTTGACAAGGTCGCTTAAATTTTTATCAAGATTTTGTTCTTTTACACATATTAATCGCTTGCATCGATTTTGTTCACCTGCGTAATTTCAACAATGGATCCAACCCTGATTCTGCAACACTGCCGGTAATCTTAAGTGTGGTCAGATACTTTTTTCTTGCTGCCCGTGTAACTGGTTAACGAACATTTTTGATGATTTGATGTTTCGCATGCATGAGTTTGGTTTTGTTTTTTAATTGGTCACTTCCGACGGGACACCTGGAACCGGTTCCGGAACACAACCGGTTAGGATACGGTATGAAACTGTTTTCTTGCTTACCGTTCATCTGGTTATCGAAAAACCCCGCTCTTCCATGTGTCACATGCATGGGCTTGGTTCACTTTTTAATTGACCACTTCCAGCGGGACAGCTGGAACCGGTTCCGGAACATAACCGGTTCAGATATAGTCTGAAACTATTTTCCTGCTTACCGTTCATCTGGTTATCGAAAAAGCCGCTCTTTGATGTGTCGCATGCCTGGGTTTGGTTCACTTTTTCAATTGGCCACTTCCGGCAGGACATCTGGAATTGGTTCCGGAATACTACTGGGTCAAACATGGTCTGAAACTATTTTCCTGCTTACCGTTCCACACTGGAGTAACAGGGTCCAAATCATGGCCAAAAAGTTTTAACACGTTTTTATGGTGTATTATGTATGCACTAGCGATAAAATTGTGAATTTAGATATTGAGGAAGCATTTTGGATTATAAATAGCCATATTAATCCACTTAAAGGCTAGTAATGATTTCTTATAACCTCTCCAAGGACAACGTTTATTTTCACCCCCAAAAATCGCTTGAAGCATCGAACATTTTTATTTGACAACAGAGAACTGAAAAATAATTATATTTCCATGAAAAATATTGTTTGGAAACAAGGGCCACCTCGTTTCATAGAAATTCTCCTAGAAGTGTGAGAGAAATTTAATTTTTTTATAAGTGTAGATAACGTGTTAATGTCTTCAGCAAAGTTGTAAGGAGTGTCATAATTGGGAAACTTGTTGAACAATTGTTCTATCTTCACAATTTTTGGGAATATGGGCCGTTGTTTATGAACGGCCCCTTAAACTCAGTTTAAATGTTGTACCTTTTTCTAGATATTTTGGAAATAACAGTTTCATTTTGGGGTAACTTTTGTGCACTGGAAAACATATCAAAACCCAAAAATTATCATGGATTGAAATTTTAGGAGTTTGAACATGATGATAGAAGCCGTGTGGAATATATCAGTTTGAATTTTTCTATTAAAACATGTCATTTTAACACAACTTTATACATAAAAGTATGTTCGTGGAGTACAGAGTGAAAAACTCAATGAGTTTAGTTATAAAAAATAATATTTATCTGAAAATATTTTCTTAACGGTGCATCAACATATGCTTACATGCTACAAATAGTGAGCTCTTTATTTGAGTTGTTTTTGATTTTTTTATAACAAATTTTGAACACAACAGTTCTAGCTACATTAGATTACTACTGCATTGCATACATTTAGGCGTTTATCGGTGTATGGAGATTTCTGCTCAAATTTACTAAATTAATTCCATTTGACACATTTTGTTAAGAGATAAAAGACCAGATTTGTATTCTGCTATGATCTATCTAACGAGAATATGTGGCCGTTCATTGAAAAAGTAGTCTTAACGAAGTTGCTTTTTCGAAATTAAACCTAAATTGTAACTAAGAACTAGTCAAAAAGGTGAAAATTTCAAAATTATTTATTTTTTCTTCTGGTACTTTCTGGTACCCGTTCTCTTGCGATTCATAAAGGATATGCCTTATATGTTATTGTAATTTTATCCAGATCGCGGAATGCTGCAGAATCTGAAAACTTTTTGAATGCTGAAAATGGATCAAAATCGACAAAAAACATGATTTTGAAAACTCTTCTGTAAGAGAGCAAAATAAATGAAACTAGGTGAAGTTTTTTGCTTAAATGATACACCCTTATCAGGAGAACTGTGTTACATACTCAGTTATTTTTTCAAATTGTCAATATTTCGATAATTGAAGCTCTTCCGATGAGTTATGATACAAATGAAAAAAACAGTAGAGAAAATCGTCAAATTTCGGCATTTATTCTTAAAAAAATATGCATCCCAAAGTATTTCATTGGTTGCCACATGATGAAGCATTACTCCATTTATCTTTAAAAAATATTATACTCTGGAAAACCCTGAAAAAAATTTTTCGACTTATGGCCAGGAATTTGGCCCATTTACGCCTGTGTGCGTTCATTTGGTTATCGAAAAAGCCGCTCTTTGATGTGTCGCATGCCTGGGTTTGGTTCACTTTTTTAATTGGCCAATTCCGGCAGGACATCCGGAACCGGTTCCGGAACACTACCGGTTCAAACGAGGTTTGAAACTATTTTCCTGCTTACCATTCAACTGGTTATCGGAAAATCCGCTATTTGACGTGTCGCTTGCATGGGTTATGTTCACTTTCTTATTTGGCCACTTCCGGCGGGACACCCGGAACCGGTTCCGGAACACTACCGGTTCAGATATCCACTTATCCGCGAGCGGTAATGGCGGCGGCGGGCACAAATAACCGATTCGAATTTTGACATTTCTTGGGGATCGCAATCGGTTGGCGCCACCGAACGGTGGGTGAAGGGGTGAGGAGGAGAATGTCACTGTTTTGACTTTCCCCCAATAAACGTCAAAATCCGAACCGGTTGGATATGCCCGCCGCCGCCATTACCGCTCGCGGATAAGTGGATAGTCAGAGACTATTTTCCTTCATCCCGTTCATCAGATAATCAAAAATGCCGTGGTTTGATGGGTCGCATGCAAGGGTTTGTTGCATTTTCATATCTGGCCCCTTCCTGGGGTACCGGTCCGAAACACCTAAATGGCCATAACTCCGGAATGGCTGGACCGATCTGAACCATTTTCAATAGGAAACAATGGTACAATGCACCCCGTCGAATGAACCATCGGTCGTTGAAATCGGTTCATATTTACTATCTAAAAATGAGGTGACCTTTTTGTACACATACACACATACACACGCACACACATACATACACACAGACATCATCTCAACTCGTCGAGCTGAGTCGATTGGTATATAACACTTGACCCCTCCGGGGGCTCTATCAAATTTTCGTTTTTGGAGTGAACATATAGCCTTTCGGTACACCTTGGTGTACGAGAAAGGCAAAAAAACGAAGCAATATTTTCAAAATCGGTTTTCGTACACATGTAGAGCTAGGATATGTAGAGTATAGATCAAGGTATCTCTTGATTTTTTTTCGTGGTGGAAAATGTTTTTCGTTTTCGCTGAAACCATTTTTGAATAAAATTTCACAAAAAAATGGTTTCTGCAAAAATGGAAAACTTTTTCCACCACAAAAAAATTCAGAAGATACCTTCGATCCATACTACATGTGCACGAAAACCGATTTTGAAAATATTGCTTCGTTATTTTATAAAAAATCAAAAACCAAAAAAATGAGGAAATGCTTCCAGGTTCGCCTTAAGCGGAAGGGTTTCAAAAGGGTAGTAGTTCGGTAGGGACTGGCAGATTTTGCGGAAATAGTTCGAAAATACTTGGCCGTAAAAACAGCTACGGATTAGCTTAATTACCCACTACATTCCACCATTTCCGCCATCTGCAATCTACCAACTGTTACAAAGTCAGTCAATTTTAAACCAATTCTAATGAAATGTTGTACATGGCTAGATACTGTGCGTATCTTATCGTATTCCAAAACTCAAGTCAATTGGCTGAAAACTGACTGAGCTACAGCAGCAAGTGCCCAAAATAGGTGCACCTGCCCAAATGGTCCCAGACCCTATTTCAATATTTGACATTTTAACAAACAAATTTTTAATGAATCGTGACTCCTGAAAGCCTTCATTTGAGTCAAAGCTTAATTAAGTTTTCAACGCTGCTGTTCACTAATTAAAACATATTTCTTCTTTAGTTGAGTAGGTTCTTGTCGAATCATGTCTAGTTGCATGAACAAGACCAACAAAGTTGTAGCAAGGTGTTACATAAACATAAAATAAGCCATCAGATTTGCCTCCAACAACCAAGCAGGGCATTCTTTCCTCGGGCAAAGATCAGGACAAAGCTGAAAACAAGGATCGTAATAATAATGCGATAAATAGTGCGCGAGGCAACGCATCGCGGTGAGAACATATTTCAGACATTACGCAACGGCACACTGAATGAATGAAATCGATACTCGAGACTGCCCACCACCTACTGCACTACTGCACGAGTGGACGACCTTGAAAACAGGAATCATCTCTACGCGGGGAATAAGCAATCGAGTGTAATCGGCAGGTCAGTGTAGAGGAGGATCACACTGCGTAAGGGTTACGGTGAACCCCGTAAGGTTTCCAGCAGTAGCTTGGCGATTCTCATGATTTCTTGTTTCAGGGTGGTCGGTCACCGTGTAAGTGCACAAGCTACCCGGGCGTTGCAAATTGGGTCGTTAATCATTATTTACTTGCATTCACCGCGCATATGATGCGAGGAGGATCGCGCTGACCTACCGTAATTGCAAGTTTACTCAAGCCCACAGTCCGCAGTCAATTTACCGTGAAAACGCGACAATCCACCGAAATTGCCGCGGAAACAAGAAGATTCTTATCGGAGCACAGTTGACCCACACCGTTCCCATGCCCATTCTCACCGAAGAAGGGTTGGTTGATTTGAATGTGTCATTGTGATGGTGGCGGTGGCGGTGGAAGATCAAAACGATCGTCACAGGCATCACCACCGTTCAGTAGTGCCGAACGACCGACGCGCGATGGTGCTTAGTTGTATGGTAATTAGATAAAATGAACGTGTCTCTTGGATTCGAATTAGAGACTCCAAGGGTGCCAAAGTTAGAAGTCAAACAGTGCTCTTAAAGTAGGTTTGCGGTTTTAGACAAGCATAGAAGTTTCAATAGGATTACATGGAACAAGTTCCAAGAAGGTGTAGCGTTCTGCTTTGCTTGAGCTTAATTCATCAATGTGTGACACTTCTCGGTGGGGTTCTTCTGTGAGGCCGCTGTAGGTAAATAATAATAAGTCAAGGTTAGGTTAATTTGAATAGAAGCAAATCATTTGCCCCAAGGAGACATTTGTCTTTGGAATTGGTTATGAATAGTTTTGCCATTGCCCACGTGTAATTGGATGCGAGGGACTCATAAAGTCGATACGGAAGAAGGGTTTTTTTCTGGAGGGGGCCAGGAGGAGTCTGATTTGAGATGACTTTTAAGCGGCATAGGCGCCTGATATGTGAATATGGGTAATTCTCGCTGAGACCGGCCCACTATTTACACCTTGTCTTCAAAAATGTTTAAGGTGCCGATTTTCTGAACGCCCTCGCTAAAAAAGTAAGACAAATGCATTTGGTTACTCAAATTGATGGACCCCCCGTTAGTTAGAGCCACAACAATTTTTGCAGACCCCTCGATTTTGGTCAAATGGTGGCTCACTTAAACCGTTATAACTCCAAAGTTTCTCCAAAAAGCACCTCAAAACGAATTGTTGTTGAAAAGAGGAAAGATAGAGCTACTATTTACAATAATAAAAAGTTGGGTCGGCCATATTGATTTTGGCCGCCATCTTGGATTTTTATACCAAAACATTTTTTTCACCATGAGGGCAACCACCGATTTTCAAAATATTTGCATCAATTGAAAGCTGAGGCATTTATACATAACATATCAAAAAATTATAGATGTCTTTTTTCCCTATCAAAAGTTATCTGCAGTTTTGTAAATTAAGCCATGTTTTCTCCATACATTTCCATGCGCACCGGCAACGACATGCAACAGCATCCGAGTTTACGCCTGCATGTATACACAAAGGCGCGTGCCGCAAAATTTGGCCAAATCGGAGGTTCGTTTCCGTTTTTGACTGTTTCTCAATGATGCGGGCATTGCTTTTATAACTTTTTTTAGTGTTTTGAAAAGCTTAAATCTTCAGCTTTCCATTAGTGGACTCAGAATTTAAATTCGTGTTCGTAAACACTGCGAAATATCGTTGCATTCATGTAAACGTCCGACACCGGGCCCAGTGCGCAAAAGTGGCATGATTTACAAAACGGCAGATGACTTTTGAAAGAAGAAAAAGACATCTCTAATTTTTTGATATGTTATGTATAAATGCCTCAGCTTTCAATTGATGCAAAAATTTTGAAAATCGGTGGTTGCCCTCATGGTGAAAAAAATGTTTTGGTATAAAAATCCAAGATGGCGGCCAAACTCAATATGGCCGACCCAACTTTTTATTATTGTAAATAGTAGCTCTATCTTTCCTCTTTTCAACAACAATTCGTTTTGAGGTGCTTTTTGAAGAAACTTTGGAGTTATAACGGTTTAAGTGAGCCACCATTTGACCAAAATCGAGGGGTCTGCAAAAATTGTTGTGGCTCTAACTAACGGGGGGTCCATCAATTTGAGTAACCAAATGCATTTGTCTTACTTTTTTAGCGAGGGCGTTCAGAAAATCGGCACCTTAAACATTTTTGAAGACAAGGTGTAAATAGTGGGCCGGTCTCAGCGAGAATTACCCATATTCACATATCAGGCGCCTATGCCGCTTAAAAGTCATCTCAAATCAGACTCCTCCTGGCCCCCTCCAGAAAAAAACCCTTCTTCCGTATCGACTTTATGAGTCCCTCGCATCCAATATATATATATATATATGTATATATAAATCTCAATGTATGTATGGTTGTATGTTAATTTTTATGTTTGTATGTTTATTTGTTTGTATGTATGTATGTATGTTCCAGCATAACTCTGGAATGCCTCAACCAATTTCAACCAAATTTGGTATACGCATTTGTTAGATTAAGGGGGTGGTTTTAAGGGTATTGGAATTCAAGAGGGCGGCTCGGGTTCCAAGATGGTGGCCAAAACGTCAGACGGCATGCTATTTAACGGTAAATCTTTTACGGATACTATGCAATATGGGTATCTATCGGTCGGGCTTGATGAGTAGAAGTCAAAATTCAATATCCGACGCCATTGTGTAATCCAAGATGGCGGGCTATAATCCAAAATGGCGGACCATGATCCAAGATGGCGGCCATGGAATGTTGGTTTGAGCTATGATACCATGGAATATGGGTATCTATCGATCGGGCTAGATGAGTAGAAGTAAAAAATCAATACCCGAGGTCATTTTGGAATCCAAGATGGCGGACAATAATCCAAGATGGCGGACAATAATCCTAGATGATGGACAATAATCCAAGATGGCGGCCATGGAATGGTGGTTTGAGCTATAATACCATGCAATATGGGTATGGTGGTTCGATCTATTATACCATGCCACATGAATAACTATCGATCGGGCTTGATTAGTAGAAGTCAAGAATAGATATTAGATGCCATGTTGGAATCCAAGATGGCGGACTATAATCCAAGATGGCGGAATATAAATCCAAGAAGGGGGACCCTAGCCCAATATGGCGACCATGAGCTATGATACCATGCAATATGGATATCTATCGATCGGGCCTGATGAGTAGGAGTCGTAAATCGATATTTGGTGCCATTTTGGATTTCAATGTGCCGGACTATAAATCCAAGATGGCGGCAGTGGAATGGTGGATTGTGCTATGATACCATACAATATGGGTATCAATCGATCGGGCTTGATGAATCTAAAATCGATATCGAACGCCATTTTGAAAATCAAGATAGCGGATCGTAAAACATTCGTTTACCAAAAAATATTCAACAACCTCTGGTAAATATCGTGTTTGCGTCGATTCACTTCTAGGTGATCAGCACATCCAAGCATTTTCCCGGTAGAATGCGAACAGAGGTGTTATCCCTCTGCACAGCAAACGTTTACACGTTGTAACGCAAACATAGTTTAACTGATTGAGGTATAAAAACACGGCTCTACAATTTGATAGGTCACAGAGCACGCAACGAAAACTTATCTGAAACTTCCATGTTTTATTTTCGTAACATTTCTCTATGGAACCTAAGATGTATATGTACTTTTAACACTTTCTCAAAGTGCCGTTGAAAAATGGTGAGAGCACATGATTTATCTTCAATTTATTTTGAACTTTTTGTTGACAGAGCAAAACATGAAGAATCATAATTTATATTGAAAGCTATGAAACTAGTAAATCTAGCAAATGCCAAGCGTCCATGTTAGCAGAAACGAAAATAAAATTCAAGTTATGGTATTGAACTTGACCTATCTCTCTTCAGCTTAGTGTTTTTCTTTTGAACACGGATACTGTTTTTAATTGAATAGCTTCTTTGATTTTCATTCCATAAATTTGTATATTGTGCGACCAACACAATGGCACACTATGCCGTAGAAACGTATCAGTAGATTTAAAGTTTAGTATACTGAGTATGCTTCGAAATTCTATCTTTTTGACAGTTTTTCTCATGGCTTTTGTGTCACTTGGAATCCCTTCATCATCTTCAGCATGGTCTTGCGGAATATCAGCAACGATTCTGCTATATGGGAATTCGCATTTGCTTCAACCCTCCTCAATAAATAAACCCGAAAGCCGGGACATTCAGCTAGTCTCTAATAAAATTATCTGAAAAAAATTCTGGAAGTCGTTCCTGCAAAAATACTTCGAATGATTCCGGATGAAATTTTTGGAGTAATCTTTAGCGGAGTTGTGGAAAGAATATATGGAGAAATCACTGAAGAAATCTCTGGAGGAATACCTGTAGAAATACATTAACAGATCTCTGAAGGAATTCCTGAAGAAAGCCTCGGAAAATGCACTGAAACAATTACTGGAGGGACCTTTAAATATATCCCAGGACATATCCCGGAGAAATGTCTGGTGAAATCCCTAGATGAATTGTTGAAGGAATTTCTGGAGGATTCCATGTAGGAATCACTGCAGCAAGCTATAGAAAATGTGGTATAGGAAGCTAGGAACCAGGGTGCACAATGTTCACAGCCGTTGACAAGAAACAGCACGAATTTGAATATTTCTGCACTGAATATTCAAAACAAACATTTTCTTTTTCACTCTCCCTCTTCACACAGTTAGTCTATTCGTCGTCATTGAATATTAAGCCGATCGATAAACATCTTCATAACTACGCATGTTGTTCATGGCTACGATTTCCACCAAAAACACTTCACAATAATCAAATAGGGCAAGATATATGTAAATCACCATCAAATGTAATCGAAACGATAATATTTTATCAGAAATTTAACACTTTGTAAAATGTTTACAAATATTCATTGACTTTCATTCAGTTGACCATCGAGCAGCCGACTATGAATATGCAGGCAAGTTAGGGCCGGATCTAAGGGGGGGCCGGGGGGGGGGGCGCGGGCCCCGGGCCCCCACATTTTAGGGGCCCCCACAAAAACCTTTTTTGGTTGCTAACGTTAGCATTATTTTTCATATTGCTCAAATACTGTTCGAAAATAAGGAAAAACATTTTTGGTCACCTCTCAGAAGTGCCTCCACATCCGCTTGGGCCCCGGGCCCCCACAATCCTTAATCCGGTTAATCCGGGCCTGAGGCAAGTGAATGACAATTGCCGTCCGGAGAACTTCAACGCGTCTGCTCAAAAGTTTTTCGCACTGCTTACTAACAAATCTGAAACAGTGCCTCAAAACTGCAATGCAGAATTGCATATGGGTAATTCTCACTGAGACCGGCCCACTATTTACACCTTGTCTTCAAAAATGTTTAAGGTGCCGATTTTCTGAAAGCCCTCGCTAAAAAAGTAAGACAAATGCATTTGCTTACTCAAATTGATGGACCCCCCGTTAGTTAGAGCCACAACAATTTTTGCAGACCCCTCGATTTTGGTCAAATGGTGGCTCACTTAAACCGTTATAACTCCAAAGTTTCTTCAAAAAGCACCTCAAAACGAATTGTTGTTGAAAAGAGGAAAGATAGAGCTACTATTTACAATAATAAAAAGTTGGGTCGGCCATATTGAGTTTGGCCGCCATCTTGGATTTTTATACCAAAACATTTTTTTCACCATGAGGGCAACCACCGATTTTCAAAATTTTTGCATCAATTGAAAGCTGAGGCATTTATACATAACATATCAAAAAATTAGAGATGTCTTTTTCTTCTTTCAAAAGTCATCTGCCGTTTTGTAAATCATGCCACTTTTGCGCACTGGGCCCGGTGTCGGACGTTTACATGAATGCAACGATATTTCGCAGTGTTTACGAACACGAATTTAAATTCTGAGTCCACTAAAGGAAAGCTGAAGATTTAAGCTTTTCAAAACACTAAAAAAAGTTATAAAAGCAATGCCCGCATCATTGAGAAACAGTCAAAAACGGAAACGAACCTCCGATTTGGCCAAATTTTGCGGCACGCGCCTTTGTGTATACATGCAGGCGTAAACTCGGATGCTGTTGCATGTCGTTGCCGGTGCGCATGGAAATGTATGGAGAAAACATGGCTTAATTTACAAAACTGCAGATAACTTTTGATAGGGAAAAAAGACATCTATAATTTTTTGATATGTTATGTATAAATGCCTCAGCTTTCAATTGATGCAAATATTTTGAAAATCGGTGGTTGCCCTCATGGTGAAAAAAATGTTTTGGTATAAAAATCCAAGATGGCGGCCAAAATCAATATGGCCGACCCAACTTTTTATTATTGTAAATAGTAGCTCTATCTTTCCTCTTTTCAACAACAATTCGTTTTGAGGTGCTTTTTGGAGAAACTTTGGAGTTATAACGGTTTAAGTGAGCCACCATTTGACCAAAATCGAGGGGTCTGCAAAAATTGTTGTGGCTCTAACTAACGGGGGGTCCATCAATTTGAGTAACCAAATGCATTTGTCTTACTTTTTTAGCGAGGGCGTTCAGAAAATCGGCACCTTAAACATTTTTGAAGACAAGGTGTAAATAGTGGGCCGGTCTCAGCGAGAATTACCCATATTCACATATCAGGCGCCTATGCCGCTTAAAAGTCATCTCAAATCAGACTCCTCCTGGCCCCCTCCAGAAAAAAACCCTTCTTCCGTATCGACTTTATGAGTCCCTCGCATCCAATATATATATATATATATATATGTATATATAAATCTCAATGTATGTATGGTTGTATGTTAATTTTTATGTTTGTATGTTTATTTGTTTGTATGTATTAGGTTGTCCCAAAAATTGCACATGGTCAAAAAGCTTGGGGGCTCACCCTGCAAATGATAGCTAAGGGTGTTAGAAACAAACTTTTGTATGACGGCAACTTTCAGAAATGACGTTTAGAGGTCGCCCCGGCGAGATTTTTGAAAAATGGCCATTTTTCATAATAAATTTCATACAAATATTTTTTACCGTACAAAAATTGGCAAGACCCACTATTTTTATATTTTTTGCAGCTTGATATGGATCCAAACTACTTGGGAAAAATAATAAACGACATATTTTGCAGGTAACTTTTTGATACTGAATTTTTGAATTTACTAAAATTTGTCAATTTTTGATATACTGTGCATTTTACCCATCATAAAAAGTATCTGAACTTAATGCTAATTTGAAACAATTTCCATAAAAAGATCGGAAATTTTATGAGGAAAAACTTTGCCGAAGACAGCATTGCGTTTTTTCTATCCGTTTAGGAGTTATTCACGATTTACTATTCAGTGAAATTGGGATTTTGAGGTATTTTTCTAAAAAAATCACAAAAGAACTGCCCAAAAACACATACAAAGTAAAAAATCACGTATGCTCAACAAGTTTTTGTTTTGATTGTTAGGAATTATGGAATTTAGGAATTATGGTGGCATCATTTATTGAATTTTCGTTTCCGTTGACAAATCCATTTTCTTTGATACAGAAAGGTACCTACTCTCAGGTACCTACTAGCGAGAACTAGAGCGAGAAACTTTATCACTAGGTACCATTTCGAGATGCCTCAGTAGGCCATGGCATTTTTAACGGTTATGTACTGACAATGGTTTATACGAGCATAATACACAATCAAACGCACGGCACATTTTCTATACCATTTTGAAGGTGATACATTCCGCAAAACATGTTGATTTTATTGTTCAATGATGTTGTTCTAATCGTTCAAAAACATGAATAAAACGTTCTAGTAGTCCCTATCATTTTGATTAACATATAGGACGATAAAAATGACGTCACTTGTTTATGTCCAAAACTGATGTTTACCAATAATAGCCTACCTTGTCTTATTGTATGCCGTGTATGTGTTATGGTAATCAAATTGTTCTAACCTTGGATAACATTACGTTAACTCACTGGTTCATCTCATCACACCCGTTTCAATTTGCCTCGGTGTATCTTATTTTAGGTGTTGATAAGATAGTTTAAATCAGTAAATATCAAAAAAGACATGCTCTGTTTTTTAGAATGACTTGAATTGGTATTCGAATTGGTATACATATTGGTTAATCGCGATTTGAATTTGGTTCACTGGGCTGTTTCACTGGTCCAGGACTCATAGGTCTTCGTGTAGAATAATAATTGAGAATATCGACAGGAAAGTAAGATAAACGCAAAAATATATTTAACATTTTGTGGAGAATATCTTAAAAAAATCAATAGGCAGTACGAAGCTTGTCAATAGAGCTAGCTTTTTTTTTCAATCTTTGCTAATTAATTTCTATATGGATGGATTGAATAACAAAAAATCAAAATCAGCCAATGATGTCACCATAATTCCATAACACAATCAGGACAAAAACTTGTTGAGCATACGTGATTTTTTACTTTGTATGTGTTTTTGGAAAGTTCTTATGTGACATTTTTAGAAAAATACCTAAAAATTCAAATTTCACCAAATAGCAAATTGTGAATAACTCTAAAACGGATAGAAAAAACGCAATGCTGTCTTCAGCAAAGTTTTTCCTCATAAAATTTCCGATCTTTTTATGGAAATTGTTTTAAATTAGCATTAGGTTCAGATACTTTTTATGATGGGTAAAATGCACAGTATATCAAAAAATGACAAATTTTAGTAAATACAAAAATTCAGTATCAAAAAGTTACCTGCAAAACATGTCGTTTATTATTTTTCCCAAGAAGTATGGATCCATATCAAGCTGTAAAAAATATAAAAATAGTGGGTATTGCAAATTTTTGCACGGTAAAAAATATTTGTTTAAAATTTATTATGAAAAATGGCCATTTTTCAAAAATCTCGCCGGGGCGACCTCTAAACGTCACTTTTGAAAGTTGCCGTCATACAAAAGTTTGTTTCTAACACCCTTAGCTATCATTTGCAGGGTGAGCCCCCAAGCTTTTTGACCATGTGCAATTTTGGGACAACCTAGTATGTATGTATGTTCCAGCATAACTCTGGAATGCCTCAACCATATATATAATATATATATATATATATATATATATATATATATATATATATATATATATATATATATATATATATATATATATATATATATATATATATATATATATATATATATATATATATATATATATATATATATATATATATATATATATATATATATATATATATATATATATATATATATATATATATATATATATATATATATATATATAAGTTATAGTTGCTTCCCACCAACCAAACAAACCGAACATCGTAAACGACCAGAATAGTCAACACCATCAAGTAAGGAATCTGCAACGTCAGCAGGTGGAGCTAGAGAAGGAGCTGCAGCGACTCCGCGCGCATTTCTACGAAGAACAGTCTACAGCACCGCAACCGGACACCACCACGAGGCACCACAACGCGATCCAATAGAGTGTGCATACTCAGCAAGTAGCTGGACAGGGCTCATAGGTAGTCAGGGACTCAGGATAGGTATAATAAATCAGTCTAGAGTCAGAGCTCTAAGTGTGAAGTTCAATTTTATGTTTTTTTAAAAACCTCTATCCGCAGCCCCGTTTTATAACTTATATATATATATATATATATATATATATATATATATATATATATATATATATATATATATATATATATATATATATATATATATATATATATATATATATATATATATATATAAATTATGATACCCGAGGGGGTTTCGGCGTTTTTAAAAAAACTACGACTGCGCCACTTCAGTTTCAGCTGAAGACTCTCCCTTCTGTATTGTGCGAATCAGTTTTTATAAACTAACACTTCCCGATCGATCATGATTATTCCTGATCTAACCTAACTGAACTTGAACTTGAAAAATATGTTGCGCCACAGCTATGACGATGATTCTACGTCGTATGATGTGCGTGCGGGTGGATGTTTATGTTTGGTGCGATTCGGCTGCAATGGTGCTCCGGCGAATGAATGTTTATGTTGACTCATGATGATTGCGTCTCAGGCTTGGATAGCGAAAGTGGCTTATTGACGAATATCGGCATGATCGGTGGTAACGGTTTAATTGTGGTCAGTGGAAACGGGTTGCTCGTAACTACTCCCCTCCGTGAAGTCGAGACGTCCCGGGTCGACAAAAGTGTTGATTGTATTCTTGGGGATGATGAAATCTCTCGCAATTCTAATGACTCATCTTTAGCTTGGTTGTTTGATACTTCTTCTAAAAATGGTTTTCTGCGGAAATTGATGTTGACGTTTTTGGTTTTGACCTTGTACAAAATGATAAGGGTTATAATTCCCAGAATGCTGAATACCGACAAACTTATTGAGGAATAATGGTGAATTTGATGACTTGTCGATAGGGTTTCCAAATGGTTTCGGTTTTGTATTTGCAGATCTTCAATCGAACTTTCTATAATCTGCTTTTCGATATGTAAACCATCTAATGATACTATCAACGGCATCTCTGTTTTGAATATTTCGGTATTTTCAAATTTTGTACTGTCTAAAATTATACTGCAATTGCGAAATTCTATTAAATACGAGCCAGTTAGGTTTCTGTTTGTTATTTCGCAATTTGACCTTATATTCACGGGAGATTTCGATTTGACAATAATATGATTATTAGTTATTTGTTTAAATTCTTTTTGTTGATTGTACATTTTAAAAGTGCATTTACCGGTCATACCTCGAAGTAAGTGTGTAAAACAGGTGTCATTGCTTAAATCCAATAAATCCTTCTGATTGCATATGCGATATTCTTCTATGTTTCGGCATTCCTTCGTAATAAAATATGTCTCGTTGTTGTTGATCATAGCTGTGCTGGCGGGCAAATTTAAAATCTTATTTTCGATTGGCAAAGCTTCTAAAATCAAACGACTGTAAGTATGATTCTTCAAAGATGGAATTTTAACTACAAAAACAAGTTTTGTCATATTGTAAAAAGCTGATATTTCTAAGAAATCATATACCTGTTCAAAATTATGAATTACAATTCCTTTTTCTTCTAATCTATCGATCGAGAATGACAATTCATCGGGATGCAAGATATGTTTCGAAATAATGTTTACCTTTGCTAAATGAATAGATTCAGAGATATCTTTAAAATGAGAGATAAGATGATCCAATTGAATATTAACATTAATAATACTTTCCAATATTTTTATTTGCTTCTGTAGGCTTCCTGATTGATTATTATTTATAGCGTTCATTATGAGTGATTGCTGATTATTTATCTGTTTAATCAATCTATTGATTCTATCTTGCATATCATAATTTATTTTTCTTTGCTCATTATTTTCTCTGATTAATTGATTACTTTTTGTTGTGAGATCATCTAAATCTCGTGAAATATCGATATAGTCCTGATGGTCCATGTTTCCAGTTAAAAATTTGATTCCTGTACCTACAAAATCCATCAATCCTCGTTTTTGTCTAGTTTTCATTTGTAGTCCAAAATAGAGGTTTTTGAGATTGAAGAGCTTTGTAGATAAAACATCGTTCAATTCTGTAAAATTTCCATAATTTCTTAATTCCTTGGTTATTAATTTCAACTTTGTGAAAGTGGGTTCGTATAAATCAAAATCAATAGTATGGTAAATTCTATGTTCACCGACTTTCATAAAGCTTTCTCCTGCTGTCAATGCCAATAATCCTGGGTTTTGATTAAGGTCCATGATTTGAATAGTACAATGAATGGGTTGTAACATACAATTAATAGATATTAAAAACAAGAGAAGTGTTGTTGTTTCCATGATGAAATCTAAAACGAGAAAGAAAAAGTAATATGAAATTTATTTTCTGATACGACGCATTTTAGTTTTATGGAGTTTTCTGTTTTTATCGTCCTTGTAAGTTTGATTTCTATCCGAGGTTACTTTGACTTTTTCAAACCATTCTTTGGTTTTAGCTTTAATTCCTTGTCGTCTATTAAATGCTTGTTGATCTGGTTCTAAAGCTGGTGGATCTTCTCTAGAAGCGTTCCGGTTTTTATGCTGTTCCTGTTGAGTAGAAGTTATTTTAGTAATGGTTTCATCATAAATTTTATCTCGGTATTCTATGAGTTGTGCACGATCGAGTGGTCTTTCTTCACCATCTTTTATTCCGTAAAATACTTCTCGTGGTTTTAACTTTGTTGAGGTGTGAATTGCGTTATTGTATAAACTACATGCAATTAGAAACATTTCTTTACTGGAGAGGTTTTCATATTTATGTTTGTTGCATCGGTAAATTTCACTTAAGGTAGAATGGAACCGCTCAACAATTCCGTTCACTTCACTGTAATTAGTTGGTGTAAAATATTGTTGTATGTTGAGGTTATTTAACAAATCACGAATTTCAATTGATTTAAACGCTGGTTCATTGTCTGAGACAATTAACTTTGGTGATCCAAATTGTGAAATGAATTTTATCAAGCCTTTTCGAATGTCTATTGTAGTTCTTGATTTGATAGGAATTAAAAATCCGAATCTCGACAATTTGTCTACGATTGAGAGAAATAAGTTTGGTTGTGATATGAAAATATCTATGTGAATAATGTCAAGAGGCTGTTTTGGTATTGGGGTTTCTCCTAGTTTGATTTTATATGGTTTTCGTTCGTATTTCATCTTATTGCAAATTTCACAAAGGATAATGTATTTTCGTATTTTATTTTTCATTTTAGGGAAGAAAAATCTATTCCGTATTTCACAGAGATTTTCTAAAATACCACGATGTGAAGTCTCGTGAGTGTTTTCAATAAGAGTATCTTGTTCAACTTCGGTTCGAACGTCGATACGCATCGTTTGAGATATCTTTACTTTGAAAGTGCGACATCTGCTAAAATAGTTTTTGTAAACAAATTGAATGATATTGATAACATTTTCAGGACAAAGAATACAGTTAGTACGTCTTGTATCCATGTATTCCTTGAATATTTTAATTATGAAAGGTACTCCAAAAATAAATTTGGTGATAGTTCGTCTATAAACTCGAGGAAAAACTTCTTCATAAATATTGCTTTCTTCATTTCCAATTTTCAAAATAATTTGATTACTGAAATAATTAATCGGAATTTCAGTGCACGGTATAAGTTCTGAATCATCTGTATCTGCTGAATGCATAGTGTCATTACTAGACGATGTTTCATCTTCATTAATGTTCACTTCTTGGAATATTCTTGATAAACTGTCGGCTACAATATTTTGTTTGCCTGGTTTATATCGAATTTCATAATCAAATTCTGACAAAGTTAAGCGCCAGTGAATTAATCTTTGGTTTGGTTCTTTCAAATTTAAACTGTATGTTAAAGGTTTGTGATCTGTGTATAAAATGAATTTTCTTCCGTACAAATATGGACGAAAATGTTTGCAAGCCCATACAATAGCTAAGAGTTCCTTTTCTATTGTAGAATAATTTTCTTCGGTTTTATTTAAAGTACGTGACGCAAAGGCTATTGGCTTATCTTTTCCCAATGGTCCTTGTGAGAGTACTGCTCCTATAGCAAAATTTGATGCATCAGTAGTGAGAATGAATGATTTATCAAAATCTGGATATTGCAAAATATCACTGCTTGTCAAAATTGATTTACACTTTTGAAATGCTTTCACGAAATCTTCTGAATGAATTATAGTTTCACCTTTTCGAAGTGAATTTGTCAAAGGTTTTGCAATTTTTGCAAAATCTTTTATAAATTTTCTATAGTATCCTAAAATTCCTAGGAAACCTCTAAGTTCCCGTTCATTTTTAGGTAAAGGCCAATTCTTAATAATTGAAATCTTCTCAGGGTTAGGTTTAACACCATCTGTAGATACGATATGTCCTAAGAAAGCAACTTCTTTGCGTAAAAACTCGCATTTGTCTAATTGAACTTTCATGTTGTATTTAGACAATGTATTAAATATTTTCCGTAAGTTATCAAGGTGTTCTTGTAGGCTTGTGGAAAACACAATAATGTCATCCATATAAATAAAACATCTTACGCCAATATGTTCACGTAAAATATTATCCATTACTCTTTGAAATGTAGACGGTGCATTTTTGAGTCCAAAAGGCATTCTCAAAAATTCATAGTGTCCATTTTCAACGTTAAAAGCTGTTTTGGGAATATCTGATTCTTCAACTTCAATTTGATGAAATCCAGACGCCAAGTCTAATGTGGTAAAATAATTACATCTTCCAAGTTTATCCAAAATATCGGTAATATTTGGGATAGGATATCTATCATCAATAGTCTTATCGTTCAATTTACGATAGTCAATAACTAGTCTCCATTTCTTCAGTCCAGATGCGTCCATTTTCTTAGCAACGATCCAAACTGGTGATGTCCAAGGACTTATAGAATGTCTAATAATTCCTTGTTCTAACATTTCATTAATTTGCTTCTGTACCTCATCTTTATGACAGAAGGGGTACCGATATGATTTGCAATAAATTGGCATTTCATCCTTTGTTTTAATGCTGTGTTTGATAGCATTTGTAAATGTTAAACTTTCTCCGGGTAAGTAAAATACATCTTGGTTGTCTGCAATTAATTTTAAAAGTTTTGGCTTCTCTTCGGAGTTTAGGTGATCCAATCTTAACTGATTAAATAACTGTCGATTGATTGGTCTAACTGGATGTGGGTAAGATTGTGATTCGAAATTATTCAACTCAGAAACAAATGGTTTAAAAATTTCAATTTGAATTGGGTTATTCCGATGATTTGTTATTGCTAGAAAAGCATGATTGTTTTCTGCTTTGTATAATCCTGCGTGAACAAAAATAGAATCATGAATTTGAGTATCATGAGAAACAAAGAAATCACCTTTTTCAAAATTAACAGGGAAATGGATAAATTTTGTCTCATTTGCATTAAGTTGTGCCTGTGTAGAACATGGATATTTACGTAGCATTTTAATATTTCCAGAGGGAAGTTGTAGTTCATTTGTACTTGTTATGATATTTGCTTTCAAGTTTTGCAAAGCTTCATAACCGATTAGTCCGTCAAAAAATGGATGAAAATCAAAAACATAAAATTGCAACTTTTGGGTATTTGGAATTTTGTAAAACGGATTGAAATATACAGACTGATTAATTGTGTGAACTCCATTTATATTATGAACTGTTAATGGATCTGTAAATTTAGCTTGATTAACATGTTTGGGGCTAATGTAATTTTTATTGGCTCCTGTGTCTATTAAAAATTTTAGTGGACCTTTAGTAGTGTCAACTTCAATATAGGGAATAAAATTTTTCATGTTGGGTGCCCGTTTTCCGTTCGCTCGCGAAAATTTATGTCATCAACTTGAACATTATTTTGTTCACATTCTTTGATTGCTGGTAGAGTAACTTTTGGTAAATTTGTATTATTGTTTTGAACTTGAGGTTGATTTGGATCTTCATCAAAATATTCTGAATAATCTAAATATTCTGGATATTCCGAGTATTGTGGATATGGTGAATATTCTGAGTATTCAGGATAATAATACGGTTCATTGTAATTGGGATAATCAAAACATTCATCAAACTCTTCTACTTGATAATGTGGTCGATTCATGTAATTTACCTGTTTGCTGAGAGAAGGGTCTACTTCCATTGGTGTCGGCTTTGGTTGTGGTTTTGGGAAATTTCTTTGGAATGTGTTTGGCATAAACGGATTTCTTTGGTATTGGAATGGTTTTTGGAATTGATTTTGTTGGAATGGTCTAAATTGAAAAGGTCTTTGAGGCGTATTAAATTGGAATGGACGTGGTCCATTATTAAATTGAGGTCGTGGTGTTGATTGAAATTGGAAAGGTCTTTGATACTGTGGAGGTTTCTGAAAATTGAATGGTCTTGGTGGTGGAAATTGGAAAGATTTTTGCATTGGCTTTGGTGGTAAAGATATTGGATTCGAAGTTTTCGATGCTGATTGGAATGGATTTTTCACATAATTGTAATTATCCTCTTCAAGACAAAGTCTGAGTGCTTCCTTAAGTGTTTTGGGTGCCTGAGCTCTAATAATTGGTCCAAGAGGCTCTTTAAGTCCCGACAAGAAAACTTTTAAACCTAGATCTTGGTAAAACTGTTTCTTCGCAGCTATGATAACACTTACCTTTTCGTTTACCTGTAATAAATTGATTAGTAATGAAATAGAATGTGATACGTCTCTATAAAAATCTTGAACTGAATCCCCTTGCTTCAATTTAAACAAGTCTCTAGTAAGAGAAATTTCATCCCTTTTATCACTGAAATGAGTAATCAGGGTATTTTTAATATCATCCCAGTTAGTTTCAGTACCATATAATTCAAGCGCGGCATCCGCATCATGCGTAATTTTAGATCGAATAGCATGCATCCAAACATCAAATGCAGGTGTTCCTTTTGCACGCTCCAATGTTGGCATTAACTTGTCAATGGATTTAATAAATGAATGCAATTTAACAGGATCCCCAGTGAAGCATGGAAAATCCCTCAAAATTTGTGGAGTCTGCAAGCTTTTCAAAATAGATTCCACATCACTGAAATTATTCATAGTAGCGGCTCTCAAATTTGCAATTTGTTGATCTTTCTGATTAATTTGCAATAAAGCATTATCAAGTTGATTCTGCACATCTTGTCCAGCGGCTAATTGATGTTGTAATTCAATTACCTGACGATTTTGTTCAACCATGTCTGCAGCGGCTTGTTCCAGTTGTGCTTGTAGCGCCTCATTTTCTACAGCCAATAAATCACGGTTTCCGTCGAACCTGGCCATCGTTGTCACTCGCTAAAAATATCTAAACACACTTAAAAATACACTTATGGGTTAAAAGATTAATTTTGGTTATTAACTTTTTCACTTTTAAAATTTTTGATGCACTTTTTATGTGGTTTCACTTTTATTATTTATTTCACTTTTAAAATTCTTTGATAATGATTCTTTGGTAATTTTTCTTTGATAATAATCTTTGATAATAACTTTTCAATAATAATTCTTCTTTTTCTCTTAAAATTACACTTAACTTACCACAATCCTTTTCGGTCCTCACTTCGGTGTTCGTCCGTCGCGTTTCCGTCTTGGATGTGGGTTCCCGTTGCACTCCGGTATGCGTCCGTTGTGTGTCCGGTGTTTGCCGTGGTCTTCGGTTCCCGCCGTGTCCAGGTGAAATGAAGTTTTCTTCTAATCGACGATATGCACTCGCTGATGGGAATTGTCCCGAAAAAACTCACTAATCACTGATCACTGCAAGCGGTATCCTACCGACACTGCGACAATTATGATACCCGAGGGGGTTTCGGCGTTTTTAAAAAAACTACGACTGCGCCACTTCAGTTTCAGCTGAAGACTCTCCCTTCTGTATTGTGCGAATCAGTTTTTATAAACTAACACTTCCCGATCGATCATGATTATTCCTGATCTAACCTAACTGAACTTGAACTTGAAAAATATGTTGCGCCACAGCTATGACGATGATTCTACGTCGTATGATGTGCGTGCGGGTGGATGTTTATGTTTGGTGCGATTCGGCTGCAATGGTGCTCCGGCGAATGAATGTTTATGTTGACTCATGATGATTGCGTCTCAGGCTTGGATAGCGAAAGTGGCTTATTGACGAATATCGGCATGATCGGTGGTAACGGTTTAATTGTGGTCAGTGGAAACGGGTTGCTCGTAACTTATATATATATATATATATATATATATATATATATATATATATATATATATATATATATATATATATATATATATATATATATATATATATATATATATATATATATATATATATATATATATATATATATATATATATATATATATATATATATATATATATATATATATATATATATATATATATATATATATATATATATGTATATATAGATATATAGATTAAATATTCAAAAACTAATCCAGGAATGTACAAAAAAAGTCCATCTAAGTATTCCCACAATAATTTGTCCAGAAATTACTGCTGACACGGATTTCTCCAGATTTTTTTATCCAGTGATCTTTACAGAATTCTTCCAGAAATTTGTTAAGCAAGCTCTCCTGAGATTCCCTAAAGAGTCGAATTGCTTCCGGGATTCCTCATAAGGTTTCTTCCAAAAAATTCTCCAGGGATTCACCAGGAAATTGCTTATGTGGTTCTTTCAGGAACGAGTTCAGGGAGTATTTAAAAAAAAAATACCTCCAGAACTTTTCTTGGAATGCCTTCAGGAATTCCTCCTGGAATTATTTTAGAGACTGCTTCAGGAATTAACCCAAGAGTTCCTTCAGGAACTGTTTAGAGATTCCTACAGCATTTCCTGTTAGGATTGCATCCGAGATTACTCCTGGGGTTTCTTCAGGAACTTGTTTTTTTTAGTTTTTAGAACTGCTACAGGGATTCCTACAAGAATCCCTTCAAGAACTCTTAAGAAATCCTTCAGGATTACCTCAGGAATTTCGGCGATTTCTTTAGTACCTCCTGGGATTTCTTCAGAAACTCCTCCTGGAAATCCCTCAGAAATTGCTCCTTGGATGTCTTCAGGAATTCTTTCTGTGATTCCTCTAGGAATTTCTCATGGGATTCCTCTAGAAATTCCTACAGGCATTCTTTCAGGATTCCTCTGGAAATTCCTTCAGGGATCTCTAAAACTCCTACAGGGATTCGTCCAGGAATTCCACTACAGATCCTCTACAGATACCTCAAGGAATTCTTCAAGAGATTCATCCAGGAATTCCTTCAGTGATACCTTCCGAGATTCTCCCTGAAAATGCTTCATCAAGGAAATGCTCCGGGAATTCCTCAAGGGATTTTCTCTAAGGATTTCTCCAGGGATTCCTCATGGCATTTATGCAAGGAATTCCTGTAGATATTTCTCAAGGAATTTATCAAGAGACTCCTCCAGGAATTCCTCCAGGGGTTTCTCCAGGCATTCCTTCAGGAATACCTTCAGGCATTCCTCCAAGAGTATCTCCAGGGATTTCTCTTGGGATTCCTCCAGGATTTCATTCAGGAATTCTTCCAGGAATACCTTCAAGGATTCCACCAGGAATTACCTCAGGAATTCCTCTAGGGATTGCTTCAGAAATTCCCTTAGAAATCCCTCCCCGAATTTATCCAGGAATTATTCCAGGTGATCCTCCAGGAGTTTCTCCAGGAGTTCTTCCAGGGACTTCTCCAGGAATTTCTCCAGGAATTACCCCAGGTATTTTTTCAGGAATTTCTTCAGATATTTATCTAGGAATTTCTCCCCCAGGGATTCCTCCAGTCCATAGATTTTTACTACAATACCCCCAAAGATTCTCCAAAAATTGCGCCAGAAATTTCGCTAGGGATTCCTCCAGGGATTCCTACAGAGATTTCTTCAGAAATTTCTACAGGGATTCCTCCAAGAATTCCTCTAGGGGATTCCTTCAGGGTTTCTTACAGGGTTTGCTCCAGGAATTCATCCAGAAATTCCTCCAGGGAGTCATCCAAGATTTTTTCTTGGAATTCCTCAAGGAATTCTTCCAATCAAGGTATTCCTGCAGCAATTCCTCCAGGAATTCCTCTTCGGATTCATCCAGGCATTCTTCCAGGGATTACTTCAGGAATTTATCAAGGGTCTGCTCAGGGAATTCTTTCAAAGGTCCCTCCCATAATTCCTCTAGAGATTCCACCAGGAGTTCATCTAGGGATTTGTCCAGGCATTCGTCTAGGACAGGCCTGCCCAACCTTTTACGGCCGCGGGCCACAAGTGGCACTCCATACTAATTGGCGGGCCAGAAATAGAAATTTTATGATAACACACTTTATCAAAAATAAAAAAAAAATCTGAGGTTTTTTGGTCAAGTTGGTTTCAAACCGCAATTCTAGAATATCATGACAAAAATAAAATCTCTGAATGACTAACAATTCTGGTTAAACTATTGTTCTATATTTCTAAACTCAATGTTCTTGTTGAAATGTTTTTATTTATTTATTTTACAAAGTAAGCAAGAGTTTTCAAAAGTTCACTGAACTTGGATGTGAACATAATCAGATGCTTCCTTTCAATCTGTAAATAAAAAAAAATGCTGAAACATTTATAAACCCAAATCAATCAAAATACATTCTGAAAATATCAAATTATATTTTTTCTATTACATTTCACTTGAAAAAGGAAAATCTTTCAATATATTACTCCTCGGGCCAAATTCTATTATTTTTCTTTATTCGTGCCGCGGGCCGCACAAAATGTCCTCGCGGGCCGGATGCGGCCCGCGGACCGTACGTTGGGCAGCCCTGGTCTAGGAGTTTCTGCGATGCCTCCTGGAAATTCTCCAGTTATTCCTTCAGAAATTCCTCCAGGGATTCCGCCAAAAAATGCTCTAGCGAATTCTTCAGAAATTTCTCCAGGTATGCTTTGAGTAATCCTTCCATCAATTTCTCCAAGAATTTTTCTAGGAATTTCTCCAGAGCTTCCTCCAGACATTCGTTCTAAGGTTCCTCCGGAAACTACTTCAGGAAATCCTATAGAAATTCCTCCAGGGATTTTCCAAGAATTCCTCAAGAGATTCTCCCAAGGATTCATTAAGGATTCCTCCAGGAATTCAACCAGGGATTGCTTCAATCATTCGTCCAGGAATTTCTCCTGGGATGCCTCAAGGAAACCATCCAGTTATTCCTTCAGAAATTCCTCCAAGGATTCCTCCATGAATTCCTTTAGAGATTTTTCCAGGAATTCCTCAAGGTACTCTTTCAGATATTCCTTCAGGAGTTACTCCAGGGATTCCGCCGCGAATTTGCCCAAAAGTTCCTCCAAGATTTCCCCCAGAGATTTCTCTAGGAATTGTTTCAGGGATTTCTCCAGGAATTCCTGCAGGAATACGTCCAGAAGGATTTCCCCAGAAATTTGTCTAGGAATTCCTCCAGCAATTCATCAAGAGATTTAATCAGATTCCTTTCATAATTGCTTCAAGGATTCCTCTACGTGTTCCTCTAGGAATCTCTATCCAAAAGATTCGACGTCACGATTGGGGAAACGATGAAGAATTTGATGAATGTTTTTTTATATTTACCACAAATTCCAGAATTATCTTCTGGTAGAATTCCAAAAATAATTTTTGAACAATTAAAAAAAACATGTCGAGAAGTTCTGAAATATTTTTTTGAGTTGGGTTTCTTTACTATGGGTAAAGACTTTTTTCGTTATTTATACAGGAGTATAACTGACTTTTTCATAACTAATTTTGTTTTGGGATTAATATCGATAACTGTTAAAGTTCCAAATTTGTTATTAAAATATTTTACATATTTTTTGAGTATTGATACCAACAAAACATGTTATAAAATTGGGCTTCCAGATTTTTTATTTGTTATGTTATTTGTTATTTTACCGCTTAAGACAGACAATTTTATAAAATAATTATTGAACTCAGTTCGTAGCAGTTGGTAGGCAAGCTTGCTGTCATAACTGCCAAAAAAAAGATACAATTGAATAGTGAAGTTATTTTTGATGCATATCGGTTTCAACATTTCAAAAGAGCGTACATGCTTTACCAAACAGCACCTTTTGCAAGGCTGTGAGTTGCTACTAATCTTTCCATAGCACCACCATTGGAAAAGGAACAATTTATTATCATAGACATAATACTAAGACATAAATGTCAGGAACAAATTCAGTTCGATTTTTGACGCCAGTTTTTTCCCCCATGTTTCCCCCAGAAAAATCGCCCAATACTGGTTTTCTTAAAACGACGCTTTCAATGTCAGTTGGCTCCGCCCGTTTTCATCAAACCAAGACTGAGTTCGCCAATTTAGTGATCATGACAACGAGAAAGATTGCCCAATGACGCAGTGTCAACTGACAGTTTGATTTTTTACATATTTAGCAACACCATATCTTCAAGCGTTGATAACCGTGTGGGTTAAACAAGAGCTCAGTGATCTCGACGTTTATGGTTCGATTCCAGTCTGCATAGTAGACGATTTATGATATTTTTTTTAAATTTTGGACGTACTCCGATAATTTACTTCGCTAATTGTAACATAGGATCCGCGGCTAGCGACGGTAATGGACGGATATAAGCGGATTTTTTTGGTTAGAAAATGAAATGAGTAATTGGGAGCCGCTGTGGCTAAGAAGCAGCCTTGTAAATTTCGGGATCGACAGTGGTCTAATCATTTTGGTGCAACGGGATTTTCCTCTCGGATAATGTGTATCACGAGAACTTCCGGGGGTAGCGGTAGATCGGGATTGACCTTTAGGAACCCACTTAAATGTGATGCCCACAGGAAAAAAAAACAAAACCCGCAGCAGCAAGTTTCTTATAAAAAAAACAAAAGAAGATGAACGTTGTTTTTTCTTTCCTGGAATGTGTCAATAAATGATCGTTTTTTCTTGTTGTCATGGTCACTAGATTTGTGGACTCTGTCTTGCTTCGATAAAGATGGGCGGAGCAAACTGACATAGGGCACTGCACTGTTATGATTTTCTATGGGATTTTGACGTTTCTTGGCCTTGATGTTTTCAAAATTTCTGTTAGAGAGAAAGAGAAGGAGAGACTTTCATGCAGTGCCCTATTGAAAGCGTGGCGTCAGGAACACCAGTATTGGGCGAACTTACTGGGGGAACGACTGGCGTCACAACAAATTCTCCAGTTTCATATTGATTGTTGTTATTGTTCTATGGTATCATATAACCTCCATGAAACTCACAGCTTTGAGAAAAGGTGCTTCACGCTATGTCCAAAGGGAAGTATTATGAAAATCGAATGTACCTCAAATGTTATTCCCTAGGATTGTTGCTTTGGACCTCTAGTTTCAGAATCTGTGCGGTTTAAAATATTTCATCTGGGGTTTTTTTTGATATTTTTGATTTTTTACCTATTTTTCCATACAAATATCGAAAAAAGTCATTTTAAGGTCAATTTCGCTCCATATAAAAATGTATGGGAAAAAAACCCAAGATGGATTACTTTATACCACACATTTTCTGAATCTAGAGGTCCAAAAATATGGTTCTAGCGAATAAATTTTGAGGTACATTCACTTTTCATAATACTTTCCTTTGGACATAGCGTGTGCTTCTCAGAAGCCGTTAAAGTACTTTTGAAAAATTAATGCTGCATTCAGTGTCTTATTTTTCATAGCTCATTCAATAGTATAATAGCAGTCTTTTGGCGCCGTTAATTATGAAACTAAAATAAAATTTAATAATGGTAAACAAATTACAAATTGTTCATAATGTTTTGGCTTATGAACATCTTATAATTTGTTTACCATTATTACATTTGAGTTGCTTAATGAACATTTCAAACTGGCCAGAACAGGCTCACAATTTGCGAACAAAATCTGAGTTGGTTTCCATGCGGGATGGATGGGGATTGGGGATTCCTTACAATTTCTGCCCAATCGGAATCATTATTAAAATCGCTCAATCCTCCAAACTCCGTGGTCTTGGTGCTTTCGCGAGTTTCCAACATTTCTATTGCAGTAAATAGTACAAGTACATCCATATTTGAAGTTGGATCTAAGCACCTCAGTCCGGATTCCGTTGAATTGAGATGATCCGAAGCTTTAAGTTGGCTACTATCATTCCGGGTGTGATTATGAACCAATTATGAACTGAAAAGTAGTTCAGCGGGGGAGACTAGACCTACGATCTCAGAGGGTAAATATTTGGAGGGTTCACATTTTCCCTTCTGGAGGTAAATAGCTTTCCTGGGGTTGTTCTTCAGCCAAGTGACGAGGTTCGTATGCTGCAAGAGGTGCTTCTACAGCTATCTTTCTTTTTTTCCGTTGGTATCGTACTGTTCGGTCGCTAAGTAGGTATTGTTTCTGGCTTGCGCAAGCTGCCAATATACGAATGTAAACATAAGGAACTGTGGGGAAATCATTGAAATACTCAAATTTTTTCTTCAATCTGTGTCGGGGCCCACTATCCGACATCACTCTGTTTTGTATGTTTGCATCATTGACAAACATGACCCGTGAAAAAGGTTACGAACAAACATACAAGGTTATTCCCGCATCTTTCGAAGGGCCGAAAAATTTCAACCAACGTGCTTTCATCGCTGTTTCCTTTGAAAAACCTTGCAAACATATGATTTCGTCTTTCGAAGCCACTAACCGCAGATGTTATTCTGCATTTATTTACGGCACACGCAGGCATTTTTTTAAATAAAATTCGGCTTCGATACACTGCACAACTTTGCGAAGAAAAACATAAACACAAATAGTGACGTCAGCAGTAGGAATCAGGTAGGCATCAGCTGAGCGGAATGCATGTATTGGTGAAAGAATGATAGTTTCACCAAGTGTCGCCGTTTTCCAAACCTCTAAATGTACTCCCATTACATACTGGTGTTTTGATCAGATTGGACCGTCTGAACAGAGTATATTGCTTCTCTTCATTCTTGATTCGGATCTGGCGCATCTGGATCCTACCCGATTGAATGAACGAGCTTTTTGACAATAGTTGTGCCGCATCCAGATCCAGGCTAGGTTTTCTCTGAATAAACGACATCTTTATTAGATGAATAATATAGTTTATAGGACTATTCAACCATTCGAGAATGCTTTGGTGCTTTGAGAGCCTATATGTTGTATCATAGTTTGTTCGCTGTATAAGCTCTGAAAGCTGTTATCACCAAACCCCATCTAATAATGCGCATCCTTCATCACCGCGCGCCGACGTTACCGTCAAGGTAGTCCAGTTCCTCCTTCAATCAATCCCCACATGGCGTCGGCATCGGGCGGCATGCCGCCGCACGCATATCATCTTATCTCAAGGCAGCATTGGAACCAGCGTTCGATTCACCAACAGTGACCTCTTCCAGTTCCAGTCAAGTCCATTCCGGTGGGGAAGTCATCAATTTGTCATTAGTCTTTTGTTAGATCGTTTTTTATTAATTGAGTGATGAACTGGCGCGGCGGCATGGCTTGTGCCAGATTTCTGATAACCACCATCCCAAACGACCACGGCGACGCGACACGACGACGATACTTGAACTTCCTTTGCTCCTTTGGCGTGTTTAATGGTTGCTAGGTACACGGAGGTTATCTGATGTGTTAGGTATTTATGTGTGCCTGAGCGTGTGATGATGAGCCTCCGGCGCCATCCGATTCGTCACGAGATCTGTGTGCAAAGCTGACTCCTGTGGCGGCTTCTGAAGCTGCTTGGTAGCAGGTGACGAGAGGCGCAGTGACATTTGCCAGACCAAATCAGGTTTCTGACGTCGATTGAACAGTCATCTAAGGATGTAAACAGAACATCTAACAAATTAATTATTCATAAGTGGACGATAATCGAAGTAAATTAGTTATTGTTAGAGAGAGATCCACGGTGAAGGCATGTCATCGTGATCAAACGGCAGATGTACCTACTCTTGACTGCTGCAGACGATGGCGCGGCGACGGTACTCTGCGGAATTCGACACGAGAGTCGACACTCGGGGCAAACATTCTCACACGCTTTCGTACGTGATAGAAGTCACGGAGTCGGAGGGCAATTGACCATAAAAATGCTACCATTCACATATCATACGGCTGATGTATCCAGCTGTGATGAAGCCTACTCGTTGTGGCGGTTAGGGGCTCAAGCTGTGGGAGATGTGATTACTGCTTGCTTGTTGATCGAAAACTCGTTTGTTTAGTTTATGTAGGAAAGATCTAATAAATCATCTACTCAATTTCTTCTTCTCAGAGGAGCACTATAATATTGCTCAGTTTTCTGGTGACAACCAGTAGAGCGGATATATCAGCAATTCTCAGAGGAACCTACTCTCGCAACGATATCCTTGCCGATGATGGCTACCACTATGAAAAACCAAAGATCCCTTTTGAAACTCCCACGCGTCCTCCAAGACCACCTCCTCCAGTGACGTCCGGATGCCCGGAGTGGCAACGTAATCCAGATGGTAGCTGCGGGTATGAATATCAACGACCAGACCAAAGCTTTACACTGCCAAGCGAAGCAAGGCCACCATCTACGACCACCACCACTACAACACGAAGGCCTGTAACGACTGTAAGTGACTAGTGACTAGTTTAATAAAGAACTCCATAACGAATCTCAACATTCCGTAGACTACCCGGAGACCACCTCCACCACCTACAAGGAAACCAGATTGTCCACCGGCAGCTCAAAATCCGGATGGAACTTGTGGCTACTTCTATCCAAAGCCAGATCAGTCCTTTACGTTACCCCAACGTGTTACGACCACTACTCCAAGACCCACAACAACCACCACAAGAAGAACTACACCTCCACAGGAATATTTGCCACCATCGACAACTACGAGGGTGAGTTGATCTCTACCATTGCAACCTTGAACACTACTTACTATTTCCGTTTGACTAGCGAACCACTCCACGGCCAACGACTACCACTACTAGGCCAACAACTACTACTACGAGGGTAAGTTATCATACAGATTCAGTAGCATCTCTCTTCCAACGCGTCATCGTTTCAGAGAACGACGACCACAACTCGTCCTCCGACCACTACGAGGTGTCCTCTTGGACAGCAGAATCCTGGCGGAACCTGCGGATACGTCTATCAACGACCTGATCAGAGCATCACGGTTCCTCAGCGGCAAACGACTCGACGTCCAACGCCTCCCCTGGAATACCTACCGCCGTCCACGACTACGACTACTAGGGTAATTGCTAGTTTGAAATCAGTATTACCTGTCATAGGTGAATGTAACGAATTATTTTCAGCGTACCACGACTACGACGACGACACGGCGTCCAACAACCACAACGCAGCGAATTGCCCCAACTACCAAGTGTCCGCCGTCGCAGCAGAACCCCGATGGTACCTGTGGATATTACTACGTAAAACCAGACCAGAGCTTCACCATTCCGCAACGTGTGACAACTACGAGGCCAACGACGACAACAACCAGATATACGACCCGAAGAACTACGCCATTCCAAGAGTATCTACCGCCATCAACCACCACCAGAAGAACAACTACTACCACACGACCAACAACTACCACAACCAGGAGAACTACCACTACTCAACGTCTAACCACGACCAGATGTCCTCCGTCGCAGCAGAATCCAGATGGATCGTGTGGGTACGTCTACCAGAAACCAGACCAAAGCTTCACCGTTCCACAGCGGGTCACTACAACTCGCCCCACGACGACAACCACCCGTCGAACAACAACTACCTATCGAACTGTCCCAACTACCAGATGTCCGCCTTCACAACAAAACCCAGACGGCTCCTGTGGATACGTCTACGAGAAGCCAGAACAAAGTTTCACCTTGCCTCAGCGTGTTACTACCACAACAACGCGCAGAACTACTCCGCGTCAGGAATATTTGCCCCCAAGTACTACTACCAGGAGAACTACCACAACCACTCGCCCCACGACGACTACCACTCGTCGAACCACTACCACCTATCGAACAGTCCCAACTACCAGGTGCCCGCCTTCTCAATTGAATCCAGATGGCAGTTGCGGGTACGTCTACGAACGACCTGATTCGAGTTTCACGGTACCTCAGCGAGTTACCACTACCAGACCCACCACAACAACAACCAGGGTAAGCTGTGCTCATTTGACGTTACTTTTCAAATTTTCAATGAATTTATTTTCAGCGGACAACAACGACTACTCGTCCAACGACTACAACTCGTCGTTTGACGACAACCACCCGGTGCCCTCCGTCACAGCAGAACCCGGATGGCTCATGTGGTTACGTCTACGAGCGACCTGAACAGAGCTTTACGCTACCTCAGAGAGTTACCACGACTAGACCTACCACCACTACCACTCGGTTAACCACGCGCCGTACAACTCCGTTCCAGCAGTATCTTCCGCCATCAACGACTACTACTCGCCGACCCGTCCCCACAACCAAGTGCCCACTGTCACAGCAAAACCCAGACGGTTCCTGCGGATATATCTACCAGAAGCCTGATCAAAGCTTCACAGTACCGCAGAGGGTGACGACCACCACTCGGCCTACGACAACTACCACTACTACTAGGGTAAGAATCAGTTATTCCGAAACTTACAGAATAAATCATCCATGATTCTTTTCAGCGTACGACAACTACTACTCGTCCAACGACGACAACTACTCGGAGAACGACCACCACCTACCGAACAGTACCGACGACCAGATGTCCACCGTCGCAGCAGAATCCGGATGGATCCTGTGGCTACGTCTATGAAAAACCCGAGCAGAGCTTCACATTGCCGCAACGAGTAACCACTACAACCACAACTCGGCGTACAACGCCGCCACAGGAATATCTACCTCCACGGACAACAACCCGTCCAACCACCCGTCCTACAACGACCACAAGAGTATGATTGATTAGCCTTCAGAATGTTGTTCTATGACTCTTAGCTATGTTTCCGTTTCAGCGTACTACTACTACGACTCGTCCTCCAACTACCACCACTCGACGCCCAACGACGACTCAATGTCCTCCATCCCAGCGTAACCCGGACGGATCTTGCGGTTATTTCTACGAAAAACCGGAAAGCAGTTTTACTGAACCCCAACGTGTCCCTACCACCAGAACCACAACGACTCGCCGAACAACTCCTTCGCAGGAATACCTACCACCGTCAACAACCACCCGAAGGACCACTACTACCACGAGGCCAACAACCACCACCACTAGACGTACCACAACAACCACCAGACCGACGACAACTACCCGTCGGGTAACGACTACGCAGTGTCCACCTTCGCAACGAAATCCAGATGGATCATGCGGTTACTTTTACGAGAAACCTGAAAGCAGCTTTACACTGCCACAGCGTGTGACGACCACAAGGCCACCAACGACCACTACGAGGTTCACAACCCGCAGAACAACGCCATCACAGGAATATCTTCCCCCATCTACAACCAGGAGAGCAACGACTACAACAAGACCCACGACAACCACCACCAGGAGAACTACGACGACCACTCGACGTCCGCCGCCACCCCCCACTCAGTGCCCTCCATCCCAACGCAATCCAGATGGGTCCTGTGGATACGTCTACGAGCGGCCTGAAAACAGTTTTACTGTTCCGCAACGGGTAACGACGACGAGGCCTACGACTACCACAACTCGGTACACAACCCGCAGAACAACGCCTTCCCAGGAGTATCTTCCACCCTCCACAACCAGGAGAACCACGACTACGACCAGACCGACGACCACCACCACCCGGCGAACCACTACAACGACACGACCAAGGCCAACCACCACACAGTGCCCTCCATCGCAGCGTAATCCGGACGGATCCTGTGGATACTTCTATGAAAAACCTGAGAGCAGTTTCACGCTTCCTCAACGAGTGACTACCACGAGGCCGCCGTCGACCACCACTCGGTTCACCACCCGCAGAACAACGCCTTCCCAGGAATATCTTCCACCTTCGACGACGACAAGAAGGACTACGACTACCACCAGACCAACGACGACCACCACAAGAAGAACTACGACGACCACTCGACGTCCGCCGCCACCCCCCACTCAATGCCCGCCATCGCAAAGAAACCCGGACGGATCCTGTGGTTACTTCTACGAGAAGCCTGAAAGCAGCTTCACCCTACCGCAGCGGGTAACGACCACGACAACTGCAAGACCCACAACCCGCAGGACAACACCCTCGCAGGAATACCTGCCTCCTTCGACGACGACGACAAGGAGGACCACCACAACGACCAGGCCAACGACGACCACCACACGGAGGACTACGACGACAACTCGTCGGCCGGTGCCACCCACCACGCAGTGTCCTCCGTCGGAGCGTAATCCGGACGGAACCTGCGGCTACTTCTACCAGAAACCGGACAGCAGTTTCACCCAACCGCAGCGGGTGACCACCACGCGGCCTACGACCACCACCACCAGGGTAAGAGGCTGATTATGAATGGGGTTACTTTTCCATCTCAAGGATGTTAATCTGGAAACCACAACCAGTAGATTCTTCCTAGAACTAGTCAGTGATTTTCCACGTGGATCTTCATGTCTCCAAGGACCTCTCCCAAAGTTTTCCACGGGCATTTCATTCGACTTATCGCGATGATTCTATTTCAATTTCAGGCCAAGATTGATAGGACCTTCCATAATGGTTTTCGTAGGTTTTTTTCTCTATAAGCTACCCCTTGAGAAACCTGAGGGTTTCGATGTTAATTCTGAAAGAGTGTGCTTAACTACCAGGACTACTTAACCCGTAAACACCTGGGACGATCTTCTTTTGGTAGAAATGCAATATCTTATTTGTTTTGAAACATTTTACCCTGAAGTCTCTACCCGAGCAAAGTCTAACAACAAAATGAAAGCAAATCAAAAACTCGATTTGTATTCAGCAGCAAATTGATATCACATTTTGATATCAGTTGGTCTTGACTATATTTAATTTGCAGGGTTGTTGTCCGGCATTTTTGCAACATGCACCTATCCGGCTTTGGCCACCTTCTGGATGCTGTGTTCGCCGTAAAGTGCAGCGAGCTCGTGGTTCATCCTTCTCCGCCACACATCGTTCTCCTGCACACCGCCAAAGATCGTTCTTAGCACCCGTCGCTCGAAAACTCCGAGTGCTTGCAGGTCCTCCTCGAGCATCGTCCATGTCTCGTGTCCGTAGAGGATCACCGGTCTTATTAGCGTTTTGTACATGGTGCATTTGGTGCGTGGGTGAATCTTTTTCGACCGCAGTTTCTTCTGGAGCCCGTAATAGGTCCGACTTCCGCTGTTGATGCGCCTCCGAATTACTCGACTCACGTTGTTGTCAGCCGTCAGTAAAGATCCGGGGTAGACGTATTTCTCCATCACCTCAAAAGTATCCCCGTCTATCGTAACATTACTACCCAGACGGATCCGGTCGTGTTCGGTTCCGCCTACCAGCATGTACTTTGTTTTTGAGGCATTCACCACCAGTTCGACCTTTGTTGCTTCGCGATTCAGGCGGGTGTACAGCTCTGCTACCGTTCCAAATGTTCTGGCGACAATGTCCATGTCGTCCACAAAGCACACAAATTGACTGGATATTGTGAAAATCGTTCCCTGGCTATTGAGCCCGGCTCGAAGCAACACACCTTCCAGAGCGATGTTGTAGAGTACGCATACGAGTCCATCACCTTGTCGCAGTCCCCGGCGAGATTCAAATGTACTGGATAGTTCACCGGGAACCCTTACGCAGTTTTGCACACCGTCCATTGTTGCTTCAATCAGTCTAGTCAGCTTTCCAGGAAAGCCGTTATCGTCCATGATTCTCCATAGCTCTGCGCGGTCGATACTGTCGTATGCCGCTTTAAAGTCGATGAACAGATGATGCGTTGGGACCTGGTATTCACGGCATTTCTGGAGGATTTGCCGTATGGTAAAGATCTGGTCCGTTGTCGACCGGCCGTCGATAAAGCTGGCTTGATAACTTCCCACGAACTCGTTTGTTTTAGGTGACAGACGACGGAAGATGACCTGGGATAGCACTTTGTAGGCAACATTCAAAATGGTGATCGCCCTGAAGTTCTCACATTCCAAATGGTCGCCTTTCTTGTGAATGGGGCAGATTCAAGGGCGTAGCCAGGGGGGGCAGGGGGGGGCCGTGCCCCCCCCCCCCCCCCTGACCGAGCAACTATATTCTTACTTAACCGAAAAACTTAGATGATCAGAGCTGTTTTTGACTAGTAAATATAAAATTCTCCTACTTCCTCGTATTTTTTTTAATGTATGCAGGAATTCCTTCGGAAATTCTTGGAGGAATATCTTCGAAAATTCCTGAAGGAATTCCATAAAAAATTCCTAGAGGAATCCCTTCGCAAATTCTTGGAAGAATTCCATCGGAAATTTCTGAAGGAATTGCTTCGGAAATTCCTGGAGAAATTCCTTCGGAAATTCCTGGAGCGATTCCTTCGGAAATTCCTGGAGGAATTCCTTCGGAAATTCCTTGGGCAGTTCCTTGGCAAAATCTTGGATGAATACCTTCGGAGATTCCTGGAGGAATTCTTGCAGAAATACATAGAGAAATTCGTGAGGAAATCCTTAGGTGAGTTCCTTACGAAATTCCTGGCCAAAATAATTTCAAACTTCCTGGAGGAATGCTTTTGGAAATTCCTGGAGAAATTCCTTCGAAAATTGCTGGACGAATGTCATTGAAAATTCCTGGAAGAATTCCTTCGGAAAGTCCTGGAGGAATTCCTTCGGAAAGTCGTGGATGTTTTTTTCGGAAATGCTTTTCGGATTTTTTTTGGAAATTCTTGCAGGAATTCCTTCGGAAATTCCTAGCGGAATTCCTGGAGGAATTCTTTCAGAAATTTCGGGAGGAATTCCTTCGGAAATTGCTGGACGAATTCCTTTGGAATTCCAGGAGGAATTCCTGGACGATTTTTTTTCGGAAATTCCGGGAGGAATTCCTTCGGAAATTGCTGTACGAATTTCATTGGAAATTCCAGGAGGAATTCCTTTGGAAATTCCTGCAATTATTTCTTCGGCAATTACTGGAGGAATTCCTTCGGAAATTGCTGGACGGATTCTTTTGGAAATTCCTGGAGCAATTCCTTCGGAAATTCCTGGAGGAATTCCTTCAGAAATTCCTTGAGGATTTTTTTCGGAAATTCTTTTTAGATTTTTTTTTGCAAATTCCTGGAGGAATACCGTCGGAAATTCCTAGCAGAATTCCTTCGGAAAATCCTGAAGGAATTCTTTCGGAAATTCTGGGAGGAATTCCTTCGGAAATTCCATTAGGAATTCCTTAAAAAAATTCCTGGAAGAATTTTTCTAGAAATTTCGGGAGGAAGTCCTTTGGAAATTGCTGGACGAATTTCTTTGGAGATTCCCGCAGGAATTCATTCGGAAATTCCAGGAGAAATTCCTTTAGGAATTCCTGGAGGAATTCTTTCGGAAATTCCTGAAGGAATTCCATCGGAAATTGCTGGACGAATTCCATTGGAAATTCCTGGAGGAATTCCTTCCAAAATTCTTGGAGGAATCCCTTCGCAAAATCCTGGAAGAATTCTGGAGAAATTCCATCGGAAATTCATGAAGGACTTCGTTCGGAAATTACTGGAGGAATTCCATCGAAAATTCCTTGGCGAGGTCCTTCGAAAAATCTTGGATGAATACTTTCGGAAATTTCTGGAGGAATTCTTCCAGAAATTCCGGGATGAATTCCTTCGGAAGTTGCTGGACGAATTACTTTGGAGATTCCTGGAGGAATACATTCGGAAATTCCAGAAGAAATTTCTTTAGGAATTCCTGGAGGAATTCTTTCGGAAATTCCGGGAGTAGTTGCTTCGGAAATTCCTGAAGCAATGCATTCGAAAAATCCTGGAGGAATTTCTTAAAAAAAATCCAGAAGGCATTCCTTCCAAAATTCTTGGAGGAATCCCTTCGCAAATTCCTGGAAGAATTCTTTCGAAAATTCCTTGGGGAGTTCCCTCGAAAAATCTTGGATGAATACCTCCGAAAATTTATGGAGGAATTCTTTTAGAAATCTAAAGAGAAATTCCTGAGAAAATCCTTGGATGAATTCCTCAAGACATTCCTGGAAAAAAAAATCATTCTAAACTTCTTAGACGAATGGTTTTTATGATTCCTGGAGGAATTCCTTCGAAAATTACTAGACGAATTCCTTTGGAAATTCCTGGAGGTATTCCTTCGGAAATCCTGGAGATTGTTTATCGGAAAGTCTTTTAGGATTTTATTTTTGGAAATTCCAAGAGGAATTCCCTCGAAAATTCATGGAGGAATTCCTTTACAAATTCCGTTAAAAATTCCTTCAAAAATTCCTGGAAGAATTCTTTCGGAAATTCCGGGAGGAATTCCTTCGGAAATTGCTGGGGAATTTCTTCGGAAATTCCTGGAGAAATCCTTCCGGAATCTCTTGGATGTATTCCTTCTGAAATTCGTGGAGCAATTATTTCGGAAATGGAGGAATTTCTTTAAAAATTCCCGGAGGAATTCCATTGGAAATTCCTTCGGAAACTTTTGGAACTCTTTTGGAATTTCCTGAAGGATTTTTTTTTAAATTCTAGTAAGAATTCCTTCAGAAATTCCAGGAGAAATTCTGTCGGAAATTCCTGGAGAAATTCCTTTGGAAATTTCCAAAGGAATTTCTTCATGAAATTCCGATATAATTCCACCAGGAATTTCAGGATTTTCCGAATGAATTCTTCCATGTATTTCCGAGAGAATTCCTCCAGGAATTTCCGTGGCAATTCCTCCTGGAATTTCCGAGGGAACCCTTCAGGAACTTCCGGAGAAATTCCTCCAGGAAATTTCGGAAAAATTCCTCCACAAATTTCTGGAGGAGTTACTCTAGGAATTTCCGGAGGAATTCCTCCAGGAATTCTTCCAGGAATTTTCAAGGGAATTGCTCTTGGAATTTTCAAAGGATTTCCTCCTGAAATTTCCGAAGGAATTCCTTCATGAATGTCCGAAGAAATCCCTCCATGAAATTTCGAAGGAATTCCTCCATGAATTTCCGAATGAATTCCTCCAGGAATTTTGCGAAGAAATTTCTAAAGAAGTTTCCGAAGGAATTCCTACATGAATTTCCGAAGGAATTGCTCCAGAAATTTTCCGAAAGAATTCATTCACGAATTTCTGAAGAAATTCCTCCACGAATTTTCAAAGGAATTCCTCCAGGAATTTCCTGAGAAATTCCTCCATGAATTTCCGGATGAATTTCTTCAGGAATTTCCGGAGAAAATCCTCCAGGAATTTCCGAAGGAGATCCTCCAGGAGTTTTCAAAGAAATTCCTTCTGCAATTTCCGAAGGAATTCATTCTGGAATTTCCGAAGGAATTTCTTCATAAATTTCCGAAGGGATTCTTTCAGGAATTTCCGAAGGAATTCTTTCAGGAATTTCCGAAGGAAATCTTCCAGCAATTTCCGAAGGGATTCCTCCGAGGGAATTCCTGCAGTAATTTTCGGTGGAATTCCTCAAGAGATTTTCAAAGGAATTTCACCTGGAATTTTCAAAGGATCTCCTGCCGGAATTTCCGAAGGAATTCTTTCATGAATGTCCGAAGGAATTCCACCAGGAATTTTCGAAAGAATTTCTCCAGGAATTCCTTCACGAATTTTCGAAGGAGTTCCTCCATAAATTTCAGAAGGAATTCCTCCAGGACTTTTGCTCAAGGATTTTCTGAAGGAATTCCTCCATGAATTTCCGAAGGAATTCCTCCAGAATTTTCAGGAAGGAAATTCTCCAGGTATTTCCGAAGGAATTACACCAGGAATTTCCGAAGAAATTCCTGTAGGAAATCCTCCACGAATTCTCGAAGGAATTCCTCCAAGAATTTCCGAGGGAATTCCTCCAGGATTTTCCCGAAGAATTCCTCCATGAGTTTCCGGAGGAGTTTGTCCAAAAATTTCCGTAGGAATTTCTCCAGGCATTTTCAAAGGAATTTCTCCTGGAATTTTCAAAGGAGTTTCTTCTTAATTTCCGAAGGAATTCCTCTACGAATTTCCAAAGAAATCCCTCCCGGAATTTCCATAGAAATTTCTTATGGATTTGCCTTGAAATACCTCCAAAAATTTCCGAATGAATTCCTCCAAAAATTTTTGACGGTTGTCCTCAAAAAATTTCCTTAGGATTTTCTCACATAATCCCCAAACGTGTTTCTGAAGGAATGTTTGAAGAAGTTTCTCAAGTTTTCGTAGGAGTTCCGCAATACATTTTTGAAGGAATTTCTTGAGGAATTTCCGAAGAAACTTCTCAAGGATCTTTCGTTGGAATTCCATGAGGAATTTCGTAAAGATTTATAAAACAAACGAAAAAAAATCCTCATCAAACTTATCAAACAATTTCTCACAAAATTTCCGAAGGCATTCCATAAGACATTTCAGACATATGTCAAAAAATTTTCCAAACGACCTTTTTTTAGCAATTTCCGAATTTTCCTTATCAAGGCATTTTTAAAGGAATTCTTAAAAGAATTTCCGAATAAGTTCCTCTAGGAAATAAAAAATCACAAAAAGCATTTCTTCAGGAATTACGAAATATTTTTTCAAGGAAGTTTTGAAAGATTTTTAAAGAAATTCCTTATGGAATTTCAGAAGGGATATCTCATGAGACTTTTAGTGGATTTTTTCAATATTTTCGAAAGAATTGCTTCAGGAATTTGGGAAGGAATTCTCACAGAAATTTCCGGATGAACTCCTCCAAGAACTTTTGAAGGTATTCCTCAAGGAATTTTCCGAAGAATTCCTCACGAAAACTACGAAGGAGTTCCTCAAGGAATATTCTAAATTGATTGATTGATTTGTCTTTATTAGAGAGACTTTCAGGAATATTCTAAATCTATTTCAAAGAAATTCCTCAAGGAATTCCCGAAGAATCTTCTAAAGGAAATCGTAGAAGAACTCTCGAAGGAATGTCTGATGGAATTTCTCAAGGAGCTTTAGAAATGAAGGAATTCCTCAAGAAATGACTGAAGAATTTGCCAGGGAATTTCCGGTGGAATTCCTCAAGGATTTTCGAATCAAATTCCTAAAATCATTTTTTAATTGATTCCTTTAAAAATTTCCGAATGCATTCCTCTAGCAACTTCCAAAGATATTCTTCCAGGAATTTCCGAAGGAATTTCTTTAGAAATTTTCAAAGAATTTTTCCGGTAATTCTAAAGGAATTCATTAAATTTCTCCAAAAATTTCTTAGGGTATTCCTCAAGGAAAGGAATCTTAGTTTGATTGGAATTTTTGAAAGAATTCCCGGAGAAATTCTTAAAGTATTTTCCGGAGTTTCTCAAACGGATTTCTGGTGGAATTAAGAATGATATTTGTAAAGAATTACTGGGGAAATTCTCAAAAGAATGCATGGCGAAATTCGTAATAAAACTTCTGGAGGAATTATTGAAGAAATTTCTGAAGGTATTCCCAACGGAATTACTGCAAGTTTTCCGAAGGTAGTTTCTGCTGGAATATCTACATTAAAATATTAAAGAAATTACTGGAGAAACTGCTGGATAAATTTAAATTCATGATGGCATTTGTTAAGAAATTCCTGAAGCAATATCTTGAGGAATTCCTCAGGATTATAATCATATATGATTCTTCCATTGAACCATTCCTGTTAATCACTCATATTTCATACTCCACTTTTATTTTTTTTTTTAATAATGTAGTATTTGAACTCCTTGTTACTGCAAAGTGGTTTTCAGTGTAAGGGTGCTGCCCCCCCCCCCCCCTGGCCGAAAAGCTGGCTACGCCCTTGGGCAGATTACCCCTTCCTTCCATTCCTCCGGTAGCTGTTCGGTTTCCCAGATCCTGACTATCAGCCGATGCAGACAGGTGGCCAACTTTTCTGGGCCCATCTTGATGAGTTCAGCTGCGATACCATCCTTACCAGCTGCTTTGTTGGTTTTGAGCTGGTGAATGGCATCCTTAACTTCCCTCAGCGTGGGAGTTGGTTCATTTCCGTCCTCCTCCGCTGCACTGGCGTCGTCGTTTTCTCCGTTGCCGTGGTCTCCCGTGCCTACGTCCTCCACGGCATTCAGGTGCTGATCGAAGTGCTGCTCCCACCTTTCGATCACCTCACATCCGTCCGTCAAAAGGCCTCCGTCCTTATCCCTGCATATTTCGGCTCGCGGCACGAAGCCGTTGCGGGATGCGTTGAGCTTCTGAAAGAACTTCCATGTTTCTTGGGAACGGCACAACAGTTCCATTTCTTCGTACTCCGTTTCTTCCAGGCGGCGCTTTTTCTCCCGAAAGAGGCGGGTTTGCTGATTCCGCTTTTGTTTGTAACGTTCCACGTTCTGTCGAGTCCCTTGCTGCAGCATTACCGCCCTCGCTGTGTTCTTCTCCTCCAAAACCGTTCTGCACTCTTCGTCAAACCATTTGTTCCGTCGATTTCGGTCCACGTACCCGATGGTGCTCTGGGCTGCGTCGTTGATGGCTGCTTCCACTGTACTCCAGCAGTCCTCTACCCGAGCAGGAATGAATAACTGCCACATAACTGGAGCATAACAAAGTCAGGTATCTTACCAAGACAAGGTATTGGTCGGTTATCTACATGGTTATCTAGGTATTGAAAATAACTTATTTTGGTATTTTGTAGGTATTGATGAAATACCTCAACGAGTTATTGGTTTGGTGTTGAGGACTGCTTGAGGTATTATTTAATTATGGAAAAATCGCTATTTGTATGGAAAATTCTCCGATTATTATTTAGGTATTGCCATACCTGATGTCATTATTCACGAGTTATGCACAGAATACACACCAGTTATTATTTTAGGTATTTAACCTCTTATGCAGGGCAACTTAATACCTCATTCAGTTTGTAGGTATTCGGTTTTCCACACCTGAGTTTGGTATTCTTCAGCTATTTTCTCCTGCTCGGGTAGAGGAGCCTCATCGAGCTCGCCGTCGTCTGGCAACGCGGCCTCGAGATTCTGCGCGTATGCTGAGGCGACATCTGGTTGTTTCAGACGCTCTTGGTTGTACCGTGGCGGTCGCCGGTACCGTACACTGTTGATGACGGAGAGTTTTGGGCGCAGTTTGACCATCACCAGATAGTGGTCGGAGTCGATGTTGGCGCCACGATAGGTCCTGACGTCGATAATGTTGGAGAAGTACCGTCCGTCATGCCGTCGAGTATGCGGGTGTTGCTGATTTTCCGTTGCAATGGTTTTTAACGACTGGCTCGTAGGGCCTGACACCAACCCCCTACTTTCCGGAGGACCATAGTGCACAGTTGAGCTTAGAGTCCTTCCCTGGTACTCGGACGTAGATCAGCCGCCCCTAATATGGGGATCAGACGCTGTTGTGAGGCGCTCCTCCTGGAGAACAGTCGCTCAGGTTTGCAGAAGCAAACCCCTTCTCCCTTCCCTGTCATCCTACGACCAAAGTTCCCGATTTTCCCTAAGGTTGCTCGTAGTACTGGGTCGTAGTGCTCCGCGTATCAAAACGCCGAAAACCCTTGCATTATTATACAAACTGCAAGTTTCAAACTTATTCGATATTAAACATTGTATCATTAAAAAATGTGGCTCTGTATAATCGATGGTCCATTAAATCGAGGTATACTTGTATTTGGCTCATTCATCATCAGAACCCATATTCCATTCAAATCTAATAATATTTGCACAAATGGAGCTGTGGGACCAAATCATATTAAAATTCATCAAAAACTAGCGGTCTTAGTCCTAATGAATAAAAATATTTGAATCGGAGCAGAAGTAGTCCCGAAAACTATAGTAAATTATAATTTATCTACGAAACAAGCTTAGGTATTTATTCCATTATGGTTACAGTTCAAAATTGTGTTAAGTTTAGAAATTCTGTGGAACAATGATAAATGAAACGTAAAATTGCGATAAAAGCATTCATGTAGTTGTTAAGTTTCACTCATTAATTAAATTCATAAATCATACACAGCAAACCACTACCACTCGAAGGACAACTCCAGCCCAAGAGTACTTGCCTCCATCTACTACGACGACTACCAGAGTAAGTTCCCGTACATTCTTTTTCACCAAATTTTAATGAATTTGGGTTACCAAAATTGTTCAATCAAAATTGGTGTTTGATTTTTCAACTTTCTCGGCCTTTATATGGTTAAATGAACCATTATGTTCAAAACTGGGTTATTTTCCAGCGTCCACCAACGACGACTACTACGCGAAGAACAACTCCAGCTCAAGAATATTTGCCACCCAGCACAACGACGATCAGAACTACAACTACTACTCGACCAACTACAACCACGAGGGTATTACTGGTTCATGATTCGTATTTTCAGCTTCAGTTTTTGGATCATTTCATACAAAATTTATCGCAATGATCATTTTCAACTGTTATCTAATAAGTTTAACTTCATTCGCGATTTGCTTTGGCATTCCAGCGCACAACTACGACAACGCGGCCTACAACTACCACTACGAGGAGGACTACACCCGCCGTTGAATATCTACCACCGTCTACAACTCAGGTAATCTCCGCTACGTTCTAGATCTGCTCTCCTACTTCACTCATTCTCAAACCCATCTTTCAGCGGACAACTACAACGCCCCGCCCAACCACGACAACCACACGTCGACCGCCGCCAACCACCACTCGCCCAGTGACAACCACCGAGAAGAAGTGCACCGGTTCAGAAGTCAACCCGGACGGAAGCTGCGGTTACGACTACCCGAAACCTCCGAAACCGTTCACCATGCCTCCGCCACCACCACCAACAACCGCCGCACCCGAGTACCTCCCTCCGGAACAATTCACCGGATATTCCTATCCGAAACCTGCCATACCCTTCAATTTCTAAGTCGGTCTTCACGGATCGACCCTCCCCCCGCCCCCCCACTGTATATAGTTCTTTAGTTAGGCTCAATTATTTCCCTCCGATGCCATTATTCCCCCTCAAAGTCCTCATCTTACCACACTCAACCGTATAACACTTGTTAATGTTTTTTAGAAACTGTTTTATTACTCGAAACGGAACACTGCCGCCGTCTTCTGACGATACGCCCTCGCAGAGGCGTATCGGCAACTCGAACAACCAACACTCACTAGCTTTAGGAATCGGCAGAGGAGCGATGCGCGTTAGGCTTAAGTTTCACGTTTTAGTTCACGAATAGGACGATGATCGGACGAACAAGTAACTACCTTTGTAGGAAAACGGGCCGTCTAGTTGTGGCCGTTGTTTTACCGCTTGATATCAAATCAACCAATACTCAATTGTTTACCAGTAGTGTACCAGTGAAGGGATACGTGTCTGTACGTACGTACTACAACTCTAATGTGATCTGAACTTGTCTCCAGAATGTGCGATATTAAGGTAGTGACCGAGGGGTTGGGAAACTCCTCGGTTAGATTTAGTAGAGGATGCGAGAGTATGCGAACTACTGTAGAATAAAGTAAAAAATAATAATAATAAGAAAATACAAATGCGGAGCAATTTATTCTGAAGAGATAGCCTCGTCTTGAGCTGTGGAATTGGGATACACATTACGTTCTAACATCTATATTTAATGTCGTAGAAGTGCCGTCTATCGATCAGAACGTGGTCGATTAGGGATTCTGTCTGCTGTGGTGATATCTAGGTGAATTGATATGAGATTCTATGTTAGTGCTACGAATGACCAAGCTCTCGGGAAGCGATAAAATCAATGAGGCGAAGGCCATTTCTGTTTATCAGCTGGTGGGGGCTGAATATAGCTGCTCTTGGTCTGAATTTCTTTTCCCGACCTTCCTTTAGATTTTCTACCTTGACGACCACACATGGCCGTGCGCCGAATGGGATGAGGAAGGATTGGAGGTTCCAACCTGAAAACCCCTCTCTCTCTCTCTCTCTCTCTATGCGCACGGTCCTGATAACATACACCAACCGAACGGTCTCTAATCCTCGCCGAGGCAGACGCTATTCACCAACTACACCAAAATCTGGTTTTACACGATGGATGCGTTCGCACAAAAAAGTTCGTGTTAAAAAGGTCGCGTATTTTCGAGAAATCACTACATTATTACATTTATTATTTTTTCAAAGTCACGCAAAACATGAGTTTTTTTTTTAGATTGTTTTTTCTTTTAACAAAAAAAAACCTAATTAATCCACCTAGTGGTGAAGGTGTCTTTCTCGTGCCATTGAAAACCCATTTCAACAAAACTCATGTGACATGTTGATGAATATCGCACTTTCATACGTTTAACAAAAATCTATTTCATGGCACCAGAAATCACATCGTTTATGTGGCTTTTGATGTTTGAACCTTAAACTAAAAAAAAAGCAATCTTGAGTTTTGAGCCGCCATTTACGTCCGCCATCTTTGGAATTCTGATCGCTAATTTTGAACTCCAGACTTCTTCCCCATCCCAGATATACTCAATAGATTGGGTTTAGAGCCTAAAACTCCATTAAACAGCCGCCATATTGGATATTGGACCGCCATCTTGGTTATTATGATGACTATTTCTGGACTCCGGAAATACTCCCTATACCGTTCCATTTTGCATGGCTTCTGGGCCTAAAACTCCATTAAACGGAAGCTATCTTAAATATTCAGCCACCACCTTGGTTTTAGACCGCCATCTTGAATATTCTGGATACCATTTTTGAAGTCTAGACATCTTCCCTATAACAAATATACCGTAAAACGGGGTATCATTGATCAGCGGGGTAACATTGATCGGCTTGAACGACCTCATGAAATGTTTAAACAAGCATTTTACATTGAATCAGTTTCTGCTATCGAATGGTATATCGTTATCTGCTATTATTTGGCTATTAAATGACATGTAATTTATGAAAATTGAATTTCATAAACATTGAAATAAATCGATTTTTCCAAAACTGTGTTTCGTAACACAATGTGATACATTGTCAATCATTCATGCATGGCATGAATACTAGATACAGTATAAGGTTCGAAATTACTGTATTACTTCAATATGATATCCTGGAGTTGGATTTGATAACCAAAACTTTTAAGAAAATGCTACTTATCAATAAAATATACGATTTATTAAAAGTAGGCTATCATTTCCTTAAGCCATTGCCTACATTTAGGCGTTATTCGCGGTTTGGAGGATTTTAATCCTAAATTAATTGAAAAAGTACACAACTTGTAAGAATTTGGACAACATATTCGAAATCAGCGACCCCGAATTAAGTAAGTAAGGGTACGTTTAACACAAACGAACATTGATCACTGGCATGATCAATGTTACCCCAAATCAACAAAATCAAAAATTAGATTAAAAAGCCTATTTAAACATATTTTAAAGTTTTGCAAAACTTTTTCGAGTAGTTTAACACATACTCAGAGAGCCAGTACTTGTTTTAAAAATATAAAACATGTATCGGTTGCTTAAACAAGAGAATTATTCAAGAAAGATCGAAAATTCTGATCAATGTTACCCCGGATTACGGTACTTGAATTTTAGAACGCCATCTTGGATATTTTGAATTTCATTTTTTGATTCCAGACAAATTCGCAAGCATCTTCCCCTTACCAAATATACTGATATTGCCTAAAACACTATTAAACAGCCGCCATAATGAATTTTCAGCCTCCTAATTGGATGTTAGACCGCCATCTAGAATATTCTGGTCGTTATTTTTGGACCCCGGACATCTTTGTCATACCAAATGTACCCATATTGCATGGTTTTAGAGCCTAAAACTGTGTTAAACAGCCGCTATCTTGAATATTTGGGCCGACATCGTGGAATTTCTGGTCTCCAGTGATGATTCCCGCAAAAAATTCGTCAACTATGCCAAAGGTTACAAAAATCGCCGCAGTTTTATGTGTTGGATGTTGGGGCTTGGTTCAGATTTATATACGGCCAGTTCTGGTTCTGGAATGGAAAGGTGCTGGTCCGGATCACTGAAATGAACATATCTCCGGAACGCCTTGACCGATCCGGACCATTTTCAATAGCAAACAATGCGGTAAAATTCCGGTTCGATTTGAGCTTACCTACCAAAATAACACTTTCATTATTTTTATTTTGTATTCTCTTCACTGAAACTCCTTTATATTGTTTTATATAAAAATTTGCTTGTAAAATTCACTTTAGACGGTGAAAATTACTAAAATGTTGATGAATAATGAAAACCACAATAATGGGCCAAAATTGGCTGTGTAACAATTATGGGTCAATTTGTTGCCTATTATGGATCACTCAAGAGGAATCGGCTCAACAATAATGTTTTGTCTATTTTTTCACTGATTGATCACTTATTCTCAATAGATCAACTAAAGTAAAATCTAAAACTGGTCTCAAACCTCTTAACGAAGCGTGTTTTCACGATTTGGAATCAATTTTTCAAAATTGGGACAAAACCTTTAACACAACTATAGATAGTAGAGTAAACATAGATCCGCGGACACCGCTGACTAAAATGTTTCAAGCATGTGTGTTGTCCAAATCGTGACGTCATGCTCGTTTGGATACAGATTTTGACAGTTCGTTTGGATACAACGGATTCATCAACACGAATCTATTGCCGTTTTTCTTTATTATCCAGTTCCAACCTGGGTTGGAACTGGATCAGATCACAGTATCAACCCCAACCCGACTTCGGTTTCGCTTGTACTAAAGTTTGTTTGACGTTGTTTGTTTACACATTTTCCGCCAATCCAGTTCCAACCCAGGTTAAAAAAGAAAAACGGCATATGTTTACTCTAGAGTCAGTCTAATTAGAGTCTGGCGGACTGTCACTTTCGATCGGAGCCAATCGAGCATGACGTCACGGCGTAGCATTTATCGGTGAGGACACTATGACGTCATGCTCGATTGGCTCCGGTCGAAAGTGACAGTCCGCCAGACTCTAATTATAGGGACTCTAGTTTACTATCTAAACACAACCACCGATAAACGCCTAAAAGTATGCAATGCCCATGTACGCAGAACTGTCAATATTATGCTGCACATAAAGTGACCCATAATTGTGTGATTTTCGGTGTTCCATGGCACAATAATGAGTCACTTGAATTTTGCCAGAAATAAGCTTTAATTAGCTGCAGTCACATGATTTTCTACAATTAGAACACTACTTATACCTTTGTTCTGGTGACGATACCATTTTGCACTTGAAAATCACTGAAGCACGCTGTTACAGAGCTTACGAAAGTAGCGCACGCACTTTACGATGGTCACAATCGAAGCGTTACTTTGGCATATGGTTTTGTGCCGAACAAAAAAGTATCGAAAATATGTATGTTTTGACGTATAAGCCCGTGTGCGATACGTATAATGACACAAAACAAATCGACTTATGAACGAAAAATGATAATGGCTAACAAAAGCTTGCAATTAATTAGTATTTATCTATTAAAGTGAAAAGTGACTAATAATTGTGTGTGACCCATAATTGTGCAATGACTGTATCTCTGCTGCCTCCGAGGCCAATACTTTCCTATTTGTTCTATAGCACACATTGCCGCTAAGTTCGCTAACCCGTTGCTTGGCATTGTTTCATCCAGTCAATTGTGTTGACTCGTTTCCAATCCATTGCTTTTGTCATAGTTCACAAGTTCTTCGGTTAGGCGGAGCTACTTTTGTCGTTCTCGCGATGGAGCTTTAAGCAAGATCAGGCTTATCTACGAAACTGTACCCTAATCCCAAATTATTTGTAGCTCAGTGACTAATCTATTTATTTTATTATAGGATACTCCCGTCGGCGCAATTCAAATTATGGACGTCAATTACGACACCGATGGACGGCTTCTATCAAGCAGTGATGAAGCTAGGTATTTCAATAGCTTCCATGTCGCAATCCACGTAACCTCAGTGCTTCCTGTGACCAACGTACCGCCGTTGAACAACAACATGGAAAACTTACACTTTTGAATCCAACAGGGTCACATTGCACTCGGCAAATTATGAGCCGCCAGCTCAAGGAAGCACAAAGCGAACTAAAGCAGCGGAAGTCCCAAAAAAAATCGAGAAATAAATCATGTGTTGTTCTGGATGCCGTTGCTGATATAGACTGTTTCAGAAATTATGAATACACTTTGTTTATTCAATCAAATGTACTGCTCTAATGATTTTTACTAACTTGTTTCAGAGTATAGCATATTGTACTCCATATTTTTATATTCCCTTTCAATTGTCTTGATATTTTAAAGAACGGTCGAGTTCTCTAACAAATAACTTAATTTTTCAAATTTGCATTTGCACAAAGGTGTTTTTTAATGATTTCAACATTATTTCTCACTAAATACCAAAAATTATCTAAATTTTTATCACACTCGCTTTCTCAACAAGTTGTTTAAGTAATGCCTTGATCAAAATTTGGGAAAAATCGATAAAGGCATTCCCACAACATTTTTTCGGAGATCAAGTTTCTTATTTTTTAAGGTTTTCTACGAAACATAAGAACAACCACACAGTTTCTTAGCTTTCCTGAACGCATTTAATCTAAACAAACTTATTTTTTTAGCTTATTCGATCCTTCAGATGGCAAAGCTTGTCATACCATAAAAACGAATGCAGTAAGCAGTAATTAAGGCATTCGTTTGCTTAACGTTTGTTGCTACTGGTGTTGTTGAGAAATTTGAAACAAAAAATTTTGTATTGAGAAGGCCCGTAATGGTGGTTCTTGATCAAATATTCCAGTAAAAATTACTCTTACTAATCGAGAAATATCTTTTCTTATCGATACAGCCATTTTTATTGTGTTTGGAAATTAAATATTTTATCTTTGAGATTTTTTTCCTTTCTACTATGCTACATTTTTTGACCACTTTGTGCAACTTCAAATTTTAATCATCTAGGTTACAGAGCCTTATTTTTTAACTTTTACCAGAAACATCAACAAAATTGGTATTATTTGCTTCGTTAGCATGTTTACAATAAAAGCTAGAAGAAACTTTTTTGGATATTATGCTCAAATTGAAATGGCAGTTAATCGTTAGTGTATTTATAATTTCTGAAACAGTCTATATGCTTGGTTCAGGAAGAGAGATAATCAATGACTTCTTTTTACAAGTTTTGCGTTGGCTTAAAGAATGCCAAGCCAACCTATTCCTAACTGGCACCATGCGAAAATCACGTTTCGAAGTGCCCAAAGAATTGATGCCAAATCGTAGGTACTCGGGAAGTAATGTCTACACCATAGGTTCCCAAACTTTCAGGTCTCGCGACCCCCTTTTGCCAGCAGACGTAGTTTTCGCGACTCCCCATAGAAATTCCCTCATTTGTTGTCTGTTATTGTCTATCCGGTTGGAATCAAGACCGACATTCAATCAAAAATTGCCATTTTCTTGGTCCACAAGTGTCGCAACTGTTTCGCATCTAGTGCGCTGTGTTGCTGACAACAACGGGAAGGATGCGCACTACATTTTGACATGATTTAAAAACGTCGCGAGTTGGGTCGCGTCGCGACTTGATTGTGCGAAGTCCGGTTTGGTGGCGGCCCGACAATACAAAGTATTTTACTGTCCCTCACGACCCCCTGGATGAAGGCCGGTGACCCCCCTGGGGGGTCGCGACCCACAGTTTGGGAAACCATGGTCTACACTAAACTGGTAGGTATAATAAAAATATCATGCTTGTTTTTCATGTTCCGAAGAAGAAAAGGGGCGTCCTTTTTTTCAATAACAAACTCCGACTTACAATTATAAGAGTATATATTTCATCGACCAAATAATCCATACTTCCTATTGGAAGCGACGAACTATAGATGAACACGATGAACGATGTTGTGCTTATCAGTCTGCTCGAATTTTCTGTTATAAAAAGGCACCCGAAAAAAACAGCTGATCGCTTCTGTTATTACTCTGAATTTAGCCAGTGGTTGTTTACTACGCGATCCAAAGTGATTCTCCACAAATTAAAGTGGCGTACGTGGATAATATTGGTGGGCAAAGTGCAGTGATTAAGAAATGTAGTAGGTATGTAGTGATAAAAAGCCAACTACATTTTTTTTGGCATTTGTTTGCTTCTTAACTGCGGTGCAATTGTGGTTACCAAAACGGCTATCGCATTTGTTTCGGTGAGCAGTTTTGTGCCGCCGAAGGAGAGTGTTTTACAGTGTTTTTTTTTAACAAACTTTGGTATGGCTTGCAGTTTTAATAAATTAGCCTACATTTTTTTTTCTTGGCTCCAACGTTTCGATCCCAATTTGAATCTTCATCAGGGTTACAGAATTATTCGTAGCCGTCCAAAAACGTTCAGCCTGTAGTGTTGTCTTAATTTTGTCGTTGGGAAGTCGGTTTGGTAATTTAATACTACCAAACAGAACCGATGACAACGACAACGACACAATTAAGACAACACTACAGGCTGAACGTTTTTGGACGGCTACGAATAATTCTGTATCCCTGATGAAGATTCAAATTAGGATCGAAACGTTCGAACCAAGAAGATAAAATTTGTAGGTCAATTTTCTAAGACTTTGCAGTTCGTTCAAAGTAATCTTCACAGTCGAAAACCGCAAGATGTTTCTTTCTTGTTTGTCCGTGGTGGTCGATAACACGCGGTGTGTATAATTGGCGTGGAATAACCAAAATATAAAACTATAGCGTCCAACGATCGACGCGACATTATCTTTCAAATGCTGGAGGGCATTTGTACCTTTTTCGCGGTGTTGCTTTAGGTTTATGGTGAAGCAACACATGCCCTTCAGCTTTCGAAAGATAATGTCGCGTCGATCGTTGCAAGCTATAGTTCTATATTTTAGTTGTTCAACGCCAATTATGGCAGCCCAATGCTTGCGCCATTGTGTTACGAACCATACAAAAAGAATCTGGATTTACGTACAAATAAACGATACAAAGGAAGAGAAGGGGGCGGATTGAAATGTCCAATTTTAAAGTTACGTAATTTGTGTGCCATGCCTTATAGAATAGTAACATCGGGTGGTTTTTTATATTTTTCTATTCTTTCAAATATATTCTTGAGTTTATATGTTTCATATATAAAATAGGCAACACTCAACAGGCAATAACCTAGAAATAGTATTAGTAAGGCGGAATTAGAAAAAAAACAGAAGTGAAAATTTCTCGGTCACCAGCCAAGCCACTATAAGAAACTCCATATTACGAGTTATTACTTTATTTCACGAATAAATAAACGAGATGGAACTTGTACCAGTAAGGCTACATCTAAATAAATACTACGCTAGTCTGCTACTCATAGATCAGGAATGCATAAGGCGATTCAAAAAATGCTTCATCAAACGGCATCCTTCGCGTCGAAGCTCACCAAGTTCAGTTTAGTCGATTGGGTTTGCACCTGCTCCAAAGTTCTAGGATCGAGCTCCTCGTGCCGTTTCTTCACCATCCGATACGGTGGATAGCGTCCCATTGCCGCGTGTCCGTTTGTAAAAACTTCGCTTGGATTCTGACCATCGGAAACCGGAACCGGGCTGAGAATTGTGCTCTTTTTGGTTGTGGAAGGACTCGATGTGGTAGTGGTGACGATCGGTGGTAACGATTTGACACCGTACAGCATTTCCAGGAAATCCGGAACGGGCGTTGTCGTGGATGGGTCGACCAAGTGACTTTCCGGGTCCGGTAGGGTTTCCCCAACGTTCAGCTGCAGATGGTTTATGTCTAGCGCAGATTTTTCGAGTTCGAACTTTCTACTAGCTTCGGCGGGTTTCTTCGGATACAGGTTGAGGTGTACCATAAGCTTGCCGGGTTTCATTGTGGGGATGTATCTCTGCTGCTGAGGACGATAGTACGACGATGAACTTCGGAAGTAGGAATCTTCTTCGGGTGACTGTTGATTGAAGACTGCATTTTGCACTTGAGCAAAGTTCTGATTGTTGAAATTGTAGGGGAAATTGGTATTGGCGTAATTCTTGGCGGGTCTCCTTTTATAAGGGCGTTTGAAATGTAGACTACCATCTGCCATCGGAAGAACGTCCAACATTATTGAAAATGGCATTCCTTTGGGAAGTGGATCGTCCTCATTGAAGTTTTTCTCCGGAGCAAACCTAAACTGGTCGACTGCCAATAGATTAATATCACTCGGATTGGCGGGTCTAAAGTTATACAAAGAGTCCGGCATGTAACCGCTAGGAACCGAGAGTTGGCTGTTTATATCCAGTGGTTTCGAGACACGAAGTTCATGTTGCTTGGAAGAAGCACCAAACAAAGTCGTTATGTCTCCATTCTTACGTGGGTGTCTGTAAATACCGGAGAATTTGACTCGATGGTTCCTGTAATGGGGATTGTTAAACTCTGAAGGTTGCTGTAAGTGGTTGGGGGTAAACTTGTAATGTTGTACTCTTGTGGAGGACAATTGATTCAGAACATCTTGAATGTTGTGCACCATTCCATAATTTGTCGGGGGTTTTGGAGCCTCCTCTGTCAGCTGTGACAAGTTCTGCTTGCCGAAACCAATGGGATTCACTGGACTTGTTTCAAATCCAAACGGTCTCGGTCTATCATTTTTGACCAGCATATAGCTATCCGCTAGTGAATAATCCTCGGAGAATCTTCGCATACTTCCCAACCTGGGAGGCTTCATGTACTCGCTCGGATACAGCACCAAGTTATCGTTGAACTCAGCCGCAGGATTGTCCAAACCCAACCTCCGCGTTCTCCTTTGCTTCCTCGCCTCAGCGATCGCATTATTGAATTCCACATCCATCTCGGTCCCGTTTGCTCCACCTACCACCAGAGTTCCATTAGAAGAAAACGGGGTCGTCAGCACGGTATGTCCGATACTGGTTTCATTGGAGAAACTGGCAACAATCAGCCCGTTGCGACGATCCGCTTCCGATTTGTTAATGATCACGAACAGGATGAAGAACAGAACGAAGGCCATACCCAGGATGCCGTACAAGGCAATCCGGCGGTGTTGGTGGCTGGGCGGCTTCTTGGGCACCTCCACGGGGGTTTCATATCTGAAATGACGAAAGGATAATCATTACTAAAGCATGCCACTGGTAGATGGTAAATGAGCGCCTAAATATATACTATTCTGCTAGATCACACTGGTTGCCTTTGGGGCTGTTCGTTCATAAACCACGTAGACCAAATTTTGGCCATCTCAGACTGTTAGGAGTCGCTTTCAGCCCTTACCCGCTGTTACCCGGCAGGGCGGTCTAAAGCAGGGTACCTCCACTAAATTTCGGACTTCGGATGAAATTCAATGATAAAATATATAATTTTGCAATTTTAAATAAACTCTATATTTTACGTCTGACCTGCGTTCTGCCCCGTTCTCCCCTCTCGGTGCTGCACGCAGATCGCTCGTTGTCGATGACGCTTTTTGGAACTGGATTGACTCGATCCAGGAGGGATAACAACACCACGGGCATTCAATTCAAAGTCAATTTCGTCAGGTTCTAAGTGACAAGTTGAAGTAGGCGACGTTGAACTCCCCCAACGTCAATATGTCGGTCGGCATTTTGACGAATGAGATCACAAATCTTCAAAATGTGGACGAAATTGAAACTTACCAACATTTTCGTAAGTATAAATTAAATACGGTGAGGAACCAGTTTTCGGATTACCGACGGTTCCAAAATGGTTCTCGGTCACCAGATTGCCTCAAATGTTACCCCAAATCGGCCTAAGAGAATCAAAAATCCCGCCCTAAGAACAAAGAGACCCAAAATGTACCAATTCGTTCTGCAGACGAGACGAATAACCGATTTAGGACAAACACAATAATGTAAAATAAAATGAACGACCACGCGACTGTGGAAAATATTTCCAAATTTTGGTGGAAGTACCCCTCGATCAGTGGGAAAAATCGCAGATTTTTCCGCAAAATTTACGTTGGGCGCCAATTGTTAGGAGTCGCTTTTAGCCCTTACACGCTGTTACCCGGCAGGGCGGCCTAAAGCAGGGTACCTCCACTAAATTTCGGACTTCGGATGAAATTTAATGATAAAATATATAATTTTGTAATTTAAAATAAACTCTATATTTTACGAGCGATCTGCGTGCAGCACCGAGAGGGGAGATCGTTTTGTACTGTGAAAGAGTCCGGGCGCGAATTTCGACTCCGCTATTTAGTGAGCACCGTTTGCGTGGAATTCGAGTGAGTGATACCTGGAAGGTTGTCCCCAGGTCACCGGGAGTGACTGGTGCCAGAAAATTATCAGTAGTTGTTGATGTGTTTGTTTGAGTTGACACCACATCGTGCTCCAGGACAGACGTACTCCTATCGTGTACCACTGCGCACCACTGCGTAGTGCTCCTCTCTCTTCTTGGCGTAACGTCCTCACTGGGACAAAGCCTGCTTCTCAGCTTAGTGTTCTATGAGCACTTCCACAGTTATTAACTGAGAGCTTCCTCTGCCAATGACCATTTTGCATGTGTATATCGTGTGGCAGGCACGAAGATACTCTATGCCCAAGGAAGTCAAGGAAATTTCCTTTACGAAAAGATCCTGGACCGACCGGGAATCTAACCCGTCACCCTCAGCATGGTCATGCTGAATACCCGTGCGTTTACCGCCTCGGCTATATGGGCCCTCTAAGTAGTGCTATTATATTCGAGTTAGTTTACATCCAGTTGAGGTTCAGTTAGACCCAATTATACATAATACAAATGGCGGATGCAAAAGTTCGAGTTAACACGCTGAAATTTGCTTTCAGTCGTGGCTTGTCAGAACCAACGGACGCGGAAATGCTTGAGTTCTTTCGCCAGTGACAGTTCAATTCGGAGGAAATCTAGGGTGCGGGCACCGGTTTTGGCCAGTCTAAGGGAAATCATTTCTATAAAAATAACCAATAATCCTATGAAAACAACCAATGCGTCAAAAGAAAGGTTTCAATCTATATTTTGAAGGAAAAATGCAGAAATCATGCCAATACTTGATTTTTGTATTAAAAGTGGCACTGGCCAAAATAGAAGCTCTGCCGCAGTTTTGGCCATATTCTTAAGTTTGGTTTCTATTTTGGCCAATCATGTGTATTTCTTATGGGAGTGGCCAAATTAGAAGCACCCTGGCCAAAATAGATATATGGGAGCTGATTTTTTAAGGAAATATATTTTTTTCTTCCAGTTTTTAATCGAAATGTGTGGTTTTCACGGCTGTAATCATCATATTGTATTAGAATCTACTAGTAAAAAATAAATATTCGCCGGTCTAGATCGCAACAGGCTCAATACCGCACTATGGCCAAAACTCCGGACTGGCCAAAACTGAAGCTTCTACCCTACTCCATCCATAAGTAGAAGGATTTGATGGCGATCTATGTGAAGTTCAAAAGCAAGAGTTTCATGAAGAAGGTACTGCACAACATGCAGGCGGTTTTAACATACAACTTGATACAAGTACGCAGATGGGAAATCGGCAGACGTAACTGTATCGGAAGCGGAAATTTTGTTCAAGTACATCAGGGTATTCAATCTTGCTTCGGAGATAGAGGGTAGAGAAATCTTTCAATCACTGTCTCCGTATGGCATAGTCAAGCAGCAGGTCCGTGAGCAGGTATCATCCGGGCACGGGATTTCCTTTGTTCTCAACGATGAGAGGGCTGTATATGGAAGTCTCAAAGGAGATTTCCCCTCAAGTAAGGGTGCGGCATTTTCGGGCCAGGATTTATTATGAGGGGATGATTAACAAGTGCTTCATTTGTATGAGTGCGGATCATATCAAGGCAAATTGTCCCAGAAGAAAAGCTACACAAAACTCATCTTCTGCTCAAGGGAGGTTATGCAGCGTGTAGAAGCCCGCGATCTTCGTTTGAATTTCGCCAAACGCGTGGAGAACAAGCTAATCGAATGTCAAATGACGGTGTTGAAGAAGCAATCAGGAACTGCTGAATCACAACGGGAGCCGTGTGAATTGGGTACAGATACCGTAGGGCTATCTGGGGAAGCCATCAGCGCTGTTGACGTTCCTCGGGAGCAGCCGGCGGAGGCTCAGGAATATCAGAGCATCAGCTTCGGAACAACGTGAGTCAACTGTAGCGGTTTCGGACGAATCAATGCGACAGAAGGAGCCTTTCGTTGAGCAAAACGTGAAAAAACGGGGGAAATAGAAGACCCGCGGGGAAAGAGATGAGTCATCCAACGAATCTGAATCGGAACCAGTAATCATCGTTCCAACCAGCGCATCGTTCTTCACGGTGTGTTTATAGAGCAACTTTAAAACAAAAAAATAAGTAAGTCTGAAATTTTGCCCAATGATACTTTGGACCATTCCCATCAATTTGCTGGGTTGGTGGAAAACATCCATCTAGAAAAAAAATGAGATTGCCAAGCAGAAAATATTGTATAACTTTTGATTGCGTTCGTCAAAATAGCTAATTTTTTGACCATGAATAGTATATTCTGTGTAGCTAATACCATAAAATTTTCATTAAAATCGGTTGAGTATTGGCGCATATATTGTCGATTTCATAAAATGAGATTTTGGAAAATTTGTGCACGCATTTCAAAAAATTACTTAGGCTATAACTTTTTTGTTACCTCATCAAAACGTTTGAAAATTTCACTCGATATTCTTAACATAGTATCAATTAAGTGGTAAAAAATTGATCGAAATCGATTCAGTACTTTTTCTAGTATATATCCAAAGCTCAAATCGCCTGAAGTTAAATTTTAGGTACCGTAATCCGGGGTAACATTGATCAGAATTCTAGATCTTTCTTGAATAATTCTCTTGTTGAAGCAAACGTTACATGTTTTATATTTTTAAAAGAAGTACTGGCGCTCTGAGTATGTGTTAAGCCACTCGAAATAGTATTGTGACACTTTAAAACATGATAAAATAAACTTTTTAATCTAATTTTTGATTTTGTTGATTTGGGGTAACATTGATCACCTAAGTGAACAATGTTCGTTAGTGTAGAAAATATACTAACTTACTAAATTTGGGGTCTCTGATTTCAAATATGTTGTCCAAATTCTTAAAAGTTCTGCACTTTTTGAGATATTTTAAGATTAAAATCCCTCAAACCTCGAATAACGCCTAAAGGTAGGCAATGGCTTAAGGATTTGATAGACTTCTTTGAATAAATCGTATATTTTTATTGAAAAAGAGCATTTTTATACAAGTTTCGATTATTAAATCCCAATCTAGGATATCATATTGAAGGTATACAGTGATTTCTAACCTCATATCGTATCTAAGGAGTGTATCGGAAAGTAGTTGAAAATGTTCAGAATGGTCTATCTCGAAGCTGGGTTGGTCTTTTCATTTCGGTTCTTCTATGAAATCTTCACAATATAGTTAAGTTTAGAATACCTTGGAAAAATTTGGAAAATTTTTTGTATTATTGAAAATATGTATAAATGAATACACCTCACAAAATAAAAATCTGCACAAAATGCAATTTTGTAAAGATTTTTCAACATTTCAAAAATCTGTAGCGAGTAAAATTTGTACGATAGAAAATCTGAAAAATATTGATGCTTGTTAACAGTTATGTACACATAACATATCATTCAACACCGACTTTCAAAATTCATATTTTCGATAGAAAAATCTCCTATATCTACAAAATGGTCCACTCCAAAAAACGTCTATTTTTTGGTCAAACTTTGAAGTTCTGCTTTTAATATCTTAAAAGGTTATAAAATTCTATTTTTTGCTCTAACTTACTCGTCCATAAATTAAAAAACATACCCTATTTAAAAAAATGCGAATTTTTCATTTTATGTATTTTTTATTTGCGTAAACATGATTTGGAGGAGCATAGAAAAAAGGGGTTCCTCAAAAATGGCCTTTTTTCATTTTTAAGAATTGCGCTTAAATGCAGTGGAGATTTTTCTTGAAAAAAATAATTTGCCTATATCATAAGGATTCTGGAGCTTATTATATTTGCACAAAAAAGTTAATAATTTTCGAACATTATCGAACGTTTTTCGCAATTTTAATTTTTTAGAAGGTGTGCAAAAATTTAAAAACATGCGTTCAGTAATCTAGGTTAAAAACCCAGTTAAAAGAACATTTTTAAAAAATCATAAAAGCTATTTCTATTTTCAAGGATTTATACAGTATCTCCAAAAATAAAATTACTCAAAAGTTGTATTAAACTATTTTTGAGGCTATTTTAAACATTTTCAACTACTTTACGATACACTCCTTAGTATTCACGCCAACCATGAATGTTTGACAATGTATCTCATTGCGTTACGGAACACAGTTATGGAAAAATCGATTTATTTCAATGTTTATGAAATTCCATTTTCATGAGTTGCATGTCTTTTAATAGCTAAATGATAGCAGATTACGATATGCCATTCGATAACAGAAACTGGTTCAATGTAAAATGCTTGTTTGAACATTTCATGAGGTTAGTCAAGCCGATCAATGTTACCCCGCTGATCAATGATACCCCGTTTTACGGTACTTTTTGACCATTTTTAGTTCCGCGTGCACTATTTTGACTGTAGAACTGGTAACACTGTCCCGATTTTTATAAAACTTTGACAGTGTAAAATTGTTGTGTTAAACTGTTTACAGTAAAAATTTCAACCATTTTTGTTGAGTACTTTCAAAGTATTAGCAGTTTGAATTAATACTTAATAAGTTAGTAAGCTTCGTAGAGGTACACCCAGTACTGATTTTTCATGAATTCTTTTGACAATATTTGGATTCGTACTCACGTTATCAGCAAAAGGTGTTTAAAAGTGATCAATTTGGTTTACGGTATGTGTACAAGCACGGTAGTAGGATGTTGAACTACAGAATCAATGCTGAAAAAAGTTCACTGTATAAAAGAATGAACCAGCTTGCCGTTGACAGATTAAGAAGAGTCGACACAAAAAATGAGATGCAAATTGTTAAATTCAAACTTATGAGCATTGAGCTGAATATTATGGTTCTAGATTTGCGGGTGTTTCAATGTTAGAAAAATTGCCGGGGCCCGTAGCGTAGTGGCTATACGTTCACTTCATAAGTGGATGGTCATGGGTTCGACTCCAGCCCCGATACTTCGTCAGTTGTTCTCCCCCGGTTGGTAGCCGATCGATGAAAGAATGTGCAGGTTGAGATCAAGGACTGATTCTTTAACTTTAGCATAACAAACGTTCACAGCTCTCATTCCGGAAGCAATGATGATGACAAAGACATACTTTACGCCCAGCTCGAGAGTACGATCGCTCATTAAGCCACGACGCAACGTCAAGATCATCATAGGTAACCTCAACGCTCAGGTAGGCCAGGATGGAAAATTCAGCGCCCACCAGCTGACAAACGAAAACGGCGTACGATTCATTGATTCCGACGCCTCCAAAAACATGGCCATACGTAGCACCTTTTTCCAACACAGCCTCGTTACACCTGGAGATTACCACAGCAGACGGAATCTCAAATCGACCACGTTCTGATTCACAGACATTATCGACGTCAGGACCTATCGTGGCGGCAACATCGACTCCGACCACTACCTAGTGATGATCAAAATGCGCCCAAAACTCTCCGTCATCAATAATGCACGTTACCGGCGACCGCCACGGTACAACTTAGAGCGACTGAAACCACCTCTGCGTCAGCATACGCGCAGAATCTCGAGGCCGCGTTGCCAGACGAGGGCGAACTCGATGAGAACTGCTAGAGTACAGTGAAAGCAGTCATCGACGACGCAGCAGAGAGCACCATCGGGTACGTGGAACGGAATCGACGGAACGAATGGTTCAACGTAGAGTGTAGAACGGTTTTATACGAGAAAAACGCCGTGCGGGCGGTAATGCTGACGGTAAGCAGACCCGTCTCTTTCGGAAGAAAAAGTGCCGCCTGGAACAAGCGGAGTGCGAAGAGATTGAACTGCTGTGCCGATCCCAAGAAACACGGAAGTTCTATCAGAAGCTCAGCGCATCCCGCAACGGCTTCGTGTCGCGAGCCTCTTGACGGTCGGACGTGAGGTGATCGAAAGGGGGAAGCAGCACCTGATTGGCGTGGAGAACGTAGGCACGGGAGACCACGTTAACGGAGGAAATGACGACGCCCCAGAGCAGTGGGGGACGGAAATGAACCAACTCGCTCGCTGAGGGAAGTTAAGGATATTATTCATCAGCTCAAAACCAACAAAGCAGCTGGAAAGGATAATATAGCAGCTGAACTCATCAATATGGGCCCAGAAGAGTTGGCAACCTGTCTGCATCGGCTGATTGTCAGAATCTGGGAAACCGAAATGCTATCGGAGGAGTGGAAGGAAGGGGTAATCTGCCCCATTCACAAGAAAGACGACCATTTTGAATGTGAGAACTTCAGGGCGATCACTATTTTGAATGCTGCCTACAAAGTGCTATCCCAGATCATCTTCCGTCGTCTGTCACCTAAAACAAATGAGTTCGTGGGAAGTTATCATCGACGGCCGGTCGACAATGGACCAGATCTTCACCGTACGGAAAATCCTCCAGAAATGCCGTGGATACCAGGTCCTAACGCATCACCTGTTCATCGACTTCAAAGCGGCATACGACAGAATCGACCGCTCAGATTATGGAGAATCATGGGCGAAAACAGCTTTCCTGGGGAGTTAGTTAGTTAGTTAGTTTATTTTCGACACTTTACACATTAGTGTGCATTCGTGTCGGTCCTAGGGATATATTACAATTTACAAATTCATTACATTACATGAAATTCTTCTCACAGCTTGCTGTACAATCCTGTATCATGGAAAAATTTCAATATGTTTTTAATGGTTTCTTCTTCGTTGTTCAGAGCAATTTGTAAACTAGTTGAGTCTATGTTGTTTTCCCGTCGTTCATTATCGTATTTTCTGCATTGCAGAATCAGGTGCTGCACAGTGCACATCCAAAAGTGTACCACAGCATTCACACGAAGGAGAGGGTTCTTTCTTCAGTAGAAACATATGTGTAAGCCGCGTGTTAGCAATCCGGACTCGCGACAGCACGCGATGGTCAGCCGCATTACCATGATCCTTCCACCTGTATGTATCGTGCTTAACTTGTCTCAATTTTGCTTCTTTGCGTCCATACCATTGTATACTGCAGCGGCATCATATCGCTTGCTTCACCGCTCTCAAGATGTCGTCACCTGGGATTGGGATATCAATGGGGTGTTCGTGTTGTCGTCTGACCTCATTCGCTAATCGGTCAGCTTCGGTGTTTCCGTTGACTCCAGCGTGTCCCGGAATCCAGCAGAACCGAATGGATTTGTTTCGCGCTATTTGTTCAATTTCCTGTATCCACGGATGTTTAGATGTTCCCGCTTTCAACGCCTGCAGACAACTAGCAGAATCTGTAAGGATCGCTATTTCCTTGCCAACATTCGGTATCGAAACCATCATCTTTATGGCAGATGCCTCGGCAGAGAAGATGCTGCATTCCTTGGGAAGGCTGTAAGTTCCCACTAAGCCGTTTGTATAGAAAGCGGCTCCTACCGTGTCCTCAGACTTCGAACCATCCGTATAGCAAACGGTTAACTGGTGGAAACGTGTTGACAGCAGTTGCCGAACAACAGGGCGCACTTTTTCCGGTGGGTCTCCTGTTCGAATGGTTTTCTTCACGTCCCATACAATCGATGGTTATCTCGCATGCCACATATAATCACTATGTCGGTCAATCTGGGCAACTGAGGGGATTGCTGTTCCCGTGAGTTCGACTAGGCGATCCGATACTCGTCGGATAAGAGGGAGATAGTTGATGTTACGCGATTTTGCCAGAAGTCGAATGACCACCTGCGCTGTTGATTGCAGTGCTAGGAGTTCAAATGAGATCGTGTGTTGACTGGGTCACCTGTACATCGACTTCAAAGCGGCATACGATATTATCGACCGCACAGAGCTATGGAGAATCATGAACGAAAACGGCTTTCCTGGGAAGCTGACTAGACTGAGTAAAGCAACGATGGACGGTGTGCAAAACTGCGTAAGGGTTTCGGGTGAACTATCCTGTTCATTCGAATCTCGTCGGGTGCTACGACTAGGTAACGGACTCTCATGCCTACTCTTCAACATCGCTCTGGAAGGGTGATGCGACGTACCGGACTCAACAGCCGGGGAACGATTTTCACCAAATCCGGTCAATTTGTGTGCTTTGCGGACGACATGGACATTATCGCCAGAAACTTTGGAACAGTGGCAGAGCTGTACACCCGCCTGAAACGCGAAGCAGCAAAGGTCGGATTGGTGGTGAATGCCTCAAAAACAAAGTACATGCTGGTAGGCGGAACCGAACACGACCGGAATCGTCTGGGTAGTAATGTTACGATAGATGGGGATACCTTCGAGGTGTTAGAGGATTTCGTCTACCTCGGATCCTTATTGACGGCTGACAACAACGTGAGTCATGAAATTCTAAGGCGCATCATCAGCGGAAGTCGGGCCTACTATGGGCTCCAGAAGAAGCTGCGGTCTAAAAAGATATACCCACGCACCAAGTACACCATGTACAAAACGCTAATAAGATCGGTAGTCCTCTTGGACACGAGACATATACCATGCTCGAGGAGGATCTGCAAGCACTCGGGGTTTTCGAGCGACGCGTGCTAAAGACGATCTTTGGCAGTGTGTGGTGGAGAAGGATGAACCACGAGCTCGCTGTACTTTACGGCGAACCCAGCATCCAGAAGGTGGCCAAAGCCGGAAGGATACGGTGAGCAACTACCGATCCAGTTGGCCCAGGAAGGCGTGGATCGCAGAAGCACGATGAGCGGACCAGCCGGATCAAGGAGAGATCCCCATATGTTAGTTCATTTCTTCTCCTTTAAGTAGCTTTTAGTTCAATAGTTACTGAGAACGAGTTAACAAAGGTCCGTCCTGGACTATTGATGGTTAAGACTGGTGCCTTTCTTCATAGATTCAGTAGATTGTTCTAAGAATTGTACTGTTCAAAATTCAAGATTGTTCACTCTTTTTCATATGACGTCGGACTATACATTGAATTCTACACATCTAGCCTAGAATGAAATGTATCAGCACAGCACTCTTCTGCACGAATCTCACTTGTATATTCCGAACTGCGACAGCCAATTGTTGCTGTAAGCTTTCACAAATCCACCACTGTTGTTCATTTTTGTAGGGTAATCCTGTAATAATTGAATCAGCTTTTGAACGATTCAAACAGAATATTGCATCCTAACAATTTACACTAATTCACTTCATCTTAGAACTCGAAGCAACCCCAAATCGAATCGAACCGAGAAAAACCGCAATTCGCAACCCGTTCCGCGGAGACCGAACGAACCAACTGAATCCATATCGCCAACCGCGAGGACATAATGCACCTGACTCTTCATTATTGTCATCGCGTCGTTCCGGCGCGATCATGAGTCGCGCAGGAGGGAAACACGCAACAAAACTCGGTGACATCAATTTCCATTTTACCTACTTCCACTGCTTTTTTTCGTTTTCGTTTTTATCGAGCGAATTTTCCTGTGTCTCTAATGGCACACGTACCGAGTACTGACTGAGTGAAGCTCCTTACACCTTCAATCCACGTACCACGCAATGTAGGTAAATGCTCTAATGTTACCGAAGAAATGTACGGCCGACGCGGTGGTGGCTCTCGTTAGAGGAACAAAAACAAAGCGCGACACCATCCACCGTGTGTTGAGATCTATCTAACCAACGTCGGAACCGGTGAGTAATACCTAGTAGCGCACGGAGGAAGGCGGGTGGATGGTGTCTCAAGCGCGCAAATTGTGCGACTGACTTAGAAGCAAGTGAACACACGTACGATTAACGCCGTCACTCGAACAGGGGACTGGCGCGAATAATTTCAACTGCCGAGGGGAGATGCAACGATCACTTCATCGCTTGCTTTTCGGGAAATTTGAATTCTGAAATTCATACATTCCTTCAAAATTGCACAGTAAATAGTAACATGCCAAGAATTGCGACTAGTGTAATCACAAACATGAACTAGACTGGTCAACAACAAGGTTGATTTTTTTTTCAGAACTAGATTTCTCAGGAGGGTCTTCAGATCTACACGCTTGACCGATCCTGAAGAATCCATTTCCACTGCACTGGACCCGTCAGGTGCTATTCGCTTCCAATTCCCTTGGACAAGTGCCCCATTTTATGGAATGAGGAAATCTGCTGACCAGATAGTCAAGAAATAAGTCCTCAGGTTATATGGAAGTTAACTCACTAAAACTTCATATTCTCTCTTCTTTACCTCCGCGATATGCCCGTTGGGGATGACTTCGAGAAGAGGGGGGAACCGTATATGAGTACTCTCTATTGGGAAGAGTTTCACCAGCTACCGCAGCAGGGACGAAAGTCTTGGGGCCTGACGCACCCCCCCGCTTGTGAGTCAGCCGCGTAGTCACCGACTAAGAATAGGACTACTAACCCCAATTCAAGGTGTCAAGCGACCCGTGCTGAGGAATGAGCGATCGAGGGGGTGAAAAAGTTGCTCGATCTTTAACGGAGCCTGTGGGGTATCTGGGCACCCCCCACAGTAAGCTGTCCCTTACCGCGTTAATGCAGGGCTCTGGTGTGGTGGACCTTATTTCCCGTGCGACTCGTGGGATGAAAAAATGAGCAAAAATTCAAGAAATCCAAATTTAAGTGGAAGTAGTGGTGCGATCAACCCCTTCGCAAGAAGCATCATGAGATCTCCGACAAGAAGAAGTGAGGAGATAGGCGCTGGGAGTTGCGTACGCAGCTCAAGCGTGGGTGCTCCAGTCCACTTCCCGGCAAGCCAGCCGGTGGAGGTTATGGACGGAGCGTGGTTGTTGAGGGCCGTCAACCGAGAATCCAAAGGACGGTCCGCAATAGACGTGGCTGAGCAGCAGCTTGGCAAAATCATCGACTTTGCGTCCACTAAGTCGAACATAAGCAAGGATCTGAAAACTGCCTTGCTTCGACTTCGGGCGTCGATCGACGATGCCAAGCAGGAGCACGCGGCACTTGCGTTGCTGACTGCTGCAGCAGCGGAGCCTGCAAATGAGAAAGTGCCGAAGTTTACCCAAACGGAGGCCTTCTCCTTCGCAGGAAGTCCGAATAAGGCGGTAGAGACTGCTCGCGACAAACGGGGCAAGCAATCACAGAAGCGGGCGAGGCAACCATCAGGCGAGGAGCTGTCTGGCGGTGCACGCAAGGCCAGGCGAAACATTATCCCACAAGTCGGTAATAATGCCGGAAGGACGGACCCCAGCCAGGGTTCCCGGAAAGCTGGGAAGGGTGGGCCTGAAAAGGCTGGCCCATCCCGGAACGATGGGAACAAGGGGTTGCAACCGCTGGTGGGCCCTCAACAGCCACAGAGTAGGGCGATCCAAGGGGAGGACCCCCCATGGACGAAGGTAGAGCGGAAGAGGAAGAAGAAGGCGAATCCGCAGGTAGTAGCGCAGGACGCCAAGCCAAGGCGTAGGAGGGCAGGTGCCAAGCGCGAGAAAGGCGACGCGATCGTCATCAAGACGGAACAGTCCAAGTACTCGGACGTCTTGAAGATGATGCGAAGCGACGCCAAGCTTGAGGGTCTTGGAGCCGACGTACGCAGTATTAGACGTACTCGTACGGGCGAGATGATCGTGGAGCTGAAGCGCCAGAAGGAGCACAAGGGCGCCGCCTATAAGAGGCTGGCAGAAGAGGTCCTTGGTGAGGGTGTGCAGGTGAGGCGACTCTGAAGATCAAGGACATTGATGAGATCACCGAAGTGGAAGAGCTCGTCACGGCACTGCGGCAACAGTGTGATGTGCAGGTGGCCGCCGTAGCCGTTAAGCTACGGAAAGGGCCAGCAGGGACACAGGTAGCTGTGGTTCAGCTACCTGTGGCTGACGTCAAAAAGTCCGTTAAAATAGGGAGCATAAAGGTGGGTTGGTGTGTATGTCACCTGACATTCCACGAGCCACCAGAGGTTTGCTTTAGGTGTCTGGAACCAGGACACAAGTCGTGGGGCTGCAAAGGCCCCAACGGGCGCAAACTGTGAAAGCGATGCGGCGCTGAAGGTCATAAGGCCCAAAGCTGCACGAGTCCGCCCATCTGCATGATCTGTACCGGGATATCCTCGAACAACAGACTTCTGATGGATGGTCCAAGGTGCCCGGTCTTCAAGAAAGCCGCAGTGAACAACAAATCACAGTGCAGGTAACGCAGCTGAACCTGAACCACTGTGATGCGGCTCAGCAACTGCTTTGTCAGGCGGTTTCTGAGTGGGGGACGGATATCGCCATCATATCGGACCCATACCGAGTACCCGCCGGCAACGGCAACTGGGTCGATTATGCCTGTAAAAGAGCCTCCAGAGCTATTGCGGCACTGTCCCGGATGATGTCCAATAGCTCTGCGGTGAACGCCAGTAAGCGCAAGCTACTGGCTAGTGTTGCTACGTCCATACTTAGGTATGGCGGCCCGGCGTGGGGCACTGCGCTAAGTACTAAATGCTACCGACGGAAGCTGGAAAGTACTTACAGGCTTATGTGCCTGAGGGTTGCGAGCGCGTACCGTACCGAGTCACACGACGCTCTCTGCGTCATTACTGGTATGGTGCCTATCAGCATTCTTATCAGTGAGGACATGGAGTGCTTCGAAATGCACGACACAAGAGGCATACGCAGGACTGTATCTACACCGTTTCGGGCATGCGGATCCTCCCGAATGCCCAGTGTGCAATGGTTTAGAGGAAACGGCGGAACACGTTTTGTTGCCAAACATCTGCTTTTTAATAGTTTTATGTACGCTTAGAAAATGTTCTACAAAGTTGTAAAAGAACTTATTTGGAGCAAGTTTGCCGAAGAAACCATTATTCTATCTCTTATGGTTCCTAACTTATATTTTTTCAAAAGAATCATGTTAGGGTGATCCATAAAATTCAGTTTTCTTGCAGTAACTTTCAATCCATTCGTTTCTCGTAAAAACTTTGTTCCTAGCACTTTTAGTACTATCAATGGCGCATATTTTTCCAAAGAGCTCAATGTTCTTTCTCTCGTAGTTAAAAAGATATTGGCTTTTTTCTTTAAAAAATCCCTTTTTTTCGGAAAGTCATGTATCAAAAAGGAGCAAATGGATTTCCAATCGCCGAATTGCATTAAAAAGATCGTACTCTGCTCTATTGATGGTGAAAAAATTGTGAGTACCTTTTTTGTTTGAAGCTTTTTATTGAATTTTAAAAATACGGGTTTTCACATAGAAAATCAGTTGTAACTCTTAAAATCGATGAGATGCAAAGTTGGCGTCTTCTACAATATTGTGAGATTTTGGATGCTCTGAAAGTGCTCAGAACAAAGTATAGCGAAAAAATCAACGCATAAAATTATATCGAATAAGAACGAATTTTCATATGGAAAACGAAACAATTCAAGCAAATTCAACTCTGCTAGATAGATCAGATAGATAGATAGATAGTGTTTTAGTGGGTCGAGGATAGAGTAGTCCTGACTTTTACTTTTGTTGTAGATGACGGCCTAAACCCCACACTACCCTAACCTTCCTGTTAGGGTGTTTGTTGAGCAGATTTTTCCCCCTATGGTTTAGAAGGAAAAAAAAAACCAGCTACCGCCTTCGCCTTAAGTTGTCCACTCTCCCCTGGACGATTGGGTCCTGGCTAGTACTATGGACTACTCGTTGGACTCAAGCTCCTGGAGGGGAAGGGGGAGCTTGAGTCCATTGTTGTCCGTAGTGATAACTCTACCGCTTATCTCTTGCAAAACCGACCTTTGCTTTACGAAGCGTGGGCTTTCAAAGAACACATGCCCAGCGGTCTCGTCTTGGTCTGCGCGTTCCGGACAAGCGGGGAGTCTGCATGTCCGATCCGAACCTATGTGGACACACAGGCTCATAAAGAGCATGTCTAAATGGACGAGCAGGCCCCATGGCTTTAGGTGGTATCTGCACAGATTCGGACTTGCAGACTCCCCCGCATGTCCAGAATGCGCAGACCGAGACGATACCGTGGATTCCCATTCCCTCTGCCACTTCAGCATGAACGATGTTTCGTCTTGCGCCTCCTTTGCCACGTTGCTCTAAGCACTCTTCGTCCTCTTCCACCACTAGTCACTAGTGCTATTAGCATGCTAGCTAGCACACACATCGCGTCCTTCGAGACCGTGCGGTATGCGATGACCACTCTAAGGCACATCAGGCTGTGGTTGGGTACTCTCGAGTTGTTTCACATTTCGATTGACCACTAGCGCACTCGATCATGTAACAGCGCCATACCGAAGTATGGCAGCTTACGCTTTCTCGAGACTATTACCGATCTATTTGATGTTATCTTTGATTATTCCATTATTATGACCTTTTTCAGGCATATTCCACGTGACTTCCGATTCCAGCTTATCGTCGATCATGACCCCAGGCCATCCGATAGTTGTGTGAGTTAAGATGTGAGTGGATTGTTGTCATGGAAATAGAGCATTTCACTGACAAAGTATGTTATTGTTGTCAGTTTCTTTCTGTGTTAGTATGGAACTAACCGATTTGCTGTGTGTTTCTATATGAGTTTTATTAGGAAACTCTTCCAGAGATACTAGATAAATTCGAAATACTAAATAAAGGTGAGCAGGAATTCCTAGCTTCTGAAGTAATCCCTAGATAAATGATTGAAGGCATTCCAAACATAAGATTTTCTGGAGGAATTTATGAGGAAATTTACAAAATGATTCCTAGGGAATTCTAGTAGAAATTTATGGGGCAATCTAAAGGATTCTACGGAACACTTTCTGAACAGTATGCCGTAATCAGCAACCTACTGGCGTCGTTCCTGATGTGCCCGATGCACTTCTAGCTGGACTGTAACACTTTGGAAGCGGTGCCGTATCGCTTGTACAGAGTAGCTTTCGGATGAGTGGAATTTCTGAAGAGGCGCAGAAGAGCCTTATGCTTCCGCTTGACTCGCAGAAAGGGGGCTTCATCAAGCCCCTGGGCTCCTGTCCCTGCTGCCTTACTACTAAGAGCTTGACCGTAGCGATCTGCGCCTTTTCGTTTGGTGCTTGCGCTTGGTGCATCTATCTCGCACTGCTGCTTGAAGGCGGCTGGGAGCTCCTCTGTGTCGGTAATATTGTCCAGATTTTTGTACAGGAGTGTCGCCTCCACCGTCAGCGGAATGGATCGCAGCAGCCCACGAACGCGCGCGGACGTGTGGAAAAATTTGGCTGTCAGTTTTTTCGTGTTCGCGAAATTTCGATTCGACCGATTGATTTGTGATTTGACTAAAGATTATTCTAAAGTAAAACCAAAGTATTGTCAGTGTTGCCTTCCGGCGTGCCAAACCGGGCCCCAGCGGGAGTGGTCCAAGTGCGGCCGCGGGAAGAGCGCGGTCGAAAAAAGTGATAATTTGTGAGATTGTGAAAATATTCTGGACAGATCACCCGTCGTACACCAAGGAGAAAAGGACAATCGAAAAACAGTGATGTGCTGCATGCGGTGCTTTCCCCGTGGAACACACAAGAAGCAATTGAAATAACGAAGACAAAACCTTTCGAGAAAATTGTGCAACGTCCCTGTCGGGGTTTTTTAAAGAAAAGATTAGTGAAAAAGGCATTTCCGCAACGAATCTAGACGTGTTCTTATGGGAGTCTTTCGGGAACATTGTGTAAGGAGGAACAAGTGTATGTCGGTGTCGAAAGATTGGACTTCGTGTCGGATACTGACTGGCCATAGATATAGTGTGGGTTGTGGCAGAGTCCGGGATCTTGATTCTTGATCGTCGTTCTTCGTCTCGGTCCATCCTTTTTGCGGATATTTAGAAAAAAAAAATTGCATCGGGTATCGCGAAAAGGTGGTGTCTGCAGTAAATGCGCTACTTTCATCATCTCTTGTCAGCCTCGCCAGAGTCAGTGGTCTACGCTACGATGGAACTGGGTGAGATCTTTCTGATTACATTATTTGTACATAACTACTTATAAATTGAAAATTCGCTATTTTCAACATCCGTTCATCTATTGGAAGCTGCTTCAGTTCTGGGCTCTTTCTAAGTTGATGAATGGATCAATAAATAAATGCTTGCAAGGACTTGGCCAGGTGTGTGAAGTTGAGTGGGTCTATGACATTAAAGATAGTAGCGACATCAACAATATCAATGGATATATTCAACTTTGCAACTCCACCCAAGATTTGTGCAAGTGTTCATGCTATGCTATGCTATGCTATGCTAGGAGTGTCGCCTCCACCGTCAGGGCTTTCTATTACAACTTCTCTCCCAGTACCTCCCATTACCACATCTTCGCAGTTGTGAGGCACCATTTCACCTTATGGATAACATCAATATCGTGCATCACAAAAGTTCCAAAATACAGAAATCTTTAGAATATCCCAAATTTTTCACCAATTAAAACCTATTAAGTCATGCATTTTCTTTGCTCTATGTTGTTGTGAATATGTTTGACCGATTTGAGAAAAGGTTGGTGATGCAATACTTTCCGCAAATTTTACCTCGAAATTTAATCATTAGTGTTCAACATAACTCTCTTACCTGACGATTCAGCGAAACAGCGAGTAGGATTACTCGCGATTGTTGTGAGAGTTTATCTTATTTCCACCAGAGTACCGGAATTTGTCTTATTTTTTACGTGATTCCGTGTATTTTTTTATGATAAATAGGGTAATTCATGTATTTTGGACAGGCTGAGGACAATGTTAGAAAAATCGTCCCATAGCTTCCTTAGAAAGGATTTGATTATTTTGTAAAGTTACTATTACGCTTATAATATGATTGTACTTTGCGTTCCTGGTGATAAACAGCTTAACGAACGCATTTAATTCTGAGAAAATCACAATTTCCAATCACCTGTTAGAATTGCATTTTGGACACCGAATATATGTTTTGGACACCCTCAGGTATATATAATTTGGACAGGGCAATTATCACCATGTTTAGCATTGATTACTGCTTTTTCATGAAAGTAGCATACATAAACAAATATTTTCTTGTAAATAATCAAATTTCTCCGCTTAACAGGCATCTATTTTGATAACTATTACAGTTTTTGTTAAAATCGAGGAAATATCGGCAGAACCACATAATACGCCTACAAGTATGCAATCACCGGCGCGTGCTAAGGATCTTCGGCGGTGTGCAGGAAAATGGTGTGTGGCGGAGAAGGATGAACCACGAGCTCCCTGCACTTTACGGCGAACCCAGCATCCAGAAGGTGGCCAAAGCCGGAAGGATACGGTGGGCAGGCCATGTTGCAAGAATGCCGGACAACAACCCTGCAAAGCTGGTGTTTGCAACTGATCCGGTTGGCACAAGAAGGCGTGGAGCGCAGAGAGCACGATGGGCGGACCAGGTGAAGCGTGACTTGGCGAGCATTGGGTGCGACCGAGGATGGAGAGCGGCAGCCACGAACCGAGTATTGTGGCGTACTATTGTTGATTATGTCTTGTCTTAATGATGTTGAGCAAATAAATGTATGTAAGTATGCAATCACATAGCATCCCCATGTAGTTCGTAAGATGACCAAAATATATTTACAGTAGAAAACTTGTAATGTATTTTGGACACCACCTATTTCAGGCGTTCTAGATGAATGTTAAAAGATTGGCTGCCCAATGCTTCTTAATTGAATAGTTTTCATTGCAATAAGGCTTTTAAATTTCTTACAATTATCAATTCAACGGTTCTGAGGTGAATATTGTATGTGACTGTGAAGTGTATGTCGTCTTGCATACCTGTGCATTTGAGGGGTTTTAGTGAAATATTTTACATTTTCGATAATTTTGAAGTAAATTCTTAATTGTTAAGCGTATTTTCAACGTAAGTCATCAGGATAGGGTCTGTTTGATCCAATAATTGATATTCAGAAGTATCTACTTTTATTAGCTCTCCGGAGCAAGACATATTTCACAGTGCATGTCCAAATTATATTTTTTACCCTATTACTGCTGGATGCGGGAGACGTAGATAAAAGTCAACAATTTCAATAGAGTACTGAAATTCGTGAAATTATGTGCGTTTGTTCTTGTATATCACTTTGGTGCCTAAACGTTGACCAAACGCATCCTTTAGACCTAACCCTTCCACTGACAACACCCAAATTCCTGTGACACCTAGGGCATAGAGGTCTCTACATACCTTTCTTCGGTGCAACTAATCTTCCTTTCCCATCCCTTAGCTATCACAAGGACGTGGCTAGGACAGCTTTCTACCGTTGCAGGATTACATTAATCTAGTCTTGATTGGTGGCACAGTTTGTGCATCACTAATTCTGCCCGATTTTTTGCCAGCACACTATACTTGGCTTCTAGAAACGCTCTTTTTATCCGTCAATTCAACTATAGTATGTACAACGTTAGTTACATTGCCAGACCCCTCGTTAAACCACTGTCTGATTTTTGATCCAATCCTCTCCTCGTGTTCTCCTAGTGACACAAATCGTTCGTCATTTACATGCGGTAAACGAAGACGATGCGACGCTTGTTTCTTGGCCGGTAGGTAGGTGGTACATATAACGTGCTTCGTTAAGCCAAAAATCTTCCAAGCGCATAATTACCCACCCATCCAACAAACGAAAAAGCTTCGAAGGGAACCCCCCTGAGCTTGAATGCAGCATAGCAGTAGTGGAAGTACTCAAACACCCATCAAAAGGCTTACATATTTTCAGTGCGGATTGTCGTTAACCGCACTTTGCTCGATGCTTAATCGCTCTTAATCACCGACCAAGCGTGCAGTAAAAATTTGACTTTATGACTCTTCCTCTGCTGGTAGCTTGTGCTTCGCCTTCGCATCTCGACGCATCTCTCCACGCCACTGACTTGCTTGGGTGCCCCAAGTCAGCAAAAAGTTTCGTTTTCGTTCGGATCGGAACACGACTGCGGAAGAAATCAAATCCAGGCACGTCTTTGATGTCCGGTGGTCGCGATGATGTGCTCAAGTTGCGCTTTTGTAGCTGACCGACTGCCTGCCGACCGGTGTTGCTGGGAAGACGCGACAGGAATTTAAATTCCGATTCGCCTAAAGAATTTGCGAAGGGGTTTGATCGGTTCGGGGAAGTTGGATTGATCGCATAAACAAAACATTGTGTAATTCAAAGCGTAATGACGATCGATGATTGACATTTCAACGGACGGTATTGCATAATATCTGTTTGAGTGTATCTAGGACAATTGGGGTTTTCTTGTAATAGCCGATAACATGCAAATAATGTATTAGACCTTGCTGAGTATTCAAGCTTAGCAAAGTGTTGGGGTCAACAGGTAGGAAAATTTTCTTGAATTGTCCCTGAAAATCATCCAGAAGTTCCTCCTGGAAGTCCGCAAAAATTCTTCGGGGAATTTCTCAAGATTTTTTTATGGTTTTCATCACAACTCTATTCAGGGATATGCCCCGCAATTCTTCGAGAGATTTTGCTAGGACATTTCTCTGACATTTCGTCAGAACTTTCTTTGAGAATTTTCTTAGCAGAAACCTGTGAGGGATAGATAGGGATACTCCTTCAGGAATTTGTACATGATTTTATGTGAGAACTTTCACAGAAGTCCTTCAGAAATTTATCCAAGAATTTATTTAGGAATTTCCTAACACATTTTTTTTTTGGAATATCACCTGGAATCAGAGATGCCAGATTATTTTATCAAAAATCTGTATCAATACAGATTTTTCTGTATCGCCGTATTTGAGTATACAGTAGAAACCGAGAGTCCTAGATTTCAATAGAAACTAATAAATTGTACTACGTTTTGACAGTTTTTAATTTTTACTGGTATTATTTTTTCTAAAACATGTGTGAAAATGCACACATCTTCATCAATTATTCTAAGTTTATGGAGCAATTTATAAAGAATTTAATAAATTTTTTGAAAATAACTTAATTTTTGAACGTTTTGAACATCCTATCCAGAAAGCATAGGAGAAATCTGTATCACTTCTTTAAAATCTGATTTTTTGTTCTCTGTATCTTGTATATATAGAAGTTAAAAAATCTGTATAATACAGAAAAATCTGTATATCTGGCATCTCTGCTTATTTGTGAAGAATAAGTCTGAGTTTAAATTCACGAATCAAAAGAAAATAAAAGCTTTTATTCTAAATCAAAACAAATGCCTCTAATTCCTTAAAAGTGAATGTTTGACATTTTGACAGACTGGTGAGACAACCATCCATCAGGAATTTCTCCAAAAATTCTTTCAGATATTCCTCCTTCCAATACTTCTGCCAAGAATTCCTCATGTAATGTATCCAAGAATCCCTCTAGGAAATTCTCCTGAAATTCCTCGAAGAATTCCTCCAGAATCCTGCAGGAAATCCTTCAAAAATTCTTCCAAAAACTACTCCGGGGACTTCGAGATTTCTTTCAGGCATGTCTCCAGATCCTCCAGGAATTCGTGAATGATTTTTTTTCAAGACTTTACTTTAGCAATTCCACCAGGAACTTCTTCAATAACTCTTCGAAAAATTCTTCCAGGAATTTCTCAAGAGATTATAAAAAAATCAAGAATTCCTCCACAAATTTCTTCACGAACACCTCCAAGAACCTTTAGGAAACCTTTAGAAAATACTGATGGAGTAACGACCGTTTTGATGATAATAAGCAATTGCAGGCGCGTTTTGGATCATCGGGTCACTTATAAAACAACGGTTTTTATGATAGCCGATGTTTTGAGCATTTATTCACTCATCTACAGGGCAAAAACGTCGGCTAGGTATAATTAGAACCGTTTTGCCTTTCTCGTACACTAAGTGTACTGGAAAGGCTATTATATGTTCACTCCAAAAATGACTTTTTGATAGAAGGCCCGGAGGGTCAAGCCACATATACCAATCAACTCAGCTCGACAAATTGAGGTGATGTCTGTATGTGTGTGTATGTGTGTGTGTGTGTGTGTGTGTACAAATTAACTCACATCACGTTTTGGCAGTAAACTTCAACCGATTTTAATGATCGACGTTTCATTCGACGCAGAATCTGGCCCCATTGTTTCCTATTGAAAATGGTTCGGATTGGCCCAGCCGTTCCAGAGTTATGGCCATTTAGGTGTTCCGGATCGGTACCCTAGGAAGGGGTCACATATAAAAATGCTACAAACCCATGCATGCGACGTTTCAAACCGCAGCATTTTCGATAACCTGATGCACGATAAGCAGGGAAATATTCTCAGACTATATTTGAACCGGTAGTGTTCCGAAACTGGTTCCGGGTGTCCCGCCGGAAGTGGCCAAATATAAAAGTGCACCTAACCCATGCATGCGACACATCAAATAGCGGCATTTAGATGGATATATAATAAGTATTGCACTTATAACGAGAAAGGCATTATCACCACTAGGTGGATTAATCTGGGTTTTTTTTTTGTAAGTAACCCGATGACCGAAAACAGGACTACAATTGCTAATTTAGAAAATACTCCTGGAATTACTCCAAATCGTCCGAGAATTCCTACATGGATATCCTCAGAAAATCATACAAACATTTCTTAAGGAATTAAGCCAAAAATTGCTTCAGAAATTTCTCCAGGAATTTTGGAATTATATCAGGAATTCCTTCAGAAAAGTACTCCGCAAATTTCTTGAGGAATCCCTCTAAAAATATTTTCAGGAATATCTCTATGAATTCATCCAGGCATTCTACCAAGAATTCCTCAAGAAATTTCACCAACAATTTTTCCAGGAAATCCTTCAAGATATCTGCCAAGAATTCTTCCAAGAATTCCTCCAGGAATTCCTACAAAAAATCCTACAGTAATTTCTTCAAGAATTTCACCAGGGGTTTGTGAAGCATTTGGTGTCTTCAACAATAATTACTTCAAAATAATGCGTAGATGACACCGAAACGATTTGACGCATTCGTGCACACTGCACATCTATTAAAAATAACGTTCAAATTTGCAGGCCTGTTGTTCATTCAACGCAGTGCATCATTACTTAGAAATTGAGGAAGGATCGGTATTTTCTTTAACAAAAAAATGCACTACAACTAGCACCCCCTAGGAAAAAATCCTAGATACGCCAGTACCAAACGCATCCTTTAGACTTAACCCTTCCACTAACAACACCCAAATATCCCAAGTACTCCGCAAATTTCTTCAGGAATCCCTCTAAAAATATTTTCAGGAATTTCTCTACGAATTCATCCAGGCATTCTACCAGGATTTCCTCAAGAAATTTCTCCAAAAAATTTTCCAGGAAATCCTTCAAGATGCCTGCCAAGAATTCTTCCAAGAATCCCTCCAGGAATTCCTCCAAAAAATCCTACAGTAATTTCTCCAAGAATTTCACCAGAGGTCCCTCTAGGACTTCTGGAACGAATTCCTCCAAGAATCCCATAAATACCTCCAGGGCTTTTTTTAAGAAACTCCTTCAAGAATACATAAAAAAAATCCTTCGGAATTACTCCAAGAATTCTGTTAAAAACTCCTCCACAAATCCCACCAAGAATTTCCCCAAGAATTCCTCCAAAAACTTCTCCAAAAATTCTTCCTGGAATTTTTCCAAGAAATTCTCCAGATATTGCTCCAACACTTCTCCTAGGAATTCCTCCAAAAATCTTTCCAGGAATTTCTCCAGAAATTCTTTCAAGTATTCCTACAGAATTATAATTTCTACAAGACCTGCTCCAATACTTCTGTCAAAAATTCCTGCAATTAGGCCGGGAGTTCCTTTACAAACTCCTCTAGGAATACCTCCAGGAATTTTTCAATAAATATCTTCAGGAATTCATCCAGGAAATCCGTCAGAAATTCCTCCAGAAATATCTACAGGAATCCCCCAGGAATTCCTCCAGAATTCCCTTCAGTGAATTTCTTCAGGAATACTTCCAAGATTACTTTAAAAAAATCCACTAAGAATCTTTCTAGGAATTTCTCAAGGAATTGCTTCATAAATTTCATCAGGAATTTCTCCAAGAATTCTTACAAGAATGCTTCCAAGAAAAAATAGCTGGAGATAATCTTGAAGAAATTTCTGGAGTACTTTCTGGAGGAATTTATGTAGTAATTTGTGAAGGAATTTGAATGACGAAGGAATTAATGAAGTAATTTTTGGAGGGATTCCTGTAGATATTCCTACAGTTATTCCTGGTATAATACCTGCAGAAATTCCTGGTATAATCCCTGGAGGAATTCCTAGAGGAATTCCAGGAAAAATAACTGAAATATTTCTTATCGGAATTCCTGGAGTATTTCCCGAAACAATTTCCAAAAGAATTCCTGTAATAATTCCTGGTGGAATTTGTATGTAAGAATAACTGAAATATTTCTTATCGGAATTCCTGGAGTATTTCCCGGAACAATTTCCAAAAGAATTCCTGTAATAATTCCTGGTGGAATTTGTACAGTAATTCCTGGAGAAATTCCTTGAGGAATTTCTGAAGCAATTCCTGGAGTAATTCCTGGAATAATTCCAGGAATAATTCCTGGAGTATTTGCTGGATGAATTTCTGGAATATATCCCGTAGTATATGGATTTATTCAAATATTACGTAACGCAAAATATGACAATTTTAGACCCCCTCCCTTCCCCACGTAATACCTTTTGTATGGAACATTTTGAAATTTACTAACACAGCTTTAGACCCCCTCCCTCCCCCCTTAGCGTTACGTAATATTTGAACGAACCCTATCCTGGAGGAATTCCTGGAGGAGTGACCAGGGTTTGGCAGCATGCACCGTGCGGTGCGAAAAAAGCATGTGCTTCACACAATCCCAAGTGCTTGTCTTCCGTTTTGCCGAGAGATAGAGACGTATGAGTGAGAGCTTTCGCAGCACTAGCTCAGTGTAGTGTCAAGCAAAGTGCAAAGCACGGAGACATGCACAGAGAGAGTACATATGACAGAGCGTGAGAGGTAGGAGACCTCCAGCGCTCGGCAAAGTAAGCGGGCAACGCACAACCGATTGCACGTACCTACTCGTCTCCTTCTGGTTTGTTGTGCTGTCTCGTAGCCTCGCTCGTAGCAGCGTGTGCGGCACGCAAAGAGTTTTGAGTCGCACCCTATCCCTGGGAGTGACTGATGGAATTCCTGGTAGAATTTCTGGAGGGTTTTGAGGGGAAATTCATTGAGGAGTTCTGGAAGAATGCTTGAAGGAATCTCTAAAGAATTTATTGGAGTTAATGCTGGAAGAATTTATGGAGGAATCTTTGGAGGAATTGTTTGAGGACTTCCTGAAGGAGTGCCAAGAAGAATTACAAGTGGAAGCGGAGTTCCATGGAAGAATCCCTTGATGAATTTCTCGAGAAGTCCTTAAAGGCACTTTTGATTAAATTTGTGATGGCCCGAGCAGAGATGAATATCAAACTAATAACTATCAAATCACATAATCTGTTTTTATATCTTGTTTTGTTATTATTTACTTATCAAGGTATTAGTTTTCCATAACATGCTTTGTTTGACAATCTTATTTTGTTATGATGAAGCTATTGATATACACCCATAAAATAATATTTTAATCATATGTTTTGTTATGGAACACATTTTGTTATTATTATACTATTGAGAGTGTACATATGTGTAATAAACAATAGCACAAAAATAACAAGTTTTGAAATTGAAACTACATCATTGGAGATTTTGTTTACAGCATTCCGTGTGTATGATCTAATTAGTTCCTCTAATTGGGACTGAACGAGCTTTTCAGTACATTATTTTATAAACACTTCTATAATTATGACCTGTTTTATGTTCCTTTTTTAGTATTTAGTTACGTATATTCGTTGCTATTTCTTATAAATACGATATAGTGGACCTCAGAATGTTGTTTTACTTGATGAGTTTGTAGTTCACAACGAATACTTGGACTCATATTCAATTTTTAATTCACACAATGCATACATAGAGTGTGGAAGAAAATTGGCAAGTTTTTAAGATGTGTAATAATTGGCGATAGTGGAGCGGACCTGGTGTGATGGTTAAATTGGAACACTTGACTATCTCGCCGAGGACCTGGGATCGAATCGATGCGATTTTTAGGATTTTTCCTTGTGTAATTTTTAATTGATTTTATATAATAACTAGTAATGATTATTCGTATGCTCTAAACGCGTGTTTTGTTATTCATATAGGGCCTTGTACCATTTGGGCAAGTGTACCTATTTTGGGCACTTGATGCTATATAGTCAATTTCAAACCAATTGATTTGAATTTTTGTATGTATAGGGTTAGATACTGCACGTAACTCATCGTGTGCCAATTAGGTATAAAATTGATTTAGTTACAGCGGCAAGTGCCAAAGAAAGGTTCAACTGCCCAAATGGTACAAGACCCTAACATTATTACTTACTTTGTTAGGCCGATGCAAATATTTAATTTGTTTTATGTCACCCCCCCCCCCTTCAAAAATCCCGAAATTTTGAAGGGGCGAAAAAAAAACATGGCGGCTCATGACTCCATCTTCAATAGAAAAAATGTTTTCAAGCTACAATTTTCAATAGTCGAAAAATATTTTTTTCAATAGTGGATGTAATTTTTAATTTTTCAATAGTTTTTTTTCGTTTTTATTTTTTTGTTCCTTATTATTTTTTGTCCCCCCCCTCGTACCCGATGAGAGGTTTCGGACATAAAAGAAATATAATATTTGCATCGGCCTTATTAGTTTGATATCATAACTAATTTTGCTTTCGGATTGTTATCAATAACTTTGAAATAACAACATTTGTTATTGAAATATTTCCCAAATTCATTGTTATTATTTTGTTATCGAACTAACAAAACATGTTATTAAATTGGTCCTCCAGGAACATTTTTTTGTTATGATTTTTGTTATTTTGCCGCTTATGACAGCCAAGTTTATAACATAATTTGTTATGTTAATAACATGAAAATAACTTATTTCATTACTCAGTTATTTTGTCAAAATAACACATTTTCTTATGCTGTTGTTATTCCCTTCTGCTCGGGGGAGTTCCTGATGGAATTTCTGATTGTATCCGTTGCGGAATTTCTGGTGAATCACTGGAGGGCTTCTTGGTTGAATCCTGGAGGAATCTCTGGAGGCATCTATGAAAGGATTCGAGGGTGAATCCTTTGGACAATTCCTGGAGACCAGTGTTGAAAATTTCATTTCGTCATATCTAAATTCAATCGCCTACAGCTAATTTTAGAAGCTGAACCTGAGAATATGGTATATGAAAAACTTGTGCGGCTAGACCAGTTCTGCTAGAAAGTCACGGAAAAACCGATATTTTTCGAACATTTAAGGTAAATGTCACGGACTACCGTGACTTTCTAGCAGAACTGGTCTAGCGGTACAAGTTTTTCATATATCATATTCTCAGGTTCAGCTTCTAAAATGAGCTGTAGGTGATTGAATTTAGATATGACGAAATGAATTTTTCAGCACTGCCTGGAGGAATCCCACAAGGAATTTCAGGTGGAATGCCTGTGAGGAGTTCCTGAAAAAAATCCCTGTAGGAATTACTGGAGGAACTCCGGGGATGAATTTTCGGATGAATTCCTGGAGGAACCCCTGGGAGAATTTCAGTAGGACACTGTAGAGGAATTTCATGAAGGAATCCCTTGCAAAATACGTAGACGAATTAGCAGTTATTCCTGGATAAAGTCCTGGAGAAGGATCCCCTAGATCACCAAGTGAATGTTGCTTAATTATCAGAATTGAACTCTGAAGCTTTAAGAGTAGCGTAGAATATATTCCGCGAGCATTTGTAACAAAAACAATATCCAAAGATTTACATATATTGCGACCCATACTTCTAATTACATTGGTATCAATTTATAGGCCACATAGCAACGCATACAGCTATGGGTTAACGACACGAATTTTTCATTGAAATGTCTTTATTTTGAATGTTTGACATTTACCGTATGTAATTCCTATTTCAAGAGGTATATGTGAAAGTGATTTTGTAAAACCGATGTAATTCAATTTTTAAAATCAAAAAATTTAACATATATTGTCCAGACAAATTAAATCGAGTTTGGAGCAGAATGATAAGAAAAAATAAAAAAAAAAAACATTGCGACTCAGTCAGTTTTCTCTTCGTAGCGTTTTGGCAGATAAGCCTATCCTCTAGGCGGCTACGTGATTTATGGATGGCTCCCGAGCTTCTAGTGCACGCTTAGGAAAAGTTACTCAGAATTTAGTAAGATTTACACAAAGCTGTGCTAACGCAGAGCTTAGTGCATAGATCGAATCAGTGTAAGTCGTATAATATTGTGGACATTATCAAAAATAATATACGACTTGAAATGATGAGATTTTCACACTTAGGCCAGCGCTAGCGCCGCACCTGCAATCGAACTCAAACATCCCTAGCATAATTTCATTGAATACCTGATCTTGTTTACCGACAGATCTATATGAGTCCAGATCCACTCAATAATTACACCTGAAATCACAATGCTACGATTGATAGCACTGAATAATGAATTCACGGTTTTATGCAAAAAAAAAAAAAAAGAAAATAACACTATGTGCTACATCGTATAATCTGCCAGGCTTTATCAGCTGTAATGTCTTGCTTTATCTTCGCCTTATCGTTTCGGTTCGAGTAGGGGTATACTTTCCAAGGTGTAATAATTTTGCAACTTTGATTTGATCGATTTTTCAGATTAATTTTTCATCCACTTGTTCTCTTTTAGATATACATTAAAATATTTGTTTTTCCTTATCCACTAAACTTAGCACATTTGATCCGTTATTTGATAACTAGGGTATTGTATCATTTGTGCAGGTGTACCTATTTTGGGCACTTGCGGCTATAACTAAGTTAATTTCAAACCGAATGATTTGAATTTTTGTACAGAGTTAGATACTGAACGTACCTAACTCTATACAAAAATTCAAATTAATCGGTTTGAAATTGACTTAGTTATAGCGGCAAGTGCCCAAAATAGGTACACCTGCGCATATGGTACAAGACCCTACTTTGATTCTGTAGGGTCTGGTTTTGCTGCAATGCAAACAATTTGTTTATTCTGCAAAAAAAAATCACCATACCCTCCGTTGCACTGCTGATTCTTCAAAGTAGAAATCATTCATGCCGAACGAATATATAAATCACTACTTCATTAACCGAATGCATTTCTATCAGTTCAGTTTGAACGTTCGGTGCATCAACATTGCAAAAGATGCTATTCTTAGTTGTTATTGCAATTCTCGCTGTATTCGCGGTCATACTGATATCGTATCAGTTTCGGTACTGGATTCGTCGCGGTGTTCCTCAGCTCCAGCCGTCATTTCCGTTCGGAGATTTTGGCGAATTTTTCCGCCAGAAGCATGGCATACCGATGACCTACGCCAATATCTACGCCAGAAGCAGACATCTTCCGTACGTTGGAATCTACTTGTCGATGAGGCCAGCTCTGATCGTCAATGACCCCCAGATGGTGAAGGATATTCTGGGCCGAGATTTTGATCATTTTCACGATCGAGGTTTGCACGTCAATGAAGAAACGGACCCGCTGAGTGGCAATCTCTTTTCGTTGGGAGGTGTGACATGGAAGAATCTGAGGGCGAAGTTGACTCCCACCTTTACTTCGGGGTGCTTGAAAGGAATGCTTCCGATTCTGGTGGACAAGGCGATGGTGCTTCAGAAACGATTTGCGATGGAACTGTCTTCTCAGAGTAGTATTGAGGTGAAGGATCTTTTCGCTCGATATACAACCGATGTGATTGCGTCAGTCGCTTATGGAATAGACATCGATTCCATCAACAACCAGCACGACATTTTCCGTCGAATGGGCATCAGAGTGTTTCAACACGATTTCAAAACATCACTCAGATTGGCACTTACATTTTTCATCCCCAAAATAAAAGCACTTCTCGGTTTCAGGATGGTTGCACCAGATGTTGAGGATTTTATGATTAATCTTGTGTGCAAAACCATAGAACAGCGTGAACGGGATCGCACCCAGCGAAAAGACATGATGCAGTTGTTGCTTCAGCTACGAAATACCGGGACCGTGTCCATCAGCGACCATCAATGGAATTTAGATTCATCATCCACCGACAAAACCCTTTCGATCAACCAAGTGGCGGCTCAAGTGTTCGTTTTCTTCATCGCCGGGTACGAAACGTCTTCGACGCTGATGTCTTTCTGTGTATTGGAACTTGCTCGCAATCCCGAGATTCAGGCCAAAGTTCATCGTGAGATAGATAGCATTCTTTCGCATCACGGAGGCGCCTTGACTTACGAAAGCCTCGCAGAAATGAAATACCTCGATAGCTGTATGGATGAAACGCTACGAAAGTACCCTCCTGTACCATTTTTGAATCGCGAGTGCACAAAAGCTTATCGGATTCCCGAAACGAACGTAATTATCGACAAGGGCACAGCCGTTGTTGTGTCTCTGCTGGGGATGCATCGTGATCCGCAGTACTTTCCTCAACCGGACGAGTTCAAACCGGAACGGTTCTCCAGTGAAGAGCAGTTGAATGGATCGAACAGGGCGTATTTTCCGTTCGGAGGTGGACCCAGGGTGTGCATTGGAATGCGAATGGGATTGCTGCAGGCAAAGGTGGCACTGGTGACGTTGCTGGCCAAGTTCGAGCTTTCATTGGCCAATAAGGAGGACTACGATAGGGAACTGCCCTTGAAGGCCAACACTTTACTCTTGGTAACGCAGGATGGAATTCAATTAGTTGTTAAGGAACGATGAATAATAATGTTAGTTGCTCAAAATGAGAGAAATGACTTATACAAATAGGAAAGATAAATGAGTTTACTGTTATCGGTTATATGATGACGAAGATCATTCAATTCCACCAACTCTATCTAGTTCAAAAATCGTTTATTACTCGCACCTAAGAGATTTCAACCAAAATGAACTCCCAGTAGTTTGTTCTTCAATTTACTGCTCAATCCTGCTCTGACTGGTGAACATTTAAAGAAAGACACCGACTAATTTTCCCAGAAATTAGTTTTGTGTGATGGATTCGACCAAAACATAGTCTACGATGTGTTTCTACTTGGTTCTTGCTATATGTGAGAAAATACATTGCCAGTAAGTTGTCCTATATTTTTAATTTTATAGCAGCCTGTTAATCCTGAACTAATCTGAATACCGATCGTTTCCGCATTATCATAATATGATATCGACACTGATTTTTCATTTGGGCCTAACTGACATTTTCGAGTTCTCTTCATCGATCCTCTCTTTGTGTTATCACAGAATGTGTATTGAGTTTTCCAAAGATTTTTTGGTTGAAATGCGAAGAAGGCGACTACATGTTGCTATAGAAACAAAAAGAATAATGATTTTGATGGTTTTGATCAAGTTATTAGCGAAAGAGAGAGTCGACGAAGAGAAATCGATCAAGTCAGTTAGGCCCTTATGAAAAATCATTGTCGAATATCTTCAGGAGGGCTCTTGTACGGTCCCAAAATACAAATTTGCTTGTACATTATGCTTCTGCCTCCTTAGAGGTGTACAATGTGGGTGTTTTAATTTTTCCCACGCCAGTATTGGGAAGTTTCCGCCTAAATTTATACTGCGCACGAACATTCTACCATACTACTATTCGTTTGGAAGTGCATAACTGGAATCCATTCGCTTCTAGCGCGGCTCAAAAATCGTTTTTGCTCCACACCACACCACTTATTCGGTTCCTAACCAGATTCTATATGTCTTCTCTCACAAGCACAAGCCTTTCACTGTTTGTATGGGAGTTACTAATGGGAGAACGATGTTTTCTATTCAATCAACTGTAACAATATTTCCTCAAGCTCCCTAGAGGGTTAGTTGACCCCTGAAACGACGACACGGACGATGCCCACTCTTCAAAGCGACCGTTGGAGTATAGCTATATAAACGTTTTCCTACATCCACCCACCAACAACGCAAAGTTACCGTTCGATAACAAGTTTAAAACTTTATAATAAAGGATATCAAATGGTGGCTAAAATAGTAATACGGCATACAAAAGTTAATTTATGCTATTCAGTATCAGACACATTCTACCGTGACGTTACAACGTTTTGACGCCTTTTCTGTCAGACTTTCCACTATAACTTGTATATTCGACCGTAAACCCTAAAATATTTTTGCATATTCGGATTCCTTGTAAAAATTTCAATATGTTTGATCTGTTAAACAACTAGTTTTCATTGGAAAACTATGCTAAAAATGGAAATTAGTAGCGTGACGTTACAATGTTGTAACGTCACGCTACTCATTCTCGTTTATAACATACTTACCTAATAAAAACTAACTGCTCAACTGATCATACTTATTGGAAATTTTACAAGGAATCCGAATATGTAACAATAGTTGAGGGTTTAAGGTCGAATTCACGGATTATAGAGGAAAACCTGACAGAAAAGGCGCCAAAACGTTGTAACGTCACTGTAGAATGTGTCATCATAATTTCTATTTTATGTTATTCATAACGAACATCATAATGGCCAATTCGAATTGCCTCATTATGCAACTGAAGAAAAAAAATAACATAATAGAAAATTAGTGCACATTACCATGCATTATGAACATTATGCATCTCAAATGAGTTATGAAATGAAAAATAAAATATACAACATAAAATTGTGTATGTTACTCGTGGCTATACTCCATTTCTTCAGCGCTATAAATAACTAGGTTTCAGTGTTCCGCCGTTTTCTTTAAACCAGCACAAACCAGTAGTGGGAGAACCCGCATTGCTGAAACGATGTAGATACTGTCGGAACTATTTAACTAAAGCCAGAGACCATGACCATGCGGAGGTCTACCTAGCAGTCCTGCATATGCCTCTTGTGCCTCGCATTTCGAAGCACTCTACATATGTCCTCCCCGATGCAAATACCGATAGGGACCATGGCAGTGATGAGGCAGAGCACATCGTGTGACACGATACGGTACGCGCTCGCAACCCTCAGGAACTAGCGTATAAGCTTACCACGGTAGCTTTGGTACTTAGCGCTGTGCGCTAGGCTGGGCCGCCATACCTTAGTATGGACGAAGCGACACCAACCAGAAGCTTGCACTTGCTGCCATACACCGCTGAGTTATTGGACATCATCCGGGATGCTACTATAGCTGTGACGGCTCTTTTTCCGGCACAATTAACGTGGCTACCGAAGGTAAGCCTATTGTCGATCATCACACCCAAGCTGGTGGAACGCTTACTATTAGAGTGTACTCATGTACGGTCCCCCCTTCTCGAAGTCATCCCTAACGGGCGTACCGCGAAGGTAAGGAAGAGAGAGAATGAGTTTTTAGTGGGTCGATCCCCACATCACCCGAGGAACCACCTCTTGGGTATCTGTGGCAGATTTTCTCATTCTATAAAAAAAAAAACACCCAAGTGTTTGATGGAGCGCTTAGACGTGATAGTGCAATCGCCTCCACTGATCACAGCTTGCTGCTCCGACTTCCGGTTGTCCACAACCATCACCTCAGTTTTGTGGTGAGCCAACTCCAGTTTCCTGGACCTCATCGACGCCTCCACAATCCTGATCGAGTGGTCGTAGTTAATTCCATTTCTTCGATCGTCTCACCGTAGACTTCGAGCGTAATATCGTCAGCAAAGCCGACAATCTCCACTCCCACCGGGAACTCTAACCTCAACACCTCGTCGTACATGACCTGAGGTTATGTGAAAGCACTTGGTAAGAGACGCACCAGCCTATAGTATAGCTAAATCAATCAATGAAAGCACTTCCGACCCACCTCCGCGTCGTAAACTAGTACTCGAGAATCTTGTACAGGTACCCCGGTACCATCGGCAATAGCAGATCAGCTGGCGCTATTGAACGCATTCCTCACATCCAGAGTCACTACCGCGCAGAAGCGAATTCCCCTCCCCTTAGGCTCGAGTGCTTTCTCGGCGGTTTTTGTAACCGACAAGATAGCGTCTACGGTGGACTTCCCCTTCCGGAAGCTGTACTGGTTGCTCGAAAGACCATTTTCGCCCTCGGTGAACCTCAACATTCTATTGAGGATGATCTTTTCGAGCACCTTTACCGCCGTGTCAATCAAGCATATTAGTCTATATGCCGACGGGTCTCCGGGTGGTTTCCCCGCCTTTGGCAATAGTACCAGGCTCTGCCTCTTCCAAGCTTCTGGGAAAACTCCTTCGTCCAGGCATTTCTGCATAGCAGACCTGAACATCTCGGGAGCCTCTGCAATAGCTACTTTTAAAGCCAGGTTCGGAACTGGGGCCTTACCTACGCTAAGGGACTTACCTATCCCCGCAAGTTCCACATCGGTGACCTTACGGCAAAAACAAATGGAAGTGTCCAACATTTATTGGCGCAACGCTTTGTCCAAAATACGTTGGTTCGCCTAAGATGGCCAGTGTTTCAAGCAGGATCTGACCCCGCTGGTTCGTGAAACGGCTTCCCCATTCCACAGCCCAGGCATTAAAGTCACCCGCTATTACCACCGGCCTTCGCCCTGTTAGCACGGTCGTTAAGCGGTCCAGCATTTGCGTGAACCGCTCGATCGGCCACCGCGGAGGCGCATAATAGCTACAGAAGAAGACCCCGTTTACTTTGGCGACCACGAAGCCCTCATAGGTTGTAGACATCAACTCCTGCACGGGGTATTTACCCGTCGTCCATATCGCCGCCATTTTCCTGGTCCCATCCGAGACCCAGTTGCCGTTGCTGGCGGGTACTCGGTATGGGTCCGAAATGATGGCGATATCCGTCTCCCACTCAGAAACCGCCTGACAAAGCAGTTGCTGAGCCGCATCACAGTGGTTCAGGTTCAGTTGCGTTACCTGCACTGTGATTTGTTGTTCACTGCGGCTTTCTTGAAGGCCGGGCACCCTGGACCACCCATCGGATGTCTGTTTTTCGAGGATTTCCCGGTACAGATCATGCAGATGGGCGGACTCGTGCAGCTTTGGGCCTTATGATCTTCAGCGCCGTATCGCCTACACAGTTTGCGCCTGTCGGGGCCTTTACAGTCCCACGACTTGTGACACCTGAAGCAAACCTCTGGTGGCTCGTGGAATGTCAGGTGACATACACACCAGCCCACCTTTATACTCCCTGCTTTAACGGACTTTTTAACATCCGCCACAGGTAGCTGAACCAAAGCTGTCTGTGTTCCTGCTGGCCCTCTCCGTAGCTTAACGGCTGCGGCGGCCACCTGCACATCGCACTGTTGCCGCAGTGCCGTGACGAGCTCTTCCACTTCGGTGATCTTCAGAGTCGCCTCATGTGTCAGAGCCCTCACCTGCACACCCTCACCAAGGACCTCTTCTGCCAGCCTCTTATAGGCGGCGCCCTTGTGTTCCTTCTGGCGCTTCAGCTCCAGGATCATCTCGCCCGTACGAGTACGTCTAATACTGCGTACGTTGGCTCAAAGACCCTCAAGCTGTTCCGTCTTGATGACGATAGCGTCGCCTTTCTCGCGCTTGGCACCTGCCCTCCTACGCCTTGGCTTGGCGTCCTGCGCTACTACCTGCGGATTCGCCTTCTTCTTCCTCTTCCGCTCTACCTTCGTCCAAGGGGGGTCCTCCCCTTGGATCGCCCTACTCTGTGGCTGTTGAGGGCCCACTAGCGGTCGCAACCCCTTGTTCCCATCGTTCCGGGACGGGCCAGCCTTTTCAGGCCCACCCTTCCCAGCTTTCCGGGAACCCTGGCTGGGGTCCGACCTTCCGGCATTATTACCGACTTTCGGGGTAATGATTCGCCTGGCCTTGCGGGCACCGCCAGACAGCTCCTCGCCTGACGGTTGCCTCGCCCGCTTCTGCGATTGCTTGCCCCGTTTGTCGCGAGCAGTCGCTTCCGCCTTATTCGGACTTCCTGCGAAGGAGAAGGCCTCCGTTTGGGTAAACTTCGGCACTTTCTCATTTGCAGGCTCCGCTGCTGCAGCAGTCAGCAACGCGAGTGCCGCGTGCTCCTGCTTGGCATCGTCGATCGACGCCCTAAGTCGAAGCAAGGCCGTTTTCAGGTCCTTGCTTATGTTCGACTTAGTGGACGCAAAGTCGATGATTTTGCCAAGCTGCTGCTCAGCCACCTCTATTGCGGACCGTCCTTTGGATCCTCGGTTGACGGCCCTCAACAACCACGCTCCGTCCATAACCTCCACCGGCTGGCTTGCCGGGAAGTGGACTGGAGCACCCACGCTTGAGCTGCGTACGCAACTCCCAGCGCCTATCTTCTCACTTCTCCTTGCCGGAGATCTCATCAACCCGCTTCTTGCGAAGGGGTTGATCCCACCACTATTTCCACCTAGATTCTGATTTTTATTTGACTTCATGATTAAATCCCACGAGTAGCACGGGAAAGAATGTCCACCACGCCAGAGCCCTGCATTAACGCGGTAAGGGACAGCTTACTGTGGGGGGTGCCCAGGTACCCCACAGGCTCCGTTAAAGATCGAGCATCTTTTTCACCCCCTCGATCACTCATTCCTCAGCATGGGTCGCTTGACACCTTGAATTGGGGTTAGTAGTCCTATTCTTAGCCGGCGACTACGCGGCTGACTCGCAAGCGGGGGGGTGCGTCAGGCCCCAGGACTTTAGTCCCTGCTGCCCCATGTGTATATCGTGTGGCAGGCACGAAGATACCTTATGCCCAAGGAAGTCAAGGAAATTTTCTTTACGAAAAGATCCTGGACCGACCGGGAATCGAACCCGTCACCCTCAGCATGGCCATGCTGAATACCCGTGCGTTTACCGCCTCGGCTATATGGGCCCTTGGAATCGAACCCTCTCCGCAAGAATTTACGTTAAAAAATTACGTCCAACATTTGGGGGAGGGGGGGGGGGGGGTCTAGAAAAGTGTGACAGAACGTGTATTGGGTATAGGGATATTGCGTGACAGAGGGGGGATGGTGGGTCTAGAAATCCCGAAAAACGATGGACGTAATTTTTGAATCTTCCCTTGGACTTCAACCTCACACTAACCAAAAGACAAAGCGCATCTATCGAGAACAGCAAAGTGTTAAGTACATAATTGATTTGATAATTATATTTATTAATTAATTTTTTGTAGAATTTTTTTACAATTGTTAGGTCATCACTCAGCCTAGTATTTGGGTTTGATTCCCGTTCCGGGCGGGACAATTTTCTCGACTCCCTACTCTTCAAAAAAAAACTATGTTGAAGAGACCCAGGTCGAGTTCTAGTGGGAACCTAGAGCCATAAAGTAGAAAAAGAAGCTTTAGAAATTCACAAGAAAATGTATCCCACGGATTTGATGTAAGTGTCGAATAAATGTTTTCAAGTGATTCTTCAACAGTATTTGAATGTTTACAAACAGTGCAAAAATGAGGAATTTCGGTTGATATTCAGGGATGACGCAAAGGGTTTAAGTTAAATTTTTCTGAAATAAATCGGAGATTCTCGAGCCCTGAAATGCAAAATTTGACATTGGAATTGCGATATTTCTACAGGATTTCGAGATATTTGAAAAAAAGTTCTATTTTAGTATTCAACCGAAAACATACCTACCAAAATATGATATTTTTGTCAAATATGTCCTAAACCAGTAGAGATATCGCGATTTCGAGGTCAAATTCAAATAACCAAACGATTTAGGCTAGAAAAGTTGATTGAAAATAAAATTTTTAATGTTTTTTGAATGTTTGCTCTAGCATAAATTTCACTTATACCCTTTGCGCCACCCCTAAATACCAATCGAAATTATTAATCTTTACATAGCTCACTTATTTCGACCAGTAGATCTCTTTACACTTGAGAAAGCATATTCCGGAAAGATTTTGCAAAATGAGCCCCACCTACTGGAGTAGGATACGAATTTCTTTTATCCTAATAAAATTGCTAGAGAAATATTTGGAAATATTATTTGTTAAAATTCTTTAGGTCATTTTCACATAATTTTTCAGAGTTTCCTCCGAGCATCCCTGTTCCTTCAAAGTTCATGCCAAAAATCATGCAAATGCTTTTGAGTAAAATTTTCAAAGACAATAAGCCGCATTTGCAAGGAATTATAGCTGAAAAATTGTTTGATCAACTGCTCCAAAGAGGTACATACTTCCAGTATAAATTTAAATAATGGTTAAGTGAAATTAATTTTTAAGTTCAAAAAGAAAGCGAATAGAAAAAAAAACGTTATCAAGTGAAATAAAAATCGTTTGATACTACAGCATGCAATATGGAAATATGTACTTAGGTGACGAATGGAAGTTCGTCCTCGTCGAAATAAATATCTTCATCGTTGTCGTTGTTGTCTGTCTGGACGTTCTCATGAGGTTCATTTTCCATTTCAAAGGCATTCAATTCTTCTTCCTGTGCCTTACGCATGATACTGGCAGCTTTCAAAAAGTTCTTCTCGTTTTCCGTAGTAATAGAGTAGACCTGCTTCAGGTCCACCCCGAACTTACCCAACACTCTCACGATGTCACAGTAGATGTTCTCCGCGGTATTTTTGTCGATCTTTTCTACCATAGCGAGGGTGCGAACGACAACCTTCCCTCTTTTTACGAACTGAACGTTTACACTCAACACCGACCGCCCTTTTCGCGACGCCAAATCTGCCTTAATGCAAACGAATTTTCCCTTCATCTCCTCGGCAATAAAGTTCACTTCACCATTCTCGTTTCGACCGCTTCCACATATGACATCACATTTTTTCGACTCGTATGCCGCATTTTCAGTCCATTCTCGACTGCACCCAGAACATTGTAAGGAGGATCCTGGTAAGGGTCCTTAAATTCTCGGCTTTCGCGCCAGACGACGAAGTCGTCTGCCAAGAATTCCGGATCAATAATGCCCAGCTAGCAATGCCAATGCCCTTTCTCGGAATCCGCCTCCACAACTTACCCGATACCCAATCCTTAGTCCCAATCCAATTCCCAAAATTCCTTCCAAAACTTTCAACTCAAACTATACAATTCTCAGTCATCCAAGATTTTTGGTAAAATGCAAGTTAGTGCAGTAAAGAGAAAATTTATTAAAAAAAGTACCGCGGTTCATTAAAAAAAATAGGCAAAAGATTTGTGTTTTAACGTTTTGAAAATTCATTCATTTTTTCCATCAGTTATTACAAACCCTGCTCTGCCTCCTACCAGAGCTAGCTGAAAACTGAGCGACTATCGGCCGTTCTCCCGGAGCTAAAAGCTGGCCTACGGTACCGAACTAGCCGATAGTAACTCACATCCCTGAATGTGACGTCACTCTCTTCGTGTTCTGTTCTTGTGTGAGTCGTTCCTAACCCCTATCCGCTCCGTCTTCCCCTACTAATACAAACAGTATATTCCCTATTTGTATCGTGTGGTTTGTGGGTGTATTGTGGTTGTTTTTATCAGCGTACTTACAGTTTCTCGACGAACACCGAAGATCCTACCCGATTGCATTACCCCCCCTTCTGGGTGGTATCGTCCTGTCGGGACCAGTCGATCGAAATTGATCACCGGCGAGCCCGTTGGCGCACTACGAGGTCCGTGGGTGCGATCACGCGACCGATGATAATTATCCCACGTGATCGAGCTCGGGTGGGACGGGCGGTGGCGGTGAAACGGCTGGGTGGATCGTGCAGTCTGATGATGAGGGGTGGCTACTACGTGTGGCCGGCGGTCGATTTGATCCCTATGAAGGGAACGTAACATGCGGTGTGAGTCGGGGCGGGTTGCACTGGCGTTGGTGGTCTTTCCCCTTGATGGACAATCCCACGGGGCAGCGTAAATCACGTGTGACGGAGTGATTCTCGTGGGGCCAAGTCTCCCATTCGATGGCCAACGCGCTCTGGGTGTACCTATAGTGATACGAAACCACGAGGCGATAGGTACATCCAGGGATCCCTCGCCTGGGGCCGACGGCCAATTGGTGAATTCGCCTAGGGCCGTGAACCGGTCCAGATAACGCACAAACCACTCGAATTACTGCGATCCACACCTCATCCACCAATCCCAACGGTGTTTGCCACTGAAGCGTGGCCACTGCGGAACACAATCTGTTTAGAACTCAACCACACAACTTTCGTTATTTTGCCAATTACCTGATTATTTCTTCCTTCACTTTTCCAAAACGTTTTCGGCCTTTAACGACTCACTCCCTTTTCTCATCTACTATAAAATCGTTTTCCTTTAGTTAACTATAAGATTATCTTGTTTTTCAATTACTTTAACTACTCACATTTGGTTACAAAATTCTTTGCACGACTCACGATAGGTTTTTTATTCAAAAAGAAATCAAAATAAAAATCTGAAAAAATAAAAATTTTCCACAACGTTAAAACTTTTTTCTCTTATAATTCTTGCTACAACTTCTGCTCACATTATTTTCTTCACTTTTTAATAAATTCTTCTCACTGCACTTTTTAACTCTTGATAGAACTTTCTGACTTGGAGGTCCAAAAGGGAAAGATCAAATCGATTTTTCCGACCAGCCAAGAAACCTCATATTACTAATTCTGCTTATTTTTCTTATTTCACAGGGTTTCCGGTTTCTGGCTTGATTGCCTATTCTTCTATGTAAATTTCCTTGAATTCACATTCCCATATCGTTGGGGTTTCCTCTTATCATTTTTTCACCCACTCTTATCTCCGAATAAGCAACACATACATATATAAAACAGATTCGAGCACTTTTACATATATTAACTTTTTGCCTATCAGTAGGCGCAACGCATGAAACGCTTTCTTTTTGAAACGGCCGATTCTAAACAAATCTGCTCGTTTCAACATCACTCACGTATTTTTTAGAAAAAAAAGTTGAGCGATACGGAACCGTCAGTGATCCATCGCACGATTGACGAAATGTAAACAATCCGGTCCAACACTATCAGAACCCGACTCGGCTTCCCTGGGGTATCACCTTGGACCACTTCTTCTTCAACATTCACAACACCCACATCAGCGGCTTCCTTTTTGTGCTTCAAAAGCAGATGACGCAACAAATTATACTGGGTTTCACATTTGAATGGTTTTCCTGCGCTTCCGCAGAGAGAGCACCATGAAACATTCGTTTCTTTCCCGGCATCATCAACAATTTTCTTTTTGTTAAAAAACTTTTCCACAGCTTCCTCGCGCTTCTTTTTTTCTGCCATTTTTCGATTTTCAATTTTTCCACTCTTACACAACAGGATTCCACGCTGTTTAACGCGCCACGGGTGTATGCAAACTAGCTCTGCTTTTTGCTTCTATGCTCAAACAGAAGACCAGAGAAAATATCTGCAGAGAGGCGCCTTGCAGTGCACGGAAAGATCGATGTACACAGAGCAAGGAGTAACTTTCACGCAGCGATCGAAAAGACAAAAGATTTCATGCAAACTTGTGTGAAAATTCACGCAAATTTGTGTAAACCCGGATCAGCACATTTTTTGTGCTGATCCAGTCGCACGCAAATATGAGTGAAAAATCCTTTGTCTTTTCGCAAGTTACACATTCGCTGTGTACTTTCCTTTTAAGGTGTAGACAGAAAATATTCTCTGTATCTCCCTAGTGATACGGTACATGTATCCTCAGAGAGACCGGTTCTCTCGCACGTCAGTGCTAAACTCTAGTGAAATGCCATCACTGACGAGGATTTTGTCAAACAAGGTGGCTTAAGCGCCACTCCCGCAGGGAGACCACCTGTCCTTTTAATCTTTGCCCGACTGACTTGAGACTGTTTTCCTCAGGGGACTCGTGTACGGTTATAAATTAAGGCTCAAGCATCCGTCATCATTTTTCGGAAAATAAAAAGCAGTTTTCTCGCAGTAAATCAAAACAAGGACCATGAAAACATATTCACTACATTCTATTCCACATGTGGATTACAGTGAATATATTTTGATAGCAAAAACTGCTTTCAAATATTTGATTAAAGCGAATTTCCAAGTTAACGAACCTGGAGAATGCGCCGATACTGCCCAATGTAATCGCCCAAACCCTTTTTGACCAACTCCCCGACTTAAGCTCGCTCGATCTGGAACACTTACCGAAATGAAGAGTGGAAGCCTGAAATGTCAATTTACCAAACAGAAACGGAAACTAAAAGGAACGTAGCGGGTGAATTCTCTTTGAACTACCCAAAACGGAATCAATTGACTCTCAGGTCTTCAAAATTCAACAATCTTTTTTATTCCATGAAAAGCAAACTCATTTGGATCGGACTGTATATCATTTACAAAAACGGGTGGAAAACACTTTGGGAAACTATCATGGCCATGAATAAAAGATTTCCACGTACCTGCGCAGGATTTCTTGAAGCGACGACTCGCTGCTCCTCGACGACCTCGAAACGGTCGACTTCCCGGCTTTTGCCGGCGATAGGAGGCGGTTGCCCCGATGACCAAAGATGTCCTCGGCGGCAATGGCGGCGATTGGCTTTGTCGCTGCTGGTATGGCGCGCAGCGATGGACGTCCGAGCTCGAGTAGTATGGCCGATTTACCGTTGCGGAGGAAGTGTCGGCTGGACGGAAGGCTTCCGATTTCGTTCCTCAAGAGCTTCGCTGCGACGGAACGTCGCGCTTCCCGGGTTTTGACCTTCTCTTCGGGTTCAGGGACCAACGTACCCTCCGTACGGCTTCCACCTTGAGAGCTTCAGCCGCACGTGATGAAATGAAATCTCCTTACCTTTGGATTGGGTCCGATCCTGCGCACGACGCTTGACTACGTGCGGGGACCGTGCTCTTGGTTCCTCTCCACCGGGGGTTGTAGCATGGGGTGGATCTAACGACGGTTTTTTGGCGACCGTCGGAGTTCTTCGTTCGACTTGATTGCGAACTACACTTCACTCCGTTTGTCTGCCTCTAAAGGCGGGCCTTGACGGATACCCGAGCTCACCACGGACGATCCGTGTCCTTGGACGATGTAACTTCGGCGCCTGAAGACGCCACAAAAAAAACCAATACGACTCCGCTTGTCGTCACTTTCCACTGTCCAGCCTGTACAATAAAAAAGCGCCCAAGCGCTGGAAAAGTCCAACACGAATGGCAAATTAGAATCTTAAAACACTTTAAATTACTATTAAAAATTACCTTTTTCTGTACAATTCACTAGCGAAGTAGAAGACTTCGCGAACCACGGTCGATTAGACCGGAAAGCACGTACAATTTAACTAAAGGAAACAAAATTACAAAAAACCGTTTTAAACACTACACAAAGAATTCATTTTTTACAAAATTAGCTTCGGTACGTTACTCGAAGGGCACAAATTCACTTTGAAATAGCAATCTCTTTTAAAACTAACGAACTAATAAACCGCGATCACTTCTACTCTTCAGCCTCGTAGCGAACGAAATGACCGAGCTTAAATCTTACTTTCTTAAAGAAGCCTACACTAAACAATCCCCCTTTGTCTTCTAAATAGCGCCAACGAAGAATTTCGAATGGCGAATTAATAATTCTTGCGCCACTCTAGGTTCGTCAAAATGGTTTTAATGAGATACATTTATTCAGGATCCATTGCTGTACTCGCTTCGTCTTTTATGGCTTATGGTTAGCCGAGACACAAACCTTATATCGACTCGTTTCTGAGTTATAGTTCAAATCAGTCATGAGCAAAGTCAAATAGGATTTCGGACTAAACCTAAATCCAATTCACTTTTCGTCACTATTTACAAGAAAATATATTTAACTAAACAAATCCTAAATATTATTTTACTTTAAAGGGAAAAACGTCAAAGCGTTTTTCTATACTATTTTGAATTCAATCAATGTGATGTCATTGATTAACATAAAGCTCTAAGTCAAGTTCAATGTACAAAATTCAAGCAAAAATTATTTTGCTTAAAAAGAAAAAAACGTCAAAACGTTACAAATTATACAACTGAAAAAAGTGACAATCAGGAAAATAAGGGCACATTAACATTCATCCATTTATTTAGCATACCAATAGTAAGGTACACCGGGGCAAGTTGAAACGGGTGGGGTAAGATGAAACAGCGGGATAACATGATGTTGTTCAATGATTGCCATAAAACATAGTTTTTGATTCAAACAACCTTTAAGGGAAGGATAAATTTCCAAATTTTATTGAAATCTATTTCAAAACTTCGCGTTCTATCTTGCCTCACCCGTTTCAACTTGTCCCGGTGTACCTTGGTAGTCCACCATCGCCTCGAAAGTGTCCCCGTCTATCGTAACACTGCTGCCCAGGCTTGTCCTGTTGTTCGTGGTTCCAACTGCCAGCATGTACTTTGTCTTAGCCGCATTCACCACCAGTCCGACCTTTGCTGCTTCGCGTTTCAGGCGGGTGTACAGTTCTGCCACCGTTCCAAATGTTCTAGCAATAATATTCATGTCATCCGCAAAACAGACAAATTGGCCGGATTCCGTGAAGATCGTACCCCGGCTGTTGCGCCCGGCTCGTCGCATAACACCTTCCAGGGCGATGTTGAATAGTAGGCAGGAAAGTCCATCACCTTGTCGTAGTCCCCGTCGAGATTCGAATGAACGCTGTTCTACAAACCGTCCATCGTTGCTCTTATCAGTCTGGTAAGCTTCCCGGGAAAGCTGTTCTCGTCCATGATTTTCCATAGCTCTGTGTGGTCGATACTGTCGTATGCCGCTTTGAAGTCGATGAACAGGTGGTGCGTTGGGACCTGGTATTCACGGCATTTCTGGAGGATTTGCCGTACGGTGAAGATCTGGTCTGTTGTCGACCGGCCGTCGATGAAACCGGCTTGGTAACTTCCCACAAACTCATTTACTTTAGATGAAAGACGACGGAAGATGATCTGGGATAGCACTTTGTAGGCGGCATTCAAAATGGTGATCGTTCGAAAGTTCTCACACATTAACTTGTCGCCTTTCTTGTGGATGGGACAGATTATCCCTTCCTTTCACTCCTCCGGTAGCTGTTCGGTTTCCCAGATCTTGACTACTAACTGGTGCAGACATAGGGCCAACTTTTCCGGGCCCATCTTGATGAGTTCTGCTGCGATACCGTCCTTACCAGCCGCTTTGTTGTTTTTGAGCTGGTGGATGGCATCCTTAACTTCTCTCAGCGTGGGAGTTGGTTCGTTCCTGTCCTCTGCTGCACCAACATAGTCATTTCCTCCGCTGCCTTGGTCCTCCGTGCCTACACTCTCTTCGCCATTCAGGTGCTCGTCAAAGTGCTGCTTCCACCTTTCGATCACCTCACGTTTGTCCGTCAGGAGGCTCCCGTCCTTTCTCTCTCTCTCTCTTCTTGGCGTAACGTCCTCACTGGGACAAAGCCTGCTTCTCAGCTTAGTGTTCTATGAGCACTTCCACAGTTATTAACTGAGAGCTTCCTCTGCCAATGACCATTTTGCATGTGTATATCGTGTGGCAGGCACGAAGATACTCTATGCCCAAGGAAGTCAAGGAAATTTCCTTCACGAAAAGATCCTGGACCGACCGGGAATCGAACCCGTCACCCTCAGCATGGCCATGCTGAATACCCGTGCGTTTACCGCCTCGGCTATATCCCTGCCGATTTCGGCTTGCTGCACGTAGCCTTTGCGGGATGCGTTGAGCTTCTGCTAGAACTTACGTGTTTCTTGTGAACGGCACAGCAGTTGCATTTCATCGCACTCCGCTTCTTCCAGGCGGCGCTTTTTCTCCCGAAAGAGACGGGTCTGCTGCTTCCGCTTCTGTCTGTATCGCTCCACATTCTGTCGGGTTCCATTCTGCAGCATTACCGCCCGCGCTGCGTCCTTCTCCTCCAGAACCGCTCTGCTTTCCTTGTCGAACCAATCGTTTCGTCGACTCCGTTCTACGTACCCGATAGTGCTCTCGGCTGCGTTGTTGATGGCTGACTGTACTCCAGCAGTCCTCTAGAGGGGCCACATCGAGGACACCCTCGTCCGGCAACGCTGCCTCGAGATTCTGCGCGTATGCGGTGGCGACATCCGGTTGCTTCAGTCGCTCTAGATCGTACCGGGGCGTCCGCCGGTACTGTACCTTGTTAATAACGGAGAGTTTTGGGCGCAGTTTAACCATCACCAGGTAGTGATCAGAGTCGATATTAGCGCCACGATAGGTCCTGACGTCGATAATGTCGGAGAAGTGCCGTCCATCAATCAGAACGTGGTCGATTTGCGATTCCGTTTGTTGTGGTGATCTCCAGGTGTAACGTTACGGGAGGGTGTGCTGGAAGAAGGTGCTACGAATGGCCATGTTCTTGGAGGCGGCGAAATCGATGAGGTGTAGGCCGCGCTAAAAGTCGTTGCCGTTCAATCAGTTCGTAATCTTTCATTTTCGATTTCTTTTTGGGTTTCGGAAACAGTAGGTTGCTGGCCTAAGGTCCTCTATCCACCGTGGTGGGGCTGCCACCTTAGGTATAGCTTCCGGTGGAAGAGCATTTCATACTCAGCCGCTGTATGTCAGAATAGACGCTGTTTGAGCCGTACCTCCTTGGTAACAGACGCTCAAGAAGTACCTCCTTAATCTAGCTGAAGTCAGAAGGACAACAGTGCCCAGGCTGAGACTTCCAGCATTTTCGAGCCAGCATTTTCAGGCCCACTCTTCCCAGCTTTGATGCCTGGCTGGGGTTCGACTTACCGGCACTAATGCCGACCTTCGGGGTTAGTATTCGCCTAGCCTTGCGGGGCTTGCACTGTACTTGAAGTAGCGATTAGGAGTTGCATGCCAGAGAGGAATTGCACTATCATCATACAATCACTCATACACTCGGCTTTACAGACGGTAATAATCTCATCGGCATCGATCGTAGGGTAGTAGAGGAAGCCAGTGTAGTCAGAGAGGATAGGCTTCACGATAAACTCGACCCAGACTAAGTACATGATTGCGGGTAGATACAAAGGCAGACCTAATGGTGATAGTGCTGAGGTTTGGGTGCTGGATTAGAAGTTGGTACATGTGAGAATCACGTTTCCTGCGCAGTGAAAAGGCATATTGTTGCTGCGAAAAGAACATTTTGTGGATTTTGCGTGGACATTAAAGAAAATAGACCAAAAAACCTTCGGAATTTTGCATACAAAGTACAACGGATAATTGTTAATCGGATACTAGAAAATGGTATATGGCGTAGACGCCGAGAGGGGGGTAGGAAGGTTGTTGTAAACCCTAAAGCCCCCTCCGTGGTGATCTCTAGGCGTTACAATTAGGGAGGCTGCATTAGGAGATGATGCCTTGGAATTATCGATATCAATGCTGTTTCGTTCATCAGCTGGTGCTGGTGACGGCACTGTACTTTCCTATTGTCGGACTGATTTCCTCCTTCTGTCCTCACTGAGTGCGTATGTCTTCTATGATGATCATAGCTTTGTGGCATGGCAACCGCTATGCTTTGTTTGATGTAATATGCAGAACCTTCTAACAATAACATCAATTAATCTAGAGAAAAATCTTAAGCATTATGCTTGAAACATCTATGCACACGCCAAACTCGTTCGTTCAGTTTTTCGACTTAATTCCTGTTTCCACTTTATGATTTATTGCATATTTGTGACCAATTCAAAATTATGATCAATTCTGCTACTTCCTAGAGCAATATGACCTGAGAACAACCTTCCAGTTGATGTTGACTCTCTGAGCAAATAAATACCTCCCACAAAAAACAAACGATAGGATAATAAAAACGATTAAAGTGCTACCGTACTAAACAGATGCATTTGACGGAGATGATACAGTCAAGCTTCTCTATAATGATAGTTGATACTGTGAAAAAATTTCATCTTTTTAGTTCCTTAAAGAGCATTTTCTTTCAATAATTGTAATCTAATGATTTTAAAATTTCACTGAAATACCGCAGAAAACGAGTTCTCACTTCATTCCACAGAAGGGTGAGCCTGCTGTAAATTCTCAACAATTTCGCTTCACACGTTTCAGCTCAGACTGCAAAACAAGAGCAGCGAACAATTGTTATTCGGCCATTAGCTAAACGAAACAGTAGTAAAACCTTTCTAAACCATCTCCGTGGGAAAACTGCGTTGATTCATTTAGGCTTTTCGGTTGCCATAAAGCAGGCAAAAGGTAGACAAATATATTTGCGGTTTAAGTTGTTTCAAGACGAACAGCAGAGGCGACGGACGATGAAATGTGTTCGTGAACGGATTTTTCGCTGGATCAAATTCACAATATTTAGACAACTTTTCAGGATAAGAAACTCTAAGCAAATAACCCTTATTTTCCAGTAAGTAGATGCTCTTCATAAAGCATGGTGATATTTATTATAATATTAATCCAAAATAACTTTCGATTGTAGAGTTTCAGTTTTAAAATTTGATTATTTATTCTATATTCTCTTGTTATAGAATCTTTCAACGGTAGAATAAATTACCTTTTGATTTCATGCAGTCATAAGATGGGAATAAGTGTGAACCCTAATAAATCTCATTGCTTTGGTTCCAGTCTGTACACTATACAAGAACAATCAAATAATCTTCCAGATTCATCAAGTGTGGGAAGGAAACAGTACGATTTGATTTATTTAGAATTTGAAATTTGTTCAATCCCGGATCTAATCTAAAGTCCAGCTCCACAATATTCTCTGGTTCGTTGACTTTATGGCTCTCTGTGTTCAATCCAGAAAGAGCTAGGCAAACACAAAGCTCAAATTAAAAACTACTTTTATCCCTCCTCTGTATCCAGATATCACAAGATCTGTCTTTCAAAATAGACGATTTTCAGCATTGTTGTGCATCTCGAAGATCAAACCGACAATTTACATATACAAATTTAATTAGAGCACCCATTCATGTGCAGGCAGCACCACAAAACAAACCACCACATTAGCAAAAGGTGACCTCCCTTTTGATGAGACACTATGAAAACTCAAATTTTCGCTTGTACAAGGCAGTTGCATTCGATGCGACTTCGCGACTGCAGATTGCACCACCCACTTCTCAAGCTGCCGACGACGACGACCGCCCCGCCCGAGAGACACAGACTTTGCCAAGCAAACAAGGTGCAAAGTTGAAGTGCCTATTTGTCAAATTAGGTAAATTTGAAAAGAATGGCTCCCAGTCCGCTTCGTCGTCGTCGTCGTCGTCCACGTTTGAGATTAGATTCCATTGTTTAGCATACGGAATGGGTTGGTTGGACCGAGATGTTTGTCGATTGACTGGTCCAGTTTAATTACATTCGGTTGCACCAAACGTGTGTTGGAGAGAATTTATCATCCGAATAGTCATTGTTTGAATTACGAAGGTGTGAGGTGATGTCGCAAGTGTGAAGCCCAGAGATTTAATTAGCTTAATTGGATGATAATTTTAGAGATTTGCATAAGAAGCTTGCCTATTGGTTGTCAAAACATTTTTCCTATAGTACAACTGTGTATCACATATTATAGAAGTCTACATGTTTCAGTCGTTCTGTTTCGACAGATAAAAACAATGAGATTTACACGTCATGTAAACTTCATTTTAATTATGTAAAATTAGTGTTATGATGGTTTACATGATATATCATGTAAATTTGTGTTATATGTCATGCAAACTCTCAGGGTCATGCTGAATTACATGACATATAATGGAAGTTTACATCATATTTAATGAACTTTACATGATATGTCATGTAAACTTCTGTGATATCCCACGCTCCAATCATGTGCATCATATGTCACATAATTTTACACTCTTTTTTCGATCTGTGTATTTGCTCTTAATCAGCTTATTGTTTATTAGAGAGCCGCAAAAGATGGGTTAGAGAAAAAGTAATTTGTTCACTTATCATTGCCCTTTGTGTGCCTGACTAGTCAGTAGGCTGACCCTTATTTTGTAAAAATTGAAAATGTTATATGTTCGTTGTTGGAAAATGATCGTTTTAGCTAAGAAATGATCGTGTTAAAATTTGAAGTCCGTATTTCAAGAGGTCTAAAATTGTCAAAAATTGTATGAGACCAAAACAACTTGAATTTTTTTTCGACGGAAATAATACGTTATTCTCCTAAAACCGATGATTTTAGAAGCCTAAAGGCTAAAAATGTGCTGAGAATTGCGATATCTCTATTCATTTCTGAGTTATTGACAGAACAACTATTTTTTTGATCCCGAAGGAAATCTACCCTATTTTGCTTAATAACTTGAAAATGAGTGAAGATATTGCAATTCTGAGCACATTTTTGATCCTTCAGAGACTTAAAATCATCGGTTTATCGTTCCGAGACGTTACGCTGGTGTTTTCGGAGATTTTGAAGGGTCTTCTTCATTTTCTTATTCTTCTTCTTCTTATGACTGGCTCTACTTCCCCACTGGAACATGGCCTGCCTCTCTTCAATTAAGTGTCCTTTGAGCACTTCCACAGTTTTTAATTGAAGGGCTTTCTTTGCCTACCATTGCACCAATTCGTATAATGTAAGGCAAGCATAATGATACACTATGCCCAGGGAGTCGAGAAAAAATTTCCCTCCGAAACAGTAATGGAATCCACCGTCTCCGGACAAGCGATCCATAGCTTTCACCACTAGGCTAACTTGAAAGGTTTCAGAGGGTCTTAGGCAGGGATAGGGTGCGACTCAAAACTCTTTGCGTGCCGCACACTCTGCTACGAGACAGCACAACAAACTAGAAGGAGATGAGTACGCGCAATCGGTTGTGTGTTGCTCGCTTCCCAGTACGGAGGGTTAGCCTAACATTAGCCTAATGTGAGACTAACTGGCCAGCATGTTAGGCTAACTTTTTGTCTCACTTTTGCCTAATGTTAGTCTAAAATTAGACAGATATGACACACTTTTGTTAGACATGTTGCAAATTCGAAACATGTTTGTTAGTCTAACATTAGACTAACGTTAGACATGTTTTAGTATGGGCTGTTAGACGAATGTTAGGCATAGATTTAATGCTGCTTGTTTTCATTCCAGCTGTCATCCGAGCAAGAAGTGTGATTGTAGTAGTGAACTTTTATCGGCGTTCACTACTACAACCGTACTCTTGCCTCGAATGAAAGCTGGACGAAACATATTTGATAAAAAACTCGGAGCCCGTTTTATTTTAAATTTTAATTTTAATTTTAATTTTAATTTTAATTTTAATTTTAATTTTAATTTTAATTTTAATTTTAATTTTAATTTTAATTTTAATTTTAATTTTAATTTTAATTTTAATTTTAATTTTAATTTTAATTTTAATTTTAATTTTAATTTTAATTTTAATTTTAATTTTAATTTTAATTTTAATTTTAATTTTAATTTTAATTTTAATTTTAATTTTAATTTTAATTTTAATTTTAATTTTAATTTTAATTTTAATTTTAATTTTAATTTTAATTTTAATTTTAATTTTAATTTTAATTTTAATTTTAATTTTAATTTTAATTTTAATTTTAATTTTAATTTTAATTTTAATTTTAATTTTAATTTTAATTTTAATTTTAATTTTAATTTTAATTTTAATTTTAATTTTAATTTTAATTTTAATTTTAATTTTAATTTTAATTTTAATTTTAATTTTAATTTTAATTTTAATTTTAATTTTAATTTTAATTTTAATTTTAATTTTAATTTTAATTTTAATTTTAATTTTAATTTTAATTTTAATTTTAATTTTAATTTTAATTTTAATTTTAATTTTAATTTTAATTTTAATTTTAATTTTAATTTTAATTTTAATTTTAATTTTAATTTTAATTTTAATTTTAATTTTAATTTTAATTTTAATTTTAATTTTAATTTTAATTTTAATTTTAATTTTAATTTTAATTGTAATTTTAATTTTAATTTTAATTTTAATTTTAATTTTAATTTTAATTTAATTTTAATTTTAATTTGAATTTGAATTTGAATTTGAATTTGAATTTGAATTTTAATTTTAATTTTAATTTTAATTTTAATTTTAATTTTAATTTTAATTTAATTTTAATTTTAATTTGAATTTGAATTTTAATTTTAATTTTAATTTTAATTTTAATTTTAATTTTAATTTTAATTTTAATTTAATTAAAATTTAATTGAAATTTAATTAAAATTTAATTGAAATTTAATTAAAATTTAATAAAAATTTAATTAAAATTTAATTGAAATTTAATTGAAATTTAATTAAAATTTAATTAAAATATAATTTAAATTTAATTAAAATTTAATTAAAATTTGATTAAAATTTAATTAAAATTTAATTAAAATTTGATCAAAATTTAATTAAAATTTAATTAAAATTTAATTAAAATTTAATTAAAATTTAATTAAAATTTAATTAAAATTTAATTGAAATTAAATGAAAAATAAATCATATTAAAAATAAAATGACTCACCGACACGATTGAGCCAAACTTAACGGAATCGGTCACTGTTTTGGAGATAACTGGTTCCGGCGACGGTACGACGCGAACGAAACGGACTTCGTGGCCAGGAGCAGCGACGATAAACTGACGGTTTGGACAACGCAACGACGGAAGTGGTTCCTACGGGTTTAACTATTTGACACGAGCATTTTTTTCTTTTTCTCGACTGACGAACGCGATTTTTAAGCTGCCGCAACTAACAAAGTGTTTTTCCACTGCCATTTGCTCAACTGTCAATGATGCGCGAAAAAATCGAACATTCAGCATGAATTCGGGGTTATGATTTATGCTCTCCAAAAATTTTCGATGATCAACATAACTAACAAATGCCTAACATTGTCGAACGCCTAACTTCCTCCGTGCTGGGTTACTTTGCCGCGCGCTGGAGCTCTCCTGTCTCTCACGCTCTGTCGTATGCACTCTCTCGGTGCTTGTCTCCGACGTGCTTGGCGCTTGGCTTGATACTACGCACGATTGGAAAAATTTCGAATCATACGACCCATCACTTGTCAACCCTTGACAAGCTTAACAACTTTGCCGAAAACACAAACTCTTCAATTAATTTATTAATTGATTTTTTCTGTTTGGAGACAAGCGCAGTCCCAAGCACCGAGCATTACTCCCTGCGCCGTAGAGCTAGTGCTGCGATTGTCTCTCGCACAGCTCTCACTCGTACGTCTCTTGTCTCTCGGCAAAACGGGAGACGAGCACTTGCGATTGTGTGAAACACACGCTTTTTTCGCACCGCACGGTGCATACCGCCAATCCCTGGTCTTAGGTGCGTTACGTGGGGTTCATGGGGGTTTTAAGGGGATTTCGGAGGAATTTAAGGATTTACAGAGACCACATCACTAAAACTTTTGAAACGCCCCTGAAATGTCCTTCGATTTAAAAAAGTGTTCTTGAAACTCCCTGATACGACCCTGATCTAAAATGCATCGAAACGGTCCTGAAACTTCCGTAACCCCATTGAAACGTCCTTGAAATCATCATAAGCAAGTTGAAATGCCTATGGAACCCCTTGGAAAGCCTTCAATAGGCTCCATAAACCCCCTGAAATGCTATCAAACGCTTCTAAAACCTCTAGAAACGCCCCTCTCTGAAATGACCCTGAAATGCCTTGAAACGTCCCTGAAACCCCCTTAATACTATTGAAATGTCCCTAAATTCTCCGTGATTCCATTAAAACGCCAACGAAACCTGATGGAACCCTTGAAAGGCTCCTATAAAGCCCTTTGGAATCCCCTTTTTTGGGCTCTCTAGGAGCTTTCTAGAAACTCCCTTGTCCTCACTTTAAATGCAACAGGACCAAGACCTGTTCTTGCAGATTAGATTCCCTCATTAAAGCCCTAACTTAATTTATGCACAAATTTCCCTCTTCTTAATCCTTTCTTAATTTATGCACATTTTTGATTTATGCACCCCCAGTCAATGGCATAAAAAGAGGTTCCAGTGTAGTTGTATCATCATCACATATTGATAAAACTAAAAGAATCTAGATCAGCGTTTCTCAAACTATGGATCGCGACCCACTGGTGGGTCACGGGCTGAATTTTAGTGGGTCGCGAAAGCTTGAGCGATATTGAGAATAATGCCTTAACCCTTTGGATGGGCCACATTAGCCAAACCGTGAAACCCGACCTTTACAAACGTGTTCTAGGCCAGCGAGGGTGCAACCAAAAAAGCAAGAACGCCGTCTGCAAAGGGTTAACTTAACTTAACTTATGTCTTACTGTGAGAAAATTTTGAAATTTGCAAGAACTCTCTTAGGGAATTGACAAAGATATTTCAAGGAACTAGATTTATCCTTCGTCTTCATCTGGAGAATATTGATCATTGACGGTGTACTGATTTCAATTCTGAAACAATGAGTTTTCAATCGAAAGGTTTAAGATGCCGGGAAATTTTTAGATTTTTTGTTTTGAAAAATTGCTCTCATGACAGACTTTTGATATTGACTATGACCATTGAGTTGAAGTTTTTCTTACAATTTGCATTTTCAGTTGGATTTACATTCCAAGTTCAGAAGCTTTGCTATGAATATCAACAGATGTCTGATATTCTGGGATGTTCTAGGTGTTCCAAATTGTCCTATAGTGAAGTCCTTCAAATCTACAAGAATAATTTTATGTAGTTTCGCCTCAAATAATAGCATTACATAACCTACTGGGATCCGTGAAGCTCTTGACATCTACAATGTTATTTATAGACATTATAGGGATATTCCAGGTCAACCAAACTGCCTTGTATTCATAACTTCAAGTCTACACTCGTAACAAGAGCCATATCTGGTATACTGAGTAACGTTGCAAAATCAACCGATGTTACCAGAGTAATCTGACGTCTACTAGCTTATTACAAACCTTTGGGACATTCAGGATCGTCCAAACTGTTCTACAATGAAGTCCTTCAAATCTACCTGAATAACTTCATGTGTTTTCGCCATAAATAATAATATTACATAATCTGCTGGGATCCGCGAAGCTCTTGAAATCTCAATTGTCATTTAGAGACACTATACACTCGTTACATCAGCTATATCTGACATACTGAGTAATGTTTCAAAATCAATCGCGGTGACTGTACCAACCTGAAGTCTACTATGTATTATTATGAACCTTTGGGATATTGCGAGTTGTCCAAACTATCCTGAAGTTCAGCTCTAGATAGTAACAGTAGTTATTCTCACAATAAACCTTAAAAATTATAATCTGTAATTGCCCTGGCATATCATGAGTCATTTCAATATAGTTTTGAGATATTCCAGATCAACAGCACTACTCCGGAGACCATAGCTTCAGGTCTACACTTGTGATAATAGCTTTTACCACTACGTTATATAGTGTTACATAATCCACTGTACTGGCCAAAGTAGTTGGATGGACAATAAGCGTTGTTATATATTTTAGGATATTATGGGCTTCCTTACTTCCTTATGAAACTTAGTTGATAAAAACAACCACTGTGACATGTGACGATTTCGTTTCAGATAGTAATGTCACAAAATATTTTTTTTATACTTGTTGTATTCTGTGAACTCCAGTAAGTATAATAGATTATGCATCATAACTCTATATAGCCAAAATTGAAACTTCAATTGCTGTAGATGCTAGATATTTGTTACCGACAATATCGGCAACAATAAAAGTGAGAGGTCAAGTTATGTATATTTGTTTAAAATTTTTGTTAGATTTGTTAAATATAAACCTTTGTTGTGTTAAAATGAAAATAAATAAAATATATGTTAGTAGAATTAGTTTTTCATGCAATTATTTAAAATAAAACCTTGTAAATATTAGTAAAGTTAAAAAAATGATTTGAGAACCACTGTTTGTAATTTAAATTCAAAATTCTATCAAACCCAATGATATACCCCTAGTTTTAAGACTGTTTTGGAAAGGGAAGAAATGTGAACACGATAACACTAATCCTGATGAAATAAATTACCATGATGGAAGGGGGGGGGGGTGAAAGGAGAAGGGTGAGAGGAGAGTGAGGAGCGAGGATTTTGAGCGGGAGATGAGGATGATGGGATCCAGAGTAGTTATTATAAAAGACTTGAGTTTGAGATAGCAAAGAAGCCACACGTTTTTTTTGGAAAGAGTGCCGCCCAAGTTAAAGAAGTGCAGCCCGTGTAAGGAAGTGTAAAGTGCCGCCATTACGAACCCGTGCCAGGGTCGAAAACCGATTGTGACATCTTCCTAGACCGATCGTCAACGCAAAAGGTTATTGCAATCATAACAAATTGCAAATGCTCCATAGAAAATCAAAAAGCGCTCCATAAAGAATGAACATATGTTCCATGAAAATGTGCAATGTCACCCATAAATAATTGACAACGTTCCATACTTAATAAAAAATGTACCGGTAAAACATAAAATTTTCTCATTAAAAGAGAAATTTTGTACAATAAATAATACTGAAATGCTCCATATTAAAATACAAATGCTCCATAAAAAAATAAAATTGTACCCATAGAAAATTGAATATTGCTCCATAGAAAAATTAAATTGCAACATAAAAAATTGAAATTGCACCATAGAAAATAGACGAATGCTCCATAAGTATTATCAAACTGCACCACATAAAATACAATTTGCTCCATAAAAAATTGAAAATTTTCCATAACTTTAAACATTTGCACCACTAAAGCAGTGCAATGTAAAGCAATTCAGCCCTGTCGAATTAAATTATGAGAATATGCTATCTATGGACGATTTTCAATTTTTCATGGAGCAATTCGTGTTTTCTATGGTGCAGTTTGATAATACTTATGGAGAATTCATCTATTTTTATGGTGCAATTTAATTTTTCCTATGGAGCAATATACAATTTTCTATGGGTACAATTTTATTTTTTTTTTTTGGAGCATTTGCATTTTTCTATGGATATGATAGATTACAAATAGTAGCTTTGTATAATGAAAGAAGTTACCGTTTCATCCGTAGACTTTGGGATCTATACTTTTGTGCGGTTCCGTGGTCGTGCGGCTAGGGTCACCAAGCTCTTAGTCGCATTGTGCTGAGGAGTTGGGTGGGTTCGATTCCCGCCGCAGCTGTCAGGAAATGTTTTCGGCTGTGCCACTGGGCGTTGCATGCTAGTCCGTTGTTTAGTGTCGTGCTTCCATCAAAAAGCGAAAAGCTCACTGGAAGCATTGGACGTGTCCGTGTATTTTTTTTTTACTCAAGAACAGTTTGGATGATATAATATATCCCAACTGTTCTGATACTGTCTATTGAACTTTCGGAAGACTTATTGGGCGTGATAGATTACAAATCGTAGCTTTGTATACTGAGATAAGTTACCTGCTTCTTCTTCTTCTTATTCTTCTTCTTCTTTATGATCCCCACTGGGACTAGGCCTGCCTCGCTTCAACTTAGTGTTCTTTGAGCACTTTCACAGTTATTAATTGAAGGGCTTTCTTTGCTGCCATTTGCATGAATTTGTATATTGTGAGGCAAGTATAATGATACTCTATGCCCAGGGAGTCGAGAAAATTTCCCCGACCAGAACGGGAATCGAACCCGTCGTCTCTGGATTGGCGATCCAAAGCCTTAACTACTATTCTTACTGGAGAAGTTACCGTTACACCCGTAGACTTTAGGATCTAAACTCAAGAATAGTTTGGATGACCTAGGATATCCAGAAAAAATATTCTGCATGATATTCTACCCTTTTTTATGCCATAGAACACCAAAACAACAGAAAACCGTAGAAAAAGTTCCATAATAACGCTTGGGAAAACTCAGGCTTCAAAGGGTTACACGCTGTTTGTTTTGTTTCTTTTTTTTTGTATTTTTTGATGGAAATGAGCATACATAAACACAAAATGAACGGAATCAATCAGTGCCGTTTTCGAGCGTGGGAGCGGAGATTACTTATGGCACTCATACCCTACTATACAAGCCAAATTAACAGAACAGGATCAACTGGAAGAACGGACAAGAAACACAAAATAAGGTACACCGGGGCAAGATGAAACGCGAAGTTTTGAAATAGATTTCAATACAATTTGGAAATTTATCCTTCGCTTAAAGATTGTTTGAATCAAAAAGTATGTTTTATGGCAATCCAATTGATTGTCATTATTTAAAAGCATCATGTTAACCCGCTGTTTCATCTTGCCCCACCCGTTTCAACTTGCCCCGGTGTACCTTATATAGAATCATAAAACATGTCGAATTTTATTGAGGAATGTGAATCATTGGTGAGAAATGGGTGAGAAGAGAGCAACGAAGAGTCAGAACTGAGAAGTCAGCTATGAGGAATGATGAATGAAAAATGAAGAACACGTGAAGCAGTGAAGAGTGAAGCATCGAGAAGAGCGCAGTGTGGAGTTAGGACTTACCAGTGAGGATTAATCAGTAAAAAGATGGAAGCTAGTAGTTAGGAATTAGCTTTTAAAAGTTTGAAATGAGAAGAGAGCAGTAAGGATTGAGTACTGAGGAGTGGGCAGTGAGAAATAAGCAGTGAGGAATGAACAGTGAGGGGTGTAGATTAGTGCGAAATAAGTGGTGAGAAGTGAGCAGTGAAAAGTAGGAAGCGCTGAATGAGAGGAAAAAATATGGAGTGAAAAAAAAAAGTGAACTTTGAGGAATAAGCATTGAAAATGAAGCATAAGCAGTATGATGAAGTGAGGAATGAACAGTCAGAAAGAAGTGAGTCACGAGTGAGTAACAGTAACTTGGATGATGTTCGCGAGTTGCGATGCGTACACTGAGGATACAGTTCGTATGCTTTTCATAGTTTTCATCTTATGAATAAGTAATTTTAATTTTTTTCATCATTTCATAGTTCTCGTATGCTTTTCATACATTGAAAAGCGAAATCCATAAGACTTGTCGTATGAAAAATCTCATAAAAAGCATCGTATGAAAATCATAAGATGTGTTATGAAACACCATTGCTAAATAACAACAAAACCTTTTATTGGCTTCTAACCACTTCAACTTCCGAAGCGTCGATGGGCGTATGAGTAAAGCACGCACTCGCCAACCTTGACGTTCCTGGTTCGATTCCAGGTTGCGATTTTTTTAATTTGTGCAAAATATTTCATAAAAGTATGTATGATAGTCATACGACATAATTTCAGATTTTATACGTTATCGGTATGGTTTTCATACGTGAGTGTTATGAAATTTATACAGTAACTGTATGACAATAATAGTTGGTGCTTTGAATCCAAAATCATAGTTTGTAACTATCATTTTCGCATGAAATTCTTGTGGCAAAAAATCATAGTTGATTCGTATGATTTTCGGAGTTGCAGTATCCTCAGTGTACGTATACGAGTACATAAACAACAGACATATTCTACAGTGACGCTACGTTTCACTTTTCTATCACTTATATTCGCTTCTATCCGAAATATTCTCCTCAAGTCCCAGTGTAGAATTAGCATTTAAGTTAAAATACATATTAATAAAAACTAATAAAAAAACAAAAAATCCAAAAGTCCCGTAAACTGGGGTTTAGTTGGTCAGTAGAGTCAACCTGATCACTCAATTACCCACGGATATCGACTTTCAAGGAAGCAACAATTCTAATTTAATCACTCGTAATCCAATGACGTAACATTAAAATGGGATGGAAACTTCCTTAAAAGTCGATATCCTTGGGTAATTAAGTGATCAGGTTCACCCACTGATCAACCACACCCCAGTTTACGGTCCTTAAAACATTTAAAAAATCCCGAAAATTCTCCGGGAATACCGAGTATCTTTGTGTGAAGTCTGAACATTCTCCGGGAATCGTCCATGAAATTCAACATGAGACAGCTTATTCCATGAAAATCTCGAATATCCAGATATTTATCGGCATTATAGTCCATTAGGGTTTAAAAAAAATCAAGTAATTTTTATGTTTGTAAGATGTATTTTTCAAACTTTACTGATAAATGTTAATTCTTACGCTATACTGATGAATTCATTTAAATTTTTATGCAATTCAGTATCATAATTTCAATTTTATATAACTCATTTTGGTATCATAATGTTCAACTTTTCCGCACTGGTTCATTACGCAACTGAAATGAGTTGTATAATGAAAAATAGTTGCATAATGTTCATAATGCAACTCATTTGAGTTGCATTATGAATATTATGCAACCCAAATGGGTTGTATAATGAAAAAAGCATTGCATTAAATTTTGTATGTTACTCGTTGCAAAACTCGATTTTTTCAGCACTTTTCGTATTTATCCAACTCGGCAAGCCTCGTTGGATAAATGTACGACTCGTGCTGAAAAAATCAACTTTTTGCAACTCGTTACATAAATAACTATTACAGCACTTATACATAAGCAAGGATACAGTGTTGAAACTCAATTTAACTTTTCTTGGTTTCTGTTTTGAAACACAATCATGCTACGCATGGCACAACAGAACATTCAAAGGTTACATTGCACGATGAGCAGCTTAAACCAAAAGTGCAGATAAAAAAGATAGAAAAAAAACAGAAATAAAAGACACACAAAACAACAATAACAAATAGAACAAAAAGTAATAATTGAATGAAGCAGAATGAACAGAAGACAACCCAACAGCAGATTAATCATGAAAAAAAAACACAAATGAAATGAATATAACATAAAGGTTTGTAAAAATGAAAAGGAACGACAAAAAAAGGAACTTGGGTCGCCCCTTCAGAAACGAGATATTTTTTAAAGCCCAGATCTTATTCAAAATATAGCAAAAAGCGTAACAAAAATGACTTTTGGTCTGTCTGAAAAGCATTCTTCTGTGTTCTTCTTCTTATTTGTGGCTCAACGCTCCCATTGGAACTAGGCCTGTCTCACTTCAACTTAGTGTTCTTTTTGCACTTCCACAGTTATTAATTGAAGGGCTTTCTTTGCCTGCCATTGCATGTTCTTGTAAATTGTGAAGCAAGTACAATGATACACTATGCCCAGGGTGTCGAAAAAAGTTCGTGACTGGAACGGGAATCGAACCCGCCGTCTCCGGATTGGCGATTCATGGCCTTAACTACTAGGCTAACTGGAGACCTAGTGTCTCTGACTGATTTTCGGTCACTGAATCAGAATCCGAGCTCAGATTTGTTATTGTTTTAAACTATCTAAATTTCATTTGGTAAAACCAAATATTCCAAATTTGTGACGTGCTGGAGCAAATCAGCGGTTTGGCAAATTTTGGTTGTATAGAAGGAAATTTGACGTTTTCTACACAATGGCAGAAAAACGTCAAATTAACTGCTATACAACCAAAACTTGCACTGTCGTAACTCTTATATGACATGCGTGTTGCTTGGAAACATTATCTAAAATACAAATTAAAACTTTAAGTAGTTTCACTACAAATTCGGTCGACCAAATTATAAGATGTGAGCAGTAATATATGCCACACAATAAGAAGAGCAGTCAGGACGAACAAAACAGACAAGATGAGAAGAACACACAGATCAAGTCAGTAGAAAGACATAACTAAGCAAATAAAAAACACAATCAGGCAGATAAGACAGAAAGATTTAATAGATTAGAAATAATGGACTAATAAACAAACATAAATAACATACATAACAGATCGACATAGAAGACATATAGTACAGGGATACAGGAACAACAATCAAAACACGCAAATGGAGGCATGCACGCATATGGCCTCCACATTATCATCTTATGCAACATCTTATACGATTACTGGTTGTCTGGGTCGCTTGTCGGTAGGAAAGTAAACAGTAACGAAACTTAATCGCATAGAACAGACAAAACAGGCAGAATAAAATGAACAGAGTGAAAAGTTAGAAAAGATAGACAGACAAAGCAGGAATTGAAAGAAGTTTAGAGATAGAGCAGATAAAACAGATTGAACGGACAAACTAGACAGAATCATCAATACAGACAAAGCTGGCCCGACTATATAACCTTTTCATGACGATGGTTACTGAACAGAACGCACGCTGATTTGGATCGTAGTCGGCCTATCAAAATCAGCGATTTGCGTACCATCGATAGTGACAATGCGCAACTCTGATCAGAATTATGTTCTTGCTTTGTTCTATCGTTTTAAGTTGTAAAAAATGTTCGGATATGTTATTTACTAAAATATTGTTATATAAGAAAAGATATCGGGGTTTTTGCGCTTTCTTGTTCTCGGCATAATGTGGCTGGCTCAAGGAAGCTTTTCCCTATAGATAGTAGAGTAAACATAGATCCGTGATGATGAATCCGTTGTATCCAAACCAGTGAAGAGAATTGTCAGACAAAAGAGGCACAAAACAAGCAACAAAGAAGGTGCGACGATTAGTCTTTATCCCTACTGGTGACAGATAATGACATGATCTCGAAATTTTTTGTTGCAGACAAAACGGAAGCTGAATTTGTTGCGTACTTTTCAACTCGTGAATAATCAATTATTACTAACCCAAAATCGTAACTGTTTGATGATAGAGCTTCACCAGAGTTGCACTGTTCACCGACTCGAAGTTACCGTTCGAAAATCGCAATGCAAGGCTTAAAAATCTCTAAACTCGTGGTGTACGATGTTAATCCCATTATTTTCAAGTTGGGACAAACTTATGTCGCATGGGTTGTTTTGTCGCAACAAATACAGGTTGCGACATTGTCATTATTGTTGCGCGATGGTTGAATTTTGATTCACTGATCCAAACAAACTGTCAAAATCTGTATCCAAACGAGCATGACGTCATGATTCCAACAACACCAATGGAGCGCATGACGTCATATTCAACCGTCGCACTCTTGAAAAATACTATTCACACGCTTGAAACAGTTCACTCAGCGATGTCCGCAGATCTATGTTTACTCTACTATCTATACTTTTCCCCATCCTATTCATTAACACCACAAAGGTCAGATGAAATAAACAAATAAATACAAATTCAAAATCTCAGTCGAATCGCCAATAAATTTCACAGGAAATCGTGTGTATTTCTAATGCAAAAAACCCCTAATTAATCCACCTAGTGGTGATGGTGCCTTTCTCGTGCTTTAAAATATCCTTTCAACAAAACTCGAGCGACATGTTGATGACATTGTCATAATTACAAAATGAAAACTGCTTGCTAAATCTACTCAATATGGATAAATTTTATATTAGCATAACATCCAATATTCAGAAAATATAAGACAATGATCCAAAACTCAAACCAAACAAGTGTCATGAAGCCGCAAAATTTTGAAACGTCATTTTAGATTTTCCGGTCATCATTTTATGACTCCGGATATCTACTCAAACTAAACTAATCGCCATCTTGAACATTGAGACACCATCTTGGATGTTCTGGTACTCATTTTTGGACTCTGCACCTTAAATTACATAAAATAGTCGCCGTATTGAATTTTGGCATGTCGTTTATGATTTTCTGGTTACCAGTTTTTGACGAAGACCGGCATTCTTCCCCATTCAAACTATAGTCATATTGCAGACCTTGTGAAACAGCGCACAGCTTGGGTTTTCTGATTACAAATTTTGAATTCTGGACATATTTTCATACAAAATACAGTATCGGACAAAAAAAATGCATCAAAGCCGTTTTTCCATACAAACTTTGCCATATCTCTGTTATTTTTCAAGCGACTGTTTTCATTTTTTCTGTGACGAACTACAAAGCATTTCAATTTTCAAAATATTTTGAAAAAGTTTTGTAATATCTATTGATACAAAAGTTACAGATAGGTTGAATTTTGACAATAAAAATGCACGAGATGAACCAGCCGAGGGCTGAAAATCTCGATAATAAAGAAAAATAATAATAAAAATGCACCAAGACATGAAGTTCAATAACAAAAAATGGTTACGTCATATCATTATGTTGTCTTCGGCAAATATGTTTCTTGTATGATGATGAATAGATTAGCTGAAGAGACCAACATTATTTGACTTCAGCATTTTTAGAAATAAGATTATTTGTCTTGGTGCATTTTTATTGTTCGATACTGTATGCCCATAATGCAAACATTAAAAATCCTATAAAATAGGCACTAACTTGAATACTGGGCCATTATCTTGGACTCTGGACCGCTATCTTGGATACTCTGGTGGACTCTGAACATATTTCCCATACCAAATACACTTATTTTCAGTGTTGAAAAATTCATTTCGTTATATCTAAATTCAACCACCTACAGCTCATTTCAGAAGCTGAACATGAAAATATGGTACATGAAAAACTTGTGCGGCTAGACCAGTTCTGCAAGAAAGTCACGGAAAAACCGCTATTTTTCGAATATTTGATGTAAATGTCACGGACTACCTTTGAAAAATGCCAAATGATATTCACCGTGAATATCATTGGGATTTTTCGAAGGTAGTCCGTGACATTCACCCTAAATATTGGAAAAGTAGTGGCTTTTCCGTGACTTTCTTGCAGAACTGGTCTAGCCGCACAAGTTTTTCATATACCATATTCTCAGGTTCAGCTTCTAAAATGAGCTGTAGGTGATTGAATTTAGATATGACGAAATGAATTTTTCAGCACTGCTTATTTTACATAGTTTTAGAGCTCAAAATTCCTTAAAACAGCCACCATCTTCTGTTGACGCGATCAAATTCTTATTTTTCCATTCAACGTTGACCCATCCTGCTATAAATTTACACCTTAGGAATCTGAAATGGTACGATTTGATAAGATCGCTTTAGTTTTGTCTATATTTTGTTCTCATATATGAGGACTTAGACCTATTCGTCACTGTTGTTCATGCCTAATGTTTATCAGGCCATTAAACAAAGCCACGATTTAATTTTTTACATGAACGTTGGTTCTGCTACACAACAGCTAGTCTCTAATGTGATCTATGGCTATTTTCTTGCTAACCGTTCATTAGATTATCAAAGAATCTGCGATCTGATGTGTCGTATGTATGGGTTTGGTTCATTTTTATATTTGGTAATTTCCGGTGGGATAGCTGGATCTGATTCCATTAGTCATGGACCATGACACTACCGGTTGTCCCAATTATGGTCTGAGAATATTTTATTGCTATTTATTCACCTTTACTTAATCACCGCGATTTGATATATCGCATGAATGGGTTTGCTTCTCTTTTACTTCTAACCACTTTCGAAGCCACAGCTGAACCCGCAACACTACCGGTAATCTAATGTGGTCTGACCCTATTTTTCCATCAGGTTGTCGATAAGTCGTGATCAGTAGTGTTAGAGATCACAGTCATTTGAACCTTTTCGTCGATATTCGGCCTCCTTTGTCTCCGACATTCGCAACACAAGCAATCAAACTACTGTTCGAAACAAAAATGTCAAACGAATGCAAGAGACGAACCAGCCAAGGGCTGAAAGTCTCTCTAATAAAGACAAATCAATCAATCAATCAAACGAATGCACTTCACCATGATAGCGGCTTCGGGAGACGGTTCGGCTTTTGTTATTCCTGTCTTGTTCCATAATAAGAGCTATGTTGCCCATCTGTGTGTCGTATTCAATGCAACATGCAATAATATACTAATATTAACATTCATAATCGGAATTGGCTGAAAATCTATGCGTAAAGCTAGAATTAGACACATGTCATCGTGTCAGATGACATTGATTTGACCCTTTCTTATGTTTATTGATCTTCGTTCTACTGATCGTGTTGTGTGTAGGTAAGAGGTAACGATAGCGCACGAATGTAACAAAGCCGACTGACACCCGACTGCGGCAACGAAATGAAGGTAGTAAAAAGTGTCGAATGTTTACAAGACTGGTCGTGATTTGATGTACCGCATCCATGGGTTTGGTTAAATTTTACATTTTACTACCCGGATCTGATTCCGGGTAACTACCGGCTGAACCAAATATGGTCTAACATTATTGTCTTGTTAACTGCTCATCGGTTAACCAAAAACGCTGCAAATTGAAGGTGTCACATGCAGGGTTTGACAATTTCGACGGAACTCTCGGAACCAATTCCGGAACACTACCAGTTGTCTTTAGTGTGACGTAAGGCTATTTTCTAGATAACTGTTCATCAGGTTATCGCAAAAGCCACGATTTGATGTGTCACATGCCTGGATTTGGTTTACTTTTACATTTGGCCTCTTCCAGCCACCCAAAACCGATTCCGAAATACTTGCTGGCCGTTCATTAGGTAATCTAAAAAGCCGCTATTTGATGTGACGCATGTACGGGTTTGTTTCTCTTTCAGATTTAACCACTTCGGCGGGAACCCCGGAACGGGTTCCGGAACACTACTGGTTCAGATATGGTCTGAGATTGTTTTCCTGCTCATTATCCATCAGGTCATCGAAAATGCCGTGGTTTGATGTGTCGCATGTATGGGTTTGGTTCAATTGTATATTTGGCCACTTCCAGCGGGACGCCTAGAACCGGTTCCGGAACACTACCGGTTCAGATATGGTCTGAGATGATTTTCCTGCTCATTATCCATCAGGTCATCGAAAATGCCGTGGTTTGATGTGCCGCATGCATGGGTTTGGTTCAATTGTATATTTGGCCACTTCCAGCGGGATGCCTAGAACCGGTTTCGGAACACTACCGGTTCAGATATGGTCTGAGACTATTTTCCTGCTTACCGCTCATCAGGTTATCGAAAATGCCGTGGTTTGATGTGCCTCATGCATGGGTTTGGTTCAATTGTATATTTGGCCACTTCCAGCGGGATGCCTAGAACCGGTTTCGGAACACTACCGGTTCAGATATGGTCTGAGACTATTTTCCTACTAACCGTTCATCAGGTTAATGAAAAAGCCGCTATTTGATATGTCGCATGCATGGGTTTGTAGCATTTTAATATTTGACCACTTCCGGCGGAACACTCGGAGCCGGTTCCGGGACACTACCGGTTCAGATATGGTCTGAGACTATTTTCTTGCTTACCGTTGATCAGATTTTCGAAAAAGCCGCGGTTTGATGTGTCGCATGCATGGGTTTGTAGCATTCTCATATCTGGCCCCTTCCTGGGGTACCGGTCCGGAACACCTAAATGGCCATAACTCCGGAACGGCTGGACCGATTCGAACCATTTTCAATAGGAAACAATGGGACCAGATTCCGCGTCGAATGAACCATCGGTCATTAAAATCGGTTGAGGTTTACTGCCAAAAAGTGATGTGAGTTTTTTTGTACACACACACATACACACACACATACATACACACACACACACATACATACACACACACAGACATCACCTCAATTCGTCGAGCTGAGTTGATTGGTATATGTGACTTGATTCTCCGGGCCTTCTATCAAAAAAGTCGTTTTTGGAGTGAACATATAGCCTTTCCAGTACACTTAGTGTACGAGAAAGGCAAAACACATTTAAAGATGATCTTCCCTGGTTTAACAAATATCCTTACTGGAAGTACAACTCTTCCCATCGATTGTAATAAAACCTTCTTTATTTTTTTTCTTTTAAAACGCTTCTTTTAATATTTTGGAGTTCCTGGTAATCAGTTTGTTTTAGAGCCTTGAGGCTTTGAGAGGTTAAGAGCATATTTGCGGCCTTTTTTTACAAATTAATCAAAATTAAATTAGTATTCCGTGCCAAATGATAACATGAATTTCAATTTCACCACGTGAGATTTACTTTCAATCCCCTGCTACATTCCCGGATGTACTCTGACCTCAGTATTTGTTCGCAAATTCTGATAAAGAGTTCAATTTATTCACCCACAGGCCGCGGGTCGTTTGCAGACCCACCGAAATCAGTGAGAAAGAACCGCGGAACAATGGGACCATAAAGCAGTCAGATCGACTGCCATCAGTTGGTGGCGGCGGCATCCATCCATGTCACGCGCTTCGAGAACTCTAAACTTCCCTTTCACTTGGTAGCCGGCGGTCACTTTTGGTCTCTCTGACTGGGAGACCTCCGGCTTCGAGTTGAGATCTCTTCTTCTGTTTATGTGTACCTACAATGGCGATGAAGAAGAGAGCCCAAAAGCAAAGGTTCAAATCTGCTGCTTTGATCTAATTAAACTCCGATTAAAACCGTGCCGCAGCCGATTGGACCAGATTAGTTGCCGGGCAGCGGTCGAACAGAACAGTACGGGTATCTGCGGCAGTAAAAAACTTCAAGTTTGTTGTACACGCAGTTGGACAAAAGTTGGCCGGATATAAAGTGGGGGTTTCCCGGCGATCCGTAAGATCGGAGTTAGTGAATCGAAGAATCCAAGTGCAAATTGAATAACAAGCCACAATGGTAATTAAGGAGGGAAAAGTGAATTATTACTATACAAGTGCAGTCAGCATAATTAAAATAAGAGAAATCGCAGAAAACAGTTGATTAATTCTCAAAAAATAGAGAATAATTATGAAGCGATAAAACCATATACCTTCATGGAGTGATGTCACTGAGTTTAAGTTTATAGCCAAGTAAATGAAAATGAAGACGAAGAATAATAAACTACAAAGATAAATGAACGAAAATCCAAGTGCGTGCGAGACCACTGCAGTACTATTCCTCTTATAGAAGAAAGGCACTAATTAATGGGTACTTCTGATAGTGATCGCACATGAACAATGGACAAATTAACAACTGCTATTCGGTGATCGTGATCTGCAAATCTGAGTCCAAGGACTCAGAAGACGTTTGCAGCTAAGGCTGTGCTATTTAATGATGAACCTATTTGGTTAGACAGGATTCCTATGCAGTGCATTAAATGAGATGATTTGAGTACCTATGAGTACCTAGACTCAACCAAAAAAGTTGAAAATCTAGTCCGCGGCTCCCTGGGGAGCCATGAAGCCAATCCAGGTGGGCCGCAGTGTTACAGCAATGTTGATTTTTTATTCTATTTTGAGAATTTTATACCATATAAAAATTGTTTTTTTTTTTAATTTTGTAACTTTGTTTCGCGTAACGCATGGATTTCCAGAGTGGGCGAAAATTGGGTCGAAAGGGGGTGAACTTACTGTAAAAGTGACTATTTTTTCAGTAGTTTTAAGAAACATGTCAAGATTTTCATTCATAAGATTACATTCATTACATAGAAATATTGGTCTAAGTATTTTTTTTCTTCAGGATTAAAATATATGCTTGTCCAAAACATATCAGAAATCTACATAATTATACAGAATTTCATAGTTTGTACATTTAAGAAATCATTTTTATAAATGTTTCTGGAGACTAAAAATATTTCGGAACTCGGAAATCTAAAAATCTATTGAGAAGTTTTTAATCGTTTTGATTTCAGAATATTTTAGTGAATATTTGAGATTCATTTTCACTAAAATTGTAAAAGAATAAAACTTTTTTTTCTGACTTGATTAGAAAATGTTGTTTTATATTCATAGGAGGATTTTTCACAACAAATGTGGTATTGATTTAAATACTCCGTTTCTGATAAAATCCACCATTCTGAAAAAGAAAACATCATTAATCTGTTGTAGTTCATGAAACTGTCTTTGTTAATATTTCAGAATAAGTTTCCAGAAGAATCACGAATGGTTTGGAGGAGTGGTTTTGAAAATACAGGAACTTAGCGAGATATTCGTTAAACCCCCTTTCCATATTTTTATGGCTCACTACTTCCAAACTTCCAACTGCCACCCCCAAGAGCCAGAATTTGAGGAAAAAAAATTGCAATACAAAACGCTTTCAGAAACAAAAATTTTCGGCTGCGCCGCGATTTTTGAACTACAATTCAAATTGAATGTACATCACGGAATCATTGTTTACGAAATGTGAATGTTAAATAAAAAAAAAGTATCATTGATCGTCGAACTTCCCTCACACAGTAAATTTCTGGCTACTCCACTGAACCCAAATAACTTGGTTTTGTTTATTTAATTCTTATTAAAAAAATCTTTGGACCCCAGAAGTTTGAAAACTGTTCAAGTGGGTCGCCACCTCAAAAAGGTTGGGAACCCCTGGTTTAGCTAAATTAAAAAAAAAAAAACTATTAATTTACTTAGTGGTTATAGTGCCTTTCTCGTTGAATAAGTACTCACGATCTTTCCGTCGACGGTTAAACTGTTCCTGAATCCAAAGAATTCTATATTTCGAAAAACAAGAATTTTATCAAAACCACACAGAAAGAAATCATGAAAATTAAACAGCACGTAAGTTAAACATCGACTGAAAATTATAGCAGAAGCTACAAAATTACAGCCATTTACCGAGAGATGATACTGTCCGCTCCTGTCCGCTCAGTAATCAGCCAATCATGCGTACTGTTTACATTTTTTGAGACTTATCCGCTTGAAATTTACATGCAGTAACGTAAACGAGGACAGCTACACCCTAACACGAAAGTACACAGCGAATGAGTAACTTGCGAAAAGACAAAGGATTTTTCACTCATATTTGCGTACGACTGGATCAGCACAAAAAATATGCTGATCCGGTGTTACACAAATTTGCGTGAATTTCACACAAGTTTGCATGAAATCTTTTGTTTTTTCGATCGCTGCGTGAAAGTTACTCCTTGCTCTGTGTACATCGATCTTTTCGTGTACGCTCAGTCGTCTGCCTCGCTGCGGAGACTGCTCTCTCGCTCTCTATGGCCGAAGCGGTACAACAGTTTGTTCCTTTATGGTGGAATATATTTATCTTTGATTGCTCTCTCTTCAGCTTGGTGAGACAGCCTAGAGGGGTTAGGCGTGAACTCCCACTCGGAAGATCCGAGTTCGATTCTCGTATAAAGATTTTTTAGTCGATGCTCACACGGTCAGAAAATTCACTCATTTTCGAGCTAAAGTGGGACAACTCAAAATTGAGTAAATTTTTTTTCCAGCGATAGCGCTGGCCCAAGTGCGAAAATTTCATCAGTTTAAGCCGTATAATATTCTTGATGATGCGGAGAATATTATACGGCTTAAACCAGTTGCATTTTTGCACTTGGGCCAGCGCTATCGCTGGAAATGCAATTTACTCATTTTTTGAGCTGTTCCAGTTTAGCTCAGTTTTGTGTGAATCTTACTCATTTTAGAGTAACATTTTCTTAGCGTGCAATTAACACTTTTCTCTCAGCAATCAGCAGTGTTATTTTAGGATCACACATAAATTTCTATCGAACACGATGGATGTCAATTTGTTACATTCAGTTCGTTATAAATTTACAGATTTTGTTCGTACTGTGTAGGTATCAATCTTGTATTCCGATAGATATGACAAAAAAATGTAAACATGTGAAATTTCCCATACCAAATCCCATACAAATTTCAACCACATTACTGAGCGCGAGGGGGCAACCGGTCGCGTCAAAATTTTACCCAGTAATTTTAGATACAAAATGGGATTGAAAATATCCGGGGTTGCGAATAAATTTGTATTCTCCCATACAACGTTGACTAATCCCAGCAATTGTATATTTACACCTCAGGAATCTGAATGTGATTTGATCGTTTTACCACAGACAAACAGACATATCCCTTGGAACAAATTGTGATTATATTCATCGGCATAACATAATCGCTAAATACTTATCAGGCTGCATTTCGCAATCTGCTGGCTAGATGGCGATAGACAGTAAACGTCAAACAGGAGCAAAAATGATGCATGCGCCATAAGGGCCAATTTGCGAATTGATAATTCTTTGAATCATCCGTTGAAAATGTATGTGGCTTTAGTTTTGTCAAGATATCGATCTCTTGAACATATTTATCGCTTGCATTGATTTTGTTCACTTTTTGTAGTTCCGAAGAAGCACTCAACGCTGGTTCTGAATCACTACCGGTAGTCTCTAATGCGGTCTGAGCCAATTTTCTCGCTAGCTGTTCCTCAAGGTATTAAAAAAGCCACGATTTCATGCGTCGAATGCATGGCCTTGGTCCACTTTTGTATTTGGCCATTTGCGGTGGGACACTCGGAACTGAATCCGGAACACTACTGGTTGTCCCAAACATTAACTGAAACATTGCAAACTGTGCATCAGGCTACCTAAAAAAACTTTCACATTTAATCGCTGTTGGTGGGACACCCGGAACCGGTTGTCACATATATAGTCTGCGACCATGTTCTTACAAATCGCTTACAAAAAGCTGCTGTTGGATGTACCTTTTGCATGGGTTTGGTTCAATTTTACACTTTGCCACTTCCAGCGGAACACCTTAAACCTATTCCGGAACATTACTGATTCAGATATGGTCTGAGACTATTTTCCCGCTTACCGTTCATCAGGTTATTGAAAATGCTGCGGTTTGATGTGTCGCATGCATGGGTTTGTAGCGTGTTCATATCTGATCCCTTCCTGAGATACCGGCCTGGAACACCTAAATGGTCGTAAATTCGAAACGTTTGAACCGAGTCGAACAATTTTCATACAAACCAATTTGACCAGATTCCACGTCAAATGGATCATCGTTCATAAAAATCGTTTGCGGTTTAGTTCAAGAAAGTTATGCGAGTTTTTTGTACATACATTTACAAACATACACAAACAGAAATCAACTCAATTCGTCAAGCTGAGTTGATTGGCATATGTGACTCGACCCTCCGAGTCACCTATCAAAAAGTCATTTCTGGAGTGAACATATAGCTTTTCCAGTACACTAGAGTACGAGTAAGGCAAAAACATGACGTGGAAAACACGCACCTATTGGTAAAAACATACAGCTGTAAAATAATACTATTCAATACAGTGAGGTCCCGATTTAGTAAGCCCCTGGTAGCGTTTAACCCTCTAATACCCAATCCCGCCTTTATACGGGGTATAGTTTGAGCATTTTTGTAATTTTTGTTTCTCGGAAAATCAAAATTTTTATATTTTTGGATAATATTTAGGATTGTTTTGTATATCTCAAAATAAATTTTGGTGTATTTTGAAGCATACTTACATTTTTTTAAAATCATTGAAAAATTTATGTTTTAGTCACCTTTCAGAAGTCATTGTTTATTTTGCTTTGAATCGCTACAATTAACATATTTTAAATTTTTCCCAAATCATTCTATCCTAGTTTAATAGTTTAAGGGAATCGAATACACTCTAAAATTATTTTCCTCAAAATTACACGGAAAATAAAATTTTCCATGAAAAAAATTTAAAATAATAATATTTTAACAATAATCATAAAATCTCAAAATATTTTCATCTCAAAAAATCCGTACCCCAAATAGGCTTCCAGGAAAAATATAAAAGTATGGAAATGTCCAAAAATAAAAATTAGAAAAATCAAAAACTGAAATTCACGAAATCTAGAATTAAAAATAATCATCTTCCAAAACATGTTTAAATCGACTTTAGATGACGAAAAATGATATTTAGATCAAAATCAAAAATTTGGGTATTAGAGGGTTAAGGCTGACAAAATCGGGACATTGAATTTAAAACACTCATTAAATGACATTCTTTTTTGAATCTTAATCTTTTATTTCTTCTTCTTGTCATGATAATCCTACTGGAACACTGACTTCTCGCAGTAATTGTGGTCTACAGAATACAGTAGACGGGAGCAAAAACAAAACCAGTTAGCGTAGCTGGCTGACCGAAAACATCACCTGCCGTGTGTCCATGACACCCACTTAATACTGGAAGCGGCTACGCCAGGAACGAGGGATAGCACGCTTGTCACAAAAGTAAGCGCATTTCCTAAAGAAAACCCTGGATGAATTCTTGGAAAAATCCCTGGAGGTATCTTTGTGGAAGATTAAATAGAGAAACCTTTAAAAAAATTTCAAGAGTAATCAATGGACAAATCCATAGTAAAATTGTAGGTGAAATTTCTGGAGGAATCGCTGGAAAGATTCCTGGAGAACTTACCCGAGGAATTGCAGGACGAAACTCTGCAGGATTTTCTGAAGTAATCCTGAGGATAATATGAATATCTGTAGCAACCTCTAGGAAAGTTCCTCCATAGTAATTTCCGGAGGAATCTCTAGGGGCATTCTTAGAGGAATTCCTGTAATAGTCTGGAAATACATAAATCTGAAAGTATCATTGGAAGACTTCTTATTGAAACCTCAGAATCCTTGTTAGGAATCAAGATTAAATTTCTGAAGCACTTCACGGAAGAATTTCTTTAAAAAGTTCCTGGGGAATTTCTGGAGTAATTCCCGGAGGAATCCCAGCAGAAATGGCTTGATTAATGGACTACCAGCTTGGCGTACGCCCACAGTTGATCAGCAGGAGTAAATTCATTTTATTTTGTATGGCGAAAAGCATCTAAACTCGAATTTCTCGAAATGGAAAGCTTTTCCCGAAAAAATATTTGGTAGGCACCAAACCGGTCATCATTGTGCACAACCGCTACCAAATATTTTTTCGAATAATGGGTTCCACTTCGAGAAATACGCCATTAGATGCTATTCGCCATACAATATTTTTGCGATTTACTTTTAGCGATTTTTCGCGCATAGAAGCTAGCGCCACATTGGTCAATGCGGAGAGTAGGAAAACAGCCAAAGCATTTAATTCATTCTAACATGAATTCCAGAAGAATTCTCAGCAAAAAAAATCCGAAAGAATCTCTGCAGAAATTCGGGTAGAAATGACAAAAGGAATTTCTTAAGCAACAGCAACAACAAAGAGGTATTCCTGCAGGAACACCACTAGAAAATCCTGGAGGAATCCCAAAGAGACCCCCAGGAAATCCATAGAATAAGCCTTATAGGAGAATCTGGAAAAATGTCTTGGAGAATGCCGTGTTAAATTGTTTGAGTATTTTTTTGCAGAAATAACTGAAGGTATCCACAGATGTTTTTTTTAAAGAAATTCCTGGTGTGATCCTCTAAGAAAACCCTGGAAGATCCTTCGGTAGAATTTCTGAAGGAATCCAAGTTGGAACTTCTGAAAAAATCATAAGAGGAAATTGGAAAGAATGCCTAGATAAATTCTTGGATGTATACATGTAGTAATTCTATGAAATTATTGCAGAAATCCAAAAGAAATTTCTGGATACTCAGGATCTATAGAGGCATTCCAATAGCATTTCTTGGGGAAAATCCTGCAAAAATTCCAACTTGCGATGGAATAGGGTATTTTTTAGCCTAGTGGTAAAGGATATGGATCGCCAACCGGAGACGGTGGGTCCGATTCCCGTTCCGGTCAGGAAAATTTTCTCGACTTTCTGGACATAGTGTATCATTGTACTTGCCTGACAATATACAAATTCATGCAATGGCAGGCAAAGAAACCCTTCATTAATAACTGTGGAAGTGCTCAAAGTGGAAAGGCAGGCCAAGTCCCAGTGGGGACGTAGAGCCACAGAGAAGAAGAAGAAGAATAGGTGTGTTTCAATCGGGATGCTAACATAAGGCTGAATTTCAAAAGGCTGAATGCACAAAAGGCTGAAAGTAACATAAGGCTGAATTTCAAAAGGCTGAATTTGCGAAAACGTAGAAAAGGAGTTATAGTACTTCTTCTTCTTCTTCTTTTTTATGGCGTAACGTTCCATCTGAGACAAATCCTGTTTCTCAGCTTCTATACGCAGTTCTACAGTTATTAATTGAGAGTTTCTCTGCCAATGACCGCTTTGCATTTGTATATCGTTTGACAGGCTAGAAGATACTTTATGCCCGAGGTAGTTATGGAATTTTCCACTACAAAAAGTTCCTGGTCCGAGCGAGAATCGAATCTGTCACTCTCAGCATGACTACATACATACATACATACATACATTTATTTGTTCAACATCATAAGACATAAGATAAGACATAATCAACAATAGTACGCCACAATACTCGGTTTGTGGCTGCCGCTCTCCATCCTCGGTCGCGCCCAATGCTCGCCAAGTCACGCTCCACCTGATCCGCCCATCGTGCTCTCTGCGCTCCACGCCTTCTTGTGCCAACCGGATCCGTTGCAAACACCAGCTTTGCAGGGTTGTTGTCCGGCATTCTTGCAACATGCCCTGCCCAACGTATCCTTCCGGCTTTGGCCACCTTCTGGATGCTGGGTTCGCCGTAAAGTGCAGCGAGCTCGTGGTTCATCCTTCTCCGCCACACACCGTTCTCCTGCACACCGCCGAAGATCGTTCTTAGCACGCGTCGCTCGAAAACTCCGAGTGCTTGTAGGTCCTCCTCGAGCATGGTCCATGTCTCGTGCCCGTAGAGGATCACCGGTCTTATTAGCGTTTTGTACATGGTGCATTTGGTGCGTGGGTGAATCTTTTTCGACCGCAGTTTCTTCTGGAGCCCGTAATAGGCCCGACTTCCGCTGATGATGCGCCTCCGAATTTCACGGCTCACGTTGTTGTCAGCCGTCAGTAAGGATCCGAGGTAGACGAATTCCTCCACCACATCGAAAGTATCCCCGTCTATCGTAACATTACTACCCAGACGGATCCGGTCGTGTTCGGTTCCGCCTACCAGCATGTACTTTGTTTTTGAGGCATTCACCACCAGTCCGACCTTTGCTGCTTCGCGTTTCAGGCGGGTGTACAGTTCTGCCACCGTTCCAAATGTTCTAGCGATAATGTCCATGTCGTCCGCAAAGCACACAAATTGACCGGATTTTGTGAAAATCGTTCCCCGGCTGTTGAGCCCGGCTCGTCGCATCACACCTTCCAGCGCGATGTTGAAGAGTAGACATGAGAGTCCGTCACCTTGTCGCAGTCCCCGGCGAGATACGAATGAACTGGATAGTTCACCCGAAACTCTTACGCAGTTTTGCACACCGTCCATCGTTGCTTTAATCAGTCTAGTCAGCTTCCCAGGAAAGCCGTTTTCGGCCATGATTCTCCATAGCTCTGCGCGGTCGATACTATCGTATGCCGCTTTGAAGCTCAGCATGACTACCCGTTCGCTAACCACATCGGCTACATATATGATCCCTAGTCATAGGCTGTGCTTAGTGAAGAGGCTAATGATGCATACCAACGAACATAAAAAATGACTGATGATATTTCAATCAGAGATTGAACATGAGCTATTCTTTCGAGTCATGCTGTTGAGATTGGTTTCCATGACAGCTGCTAACAATGTCATCAGAGATTTTCCCTCAAGGTTGCGACCATTCATTTGCAAAGATTTACATTCATTTGCTATTATCTCAGTTCAGGAGCATGCTATCGAAAAACAATGTATTGATGAATTGTACCTTGTAACTTTATCTGAAAGTTTGCCGAATAACATTGGGGTCGCAAACGTATACCAAAGACGTGAGCGAGCTGTGAAGGCAACTCTCCACGCGGTGAATGTAAATTACATTCACGCTGTGGAAAGTTGCCTTCACAGCTCGCTCACGACTTTGCATTGCGTGTGCGACCCCAATGTTATTCGACAAACTTTCAGATAAAACTACAAGGTTAAATTCATTCATTCATTGTTTTTCGATAGCATGCTTCTGAACTGAGATATAAGCAAATGAATGTAAATCTTTGCAAATGAATGGTCGCAACCTTGTTTTCCCTTCTTCTAAACATATGCTATTCTTTGGAGAAATACTATCATTGTTATGTAGGCGATCAATAATGCATAGCATGGGATTGTTAGCGCGATCAAATAGTCCTAACGCTTCTCGATGTAAAACATAGTAACGGAAGCATGTTCGCCTAATGACAAAAAAGATTTAGTTTGGCCAACCATTAACCAATGAGCGGTAGTGTGCGTCAAATGTCAAGCTCAAGCAAACCAATACAAGTGCCAGGGCTGGTTGGTCGGCCAACTAGCAAATTTTCAAAAAGACCGTTATATCAGTAAACGATAGGAATAATAAGAGCGTTATGTCTGTTTGTCTGTGATGTTAGTGTTGGGCTGATATTCAGCACGACTGCTTATGGGCTCGTCGTTTGAAAACTAGTCGAATTATTATTTCAGCCTTATGTTTTTTCAGTCTTTTGATACTTTCAGCCTTTCGTTATTCAGCCTTTCGTTATTCAGCCTTTTGTAATTCAGCCTTTTGTTATTTCAGCCTTTTGTGTTTCAGCCTTTTGTACGAAATCCGTTTTAACCATATTATTTTAGCTGAAATTGCCAAACACCACTTCAAACTGAAAACTACTTAAAGATGGCTCACTCTACCACTCTACCAGATCCATACAGGGGATAGACAAAATGATCGGGACAGGCAAAATTTTCCCCCCTCAAAAAATATTCAAATAGCTGTAACTTTTCGAAAAGTGCATCAAATATTCTCAATTTTTTACTGTAAGTGGATCAACTAGTGGTATATCAGTGGATAAAATCTGGAAAATATCGGGCTATTTTGCACGAAGTTATAAAGATTCTAGGAAAATGTATATTTATCTGATAGCCAATTTTGAGCTGTTATATCTCCGGATTCAATGAACCGAATGCAATGAAATTTTGACCATTTACGACTTATATAACGAGCTCTAAAAAACGTTTGACTCAACTTGAAATTTTTAACAAGAGAAAAAGTTATAGCGATTTCATTTATTTCATGATTTTTTAGTAAATTGGAATTTTTTTAATATGCATCCCATTATTTTTTCAATGCAATGCCGGCTATGTTGTTACTTTCTTTCAAACATATTTATATTCAAGGCAATTAAAGGGAATATAAATGAATTATAATTAGCATCTTGAATTTTGAAACGATGTTGAAATTTAAGAAAATTTAGTGTTTTATTAGAAAAATAATCTAATCGTTATAATTTTCTTCCGTGTTAAGAATTTTAAATTAAGTCAAAAGTTTTTCAAAGCTCATTATAAAAGTCATAAATGGTCAAAATTTCATTGCATTCGGTTCATTGAACCCGGAGATATAACAGCTCAAAGATGGCTATCGGATAAATATACCTTTTTCTAGAATCTTTATAACTTCGTGCAGAATAGCCCGATTTTTTCCAAATTCTGTCCACTGATACACAACTAGTTGATCCACTTACAGTAAAAATTTGAGAATATTTGATGCACTTTTATAAAAGTTACAGCTATTTGAATATTTTTTAGAAGGGAAAATTTTGCCTATTCCGATCATTTTGTCTATCCCCTGTATATATTTTATATTTAGGTGCGTGAGACCTGTTGTTAAACGATATACTCTCGTTTGCAATTGCTATAAACCCTTTTATGAGAAACTGTGTGTCAATTGGTTAGTGTACATCTTTTCAATACATTTTTCATGCATTACATCAAAAATTTACAATACGACTAAGCACTAGTATGTTAGTGCTGTATAATGCCAGCTAACTTAGCTTTATGTTCTGTGTTGCAAGTTACCCCACAGATGGGGAAACTTGCAACAAGCATGTATTTCGCACCTCGTGATTAGGTGGCAACGTATTTTGGTAAATCAAGTGCTGCATAGTATTCTACTCGGGGTAATTAGCGTACACGATGCTTTACAGGATGTTTCAAATGTTTAGATTTTCAATGACATTGCTTCAAAGTCGAAAAGTGCTGCAAGTTACCCCATTTGACGGTACCTTATTCAAGCACCTTTACTAAGACTTGGCTGCGCATCTAAACGAAAATCATTTTGTTCCACAATAGGTCTAAGTATTCTATATAACATTGTTTTCTTCCTTATGCAGACGAAAAGATAATCACAATCTGAAGTACGCTACAGTAGATAATACATATTTTAGTCTAACTCTAACCTTCTCTATTCACAGATCGTTGCAATTATCTTGAGCCAGCTGGTGCTGGTGATCCCTGTGGTCTTCACAAACCCCGAAATAGCAACACCAACAAATGGCTTCAATGGATATAATTATCCAAAGCCATCGATTCCCTTCAACCCTGGTTATGCTTATCCTACACCAAGCTGTCCCTTAACACTACCGAGTACGAGCTACGTCACTGTACCGGTCACAGAAACTAGTATTCTTCTAACAACACTACCACCGCTGACTGTCACTCTTCCCCGGCTAACGGAATATTTCACCGAAACTCAACATCGAATCAGCACCACCACCTTCATCAATTATCTAACAGCAACGACAACAGAGTTTCAAATTCAACCAACAACCGTCACCGCATACATCACTTCAACCTATTGTGCGCCGAAAACCTATCTCCCACCCGCACCCCCTCAGAACACCTATCTCCCAGCAGTGACCACACCTCCCCCGCCTCCACCTCCCCCACAGAACACATACCTTCCAGCAAATCCACCCCAAAGATATTTCAACGTGGAAAATACGACTCCCAACACCTTTCTGCACAGCTTTGGCTTCGCTCAAGCGGGCCCTATCAAGCGGATGGCCAACGACATTGATGGCAGTTCACTGGAATTCGACGACGAATACACTCGTCAGAGGCAAACCCTAGAGCCATCTCAAGCAAACTTCGCAGAACCGCCAACGCAGCAGCAGCAGCTCCCCGCCATTAATATCATCTACTTTAATGGTGGAGAAACCAATCCCAACCAAAGTAATGACACTGTCGCTGCCGGTCCACCGACTGACCTCATGAATTGGCTGCTTTGCCGGTTCAATCTAGCCAATAGGACTTGCCTCAACTGAGGTGAATGAAAGTGGGTGAGGAAGATCCACCACGGGCAGAAGGGGAGATGGTAACTGTTAATATGGAGTTCGACAAAACACGAGTGAATAAAGATGAAATGAGAATGTGTGGAATCGTTGTTGGAAAACATGTGATAGTGTCTAAAATAATGAAAGTTGTGTATAATAATGTTTCAATTAATTTGCGTAGTATCACATCTCCAAGTTTTACGTACGACATGCATCATTGAAGATAAAAAGTTTTTTTTTTTGAATTAAGGGCTGTTCGCAGTTTAGAAGGAATTTCACGGTCTATCTTGATGGGAAAGTCCTTGCCTGAATCGCCCAAAAAACCGTTTTTCTTCGATTGCAGTACGGAGTTGCGGAGAAATGACAATTTAAATGGCGGTCACTGTAGAAAGTTTCTGCCAGGAATCTATTAAGAAATTTCTTGAGCGTTTCCTTTTGAACACGAAACTGCGCTCAACTAATTCGAAGTGATACGGGTCAAGTTCCAGTGTGAACGTAGAGCCACAAAGAAGAACAACCTCCTGGTACCCCCTACTATCCCCTGAAATGCCTCTGAAACCCTCTGAAACTCCCCCATAACTTTTTTGCCTGCCATTGCATGAATTTGTATATTGTGGGCAAGTACAATGATGCACTATGTCCAGAAAATCGGAAAATTTTTCACGACTGGATCGGGAATCGAACCCGCCGTCTCCGGATTGGCGATCCATAGCCTAAACCACTAGGCTAACGGGAGACCCCCCCCCCTCCTTCCTCATACCCCATGAATCGCACCTGAGTTTCCCTGTAACTCTCTTTAGATCCCCTGAACCGCCCCTGAGACTCCCTAAAACGCTCCTGAGATATCCTGGTACCTCGCTGAAACTCCTTGGTACCCCCTCAAACGCACCTGCAACCTCCCTTTGCTGGAAAAACTTGTAATTAGAAGGCACGGAATGTTGCTAATTGACAAATTGAGAAATGAAATTTGTGGAAAAAAAACCGCGTTCTGGTGGGATTCGAACCCGCGACTCAGTATTCGCTAGACCGGCGCTTTAACCTACTAAGCCACCGAACAGGTAATGATTCTGCGAAATAGAAAGCCAAACTCACTCCGAAGCCACACCGTGAACACTCTTTTTTCACAAACCCATCTCTCTTTCGACCAATTAGACACCAGCAAAACAAGTGCGAAAGCAAGTCTCGGTTTCATAAAAACAATTCGCTCTCACTTGTAGCTAGTGGTCACAAACGCGAGTGTGTTGTGGATTGGCCACGGTGTGGCGTCGGAGTTGAGAGGATAGGTGAGCCAATATTCTCTTTTGGTAGAATATACATAAATAAAGAGAGATCTTTCAGTCGGTACTTGAAAGCCTTACTACAAAGACGTATTACTTAATCATCTATCCGAAACGCCAAGTATATCATTCGTGGTCGCAGCATATCCCGTTCGTAGCAGTTCCGGGGTCGTAGCCTATCTCGGTCGTAACAGGAGTCAGGTTGGCTTTCTATTCCGGTCTAGCGAATACGGAGTCGTGGGTTCAAATCCCACCAGAATGCGTTTTTTTTTTTTCACAAATTTCATCTCAATGTGTCAACTATCAAAATTTCGTGCCTTCCAAATACAACCTTCATCATGGAAGCTTTTGAAGAAGCTTGCCCTCTGCGGTCTGTGAAGACCACAAGCGGAACCCCTTGGTGGAAGTCTGATCTGGCGAAACTCAGGAAACAATGTAGAAAGAGTTGGAACAGACGACGTTCGGCTGGTTCGGAGGCTTTCAGGTTTGCTCGCAAGGACTACAGGAAAGCTCTTCGGTCTGCTGAACGGTCCGACTGGAAAAACCTTTGTACAAATATTTGCAGTATGAGTGAAGTCAGTCGGTTAAACAAAATCCTTGCGAAATCTAAGGATTCCCGAGTGAACGATCTTCGTTTGCCAAAGGGATCGTCCATAAATTACGTCATGCTTTGAGAGAGAAGGGGGGTTCAGCAAAGTGTGACGAGCCATACAAAAATTTCAGAGCTCCCATACAAAAAGTGTGACATAGGGGGGAGGGGGGGGCGGATGTGTTTGAAAATGGTCGATTTTTGCGTGACGTAATTTATGGACGTTCCCAAATGGCGAGCATACTTCGTCTGATGAGGAAGTTCTGGAAAGCTTATTCAGCACACACTTTCCTGGATGTGTGGATATTACAACCACAGAGAACAGACGTTTAAGCTCGAACAAAAATGCGTCGAAATCGTGTGTAAAGGATTTAACTGTACCTCAACGCCACCAACAGAGACTGCCCCACATATAAAGTCGATTTGACCCCACGATGGCAGTGTTCGTCGTTAAAATACACTAGCCCACAAAGCGACACGAGCGCCAAACGGTCAAAAACGGAGAGCACTGGAAACAAATATGACAACACAACAATGTAAATGATGAGACGCTAGCGCCGCGCAACGGGAACATAACCACATACTCTGATATGACCGTTACAAGATTTTACACAAGGCAGAAAACGAAGATAAACGTCTGTTCTCTGTGTTACAACTTCGGATGAACCTGGCACAGACAAACAGACGTAACTCTTAGAGGAAATTCATCAAAAACTTTTGCCCGGTGTCATTTTCATGAGCACACTGCCACCTGTTGGTAGAACTGCGCGCGACACTGTCGGCCATGATGGATTTAGATTTGACTTTCTGCTGACACGCACACTATTACACAAATTGCCTGTAATTTTCGTTTGCATCATTCAGCAACGTGTACACTGGCAAACGTCAAAGCGATCGAACAGTAGCGCGTCTGGTGGAACGATCGCGTAAATCAAATGAAATTTGGATTGATCGTTAAATGCATGTGCCAAGCCGTTTTGAAGAGTGTTACGTCTGTTTGTCTGTGAACCTGGTGTTTTTTCTTGTTGTTACGATTCTCTGGCTTCGACTCGGAGTATTGTAACTATAGAATCGATTGTGTGGGCACTTAATAGCTTTGCTCTTTTCAAATCTTCTGGGGCAGATGGGATTTATCCTCTTTTGCTTCAGAAGGGATTTAATTATTTCAAACATGTTTTGAAAAAAAAATACTTGTTTGCAGTCTTGCTATAGGGTATATTCCCAAATCTTGGCGGGATATTAGAGTAAGGTGGGGCAAAAGTTCGACCTTAGTTGATAATTCAACCTATTTCAAAAAATCGAAGCAGATAAAAATAAATAAATACCGTGTGGTGATTCTACCATCCATGAGCTAAAATTTTGCTGAACAAAGTTACGCCAAATGTCTTTTCAATTTTGAGTTACAACACTTTTTGTATGTGTGTGTTTTATTCGAACTCTTGCCCCACCACTGGGCCAAAAGTTCGAATCTAGTGTTTGTGGAATTTCGCAAACCGTAGCACACTATTTTGACACTTTGGTAATAGGAATACCTGAAACCACTTAATATTTGATGTTGGAACTGGAATACACTTGAAAATTCGATTTGGATTTTACCCAAATCAGGGTTAAATTTACTGCACCAAAAATTAGTAGTTTTCCGCCAAATTCAGATAAAACAACTTTTTTTTTTCAACTTTAATCGAATTTTCTCTCTAATTCCATCACTCTTAGAGATAATATGTACATTTTGCAGAATTTTAGGTTTATACCTAAAGTTGTCACATGACTCGAACTTTTGCCCCACAATTCGAACTTTTGCCCCACTATGTGTAAAAAACAATTTCCAAATCTTTTTTGCAAAAAGTTATACATGCTAGAGCATCTTGAAAATATACCTAGTTATGCCCCAAAATAAAATATCGAATTCGATTTCATTAAAATTTCATTCCATGCGTTGGAAGGGCCTTCGCATGTTATAATTTTTTGATCAAAAATTAACATTTTGTCATAAGTTCTCGAAATATTGATCAATTTTCATAATTTTTGAAGTGTAAGACTCTTTTTCAAAAAGGGTTCGAACAACCTTGACACCCGAAAGAAATAATTTGAATTGAGCTCATAAACTTCAAAAGAAACTCTTGCCCCACTCGAACTTTTGCCCCACTTTACTCTACTGTGAAGTTCATTCCAAAACTGGGCCGTGCGTCGTATGAAGAAGCAAAGAGTTTCAGACCTATCAGATTGACCTCTTTTTCTGAAATGCTTAGAACGCATTGTGGACCAACCAATCTGGTAAGTCCACTGTGACTCTTTTACACAAGGTTGTTTACGATATCGAGAAGGCATTCGTTCAAAAGCAATCCTGCTTGGGTGTTTTCTTAAATATCGAGGATGCCTTTGACAACATGCCTTTCGATGCCATATTGGAAGCCGCACGGGGTCATGGTATATCTCCAATGATTTCCAATTGGATTCACCAAATGCTCAAAAACCCACATCTCTTCTCGACATTGCGTTAAGCGGCGATTAGGAAATTGAGTGTTTGTGGATGTCCTCAAGGGGGAGTCTTATCACCACTTTTGTGGAAACTCCTAGCAGATATGCTATTGAGGCAACTCAATAATGGCGGTTTTCCTACTTATGGTTTTGCCGACGACTATCTAACATTGTTAGTCGGTATGTGCATCAGCACCCTTTTCGACCTGATGCAAAACGCTCTTTAGGTAGTTGAGGGTTGGTGTCGCCAATATGGCCTTTCGGTTAATCCGAGTAAAACATCTATTGTTCTTTTTACGGAAAGGTGAAACCGTGATGGCATCCGTCCTTTGCGTCTCTTTGATTATGAAATCTATGTGACTGAACAGATAAAATACGTTGGAGTTATTCTTGATTCCAAGCTTTCCTGGACACCTCACATTGAGTTCAGAATCAAGGAAGCTTGTATGGCCTTCGGGCAATGCCGGCGTACTTTTGGTACAACTTGGGGTCTAAAACCCACACTGAAAAAATATTTTGTTGCATTGTACGAAATCGATCGTCCAGTTTACGAATGCCATTCGTTGTTTTCTGCAACGAAAAGATTCGTAGTGTGCCTGAATTCGTTTCGTAAAAAAGATCACTCCGACACAATAACACAGATTTTTTCTGTCTCTTTTTTTGTCGGACCGACATAAATCATGTTGAAAAAAAAAAATATGACACGCGTACATCAGCTTGGTTTTAACAGGCTCCGAACACGTATCTTCTGATTGATACCTACCAGTACCTTTCTACTCTGATTGAATTTATAAATAACTTTAACTTCCAACTGAGAGCATGCTTCCTTTCCTCTTCTCGCACACGCACCGTCATATGCACATGAAAACAGGTTGCTTTGTTGTCTCTGCGCTCCACTCAAACATCAGTGATGACTGCAAAGCTTTATTGCATTCTACGAAGCGAAAATTTCTTTTTACGCATGGTTAGTAAAAAACGTTTGACATTTGTTTGTTTTGTTTTATTCTACAAAGCGGGAGCTAAAATCTACGAATGAGCAAGCTTGGCGTCTGTCGGATTCGTGATTTCGTACATGATACAACTCCATTTGTACTGTTTCATCGTGGTGGTACGAATGGACCGTACATTTTACGCAAATTGCTTTCAATTTACGAAAATTGGTTTTACGAAGCATATTAGTTGAGCTGTTACGAAAGTATTTTATCAGTGCAAGTATATCAAATGGATTTACACAACTGTGGTTTGGCCAATATTGGCTTATGGATGTCTTGTGTGGTGGCAAAAGGGCGAAGTGAGAACGGTCCAAACAAAATTAGGCCATCTCCAAAGGATGTGCTTAATGGCGATGTCTGGAGCGTTCTCTTCAACTCCCACGGCAGCGCTCGAAGTTCTCTTTGACGTTGCCCCACTACACATTCATCTCAAACAAAAAGCACTTTCTTGCACTTACCGTCTATGGGTACCCGGTTTACTAGAGGAAACTCCTGTGAACCGCAGTTCAACACACACCTCGTTGTTTCCACTTTTGGTGAATTGGGACAAAATTGTTCTTGCTCCAAGTGATCTTACAATTGCTTGTTATTTTCCATATAGGACATTTTCCACGAAATTCCCTTCCCGGGAAGAGTGGACATCTGGTTATCTGGAAAGAAGTATTTCAGACGACATCGTATGATACACTGATGACTCCCTTCTCGAAGGTCGAGCAGGTGCTGGTGTTTATTCTCGTGAGCTAAGGCTTCATCAGTCTTACTCACTTGATAGACACTGCACTGTTTTTCAGGCCGAAATCTTTGCTCTTATGTGCGGAGTGCAATCAGCACTTCAGCAGCACGTTATGGGCAAAGTAATATACTTCTGTTCAGATAGCCAGGCTGCTATTAAAGCACTTGCTTCGGCCAACTCTAGGTCGAAGGTAGTTATCGCTTGTCGTACTCAAATCGAGAAGCTGAATTTAACAAACGCTTTTCACTTTGAATGGGTAACTGGCCATTCTTCCATCGCTGGGAATGTATTGGCTGATGAGTTAGCTCGCACTGGAGCATCACATGACCTCATTGGCCCTGAGCCAGCTATTCCGGTATCCAAGTGTTGGGTAAAGCTTCAGATTGACACCTGGGCTGCCACTCAGCACAAACAATACTGGAATAGTTTGGAGTCATGTCGTCAAACCAAATTGTATTGTAATGAGCCATCTCCAAGGGTGGCGAAGTATCTTACAAATCTGTCAAAGAAGAATTGCAGCATTCTGGTCAAAGCATTGACTGGCCACTAAGGTGGCCCACACTTATATGAAAAACCAAAAATTCGAAAAATGCCAAGTCTTACCTCCTAAATCAGTTGTTTTGGACTCCCAGAAGCTACGTTCAAAATTTGAGCAAAATCGGTTGAGCCTAAGGGGGCGCTCAAAACGCTTGAAATTTGTATGGGAAAACTTAGCCAAATGTATGCAGAAATTTTAAGTTTTCGAATTTTGCCGCTAGGTGGCGCTGTAAGCGTTCAATAATCAAACCCTTTGGTATTATTGTAGGGGACTATATGCCAAACAACTTTGTCGAAGACCGCAAAGTGATCCAACGTCTGTGAAAAAGGTTATACCCTAGGAAAAGTGAGGATAAACTTTATTGTTATTTTTCCAATACATGTAAAGGAATAATATCAATAATGAAATCTCAATACTTTGCCTCACTTTGCCTAGGATATGACTTTTTTCACAGCCGTCGGATCACTCTGCGGTCTTCGACAAAGTTCTCTGGCATATAGTCACCTACAGTAATACCAAAGGGTTTGATTATTGAACGCTTACAGCGCCACCTAGCGGCAAAATTCGAAAACTTAAAATTTCTGCATACATTTGGCTAAGTTTTCCCATACAAACTTCAAGCGTTTTGAGCGCCCCCTTAGGCTCAACCGATTTTTCTCAAATTTTGAACGTAGCTTCTGGGAGTCCAAAACAACTGATTTAGGAGGTAAGACTTGGTATTTTTCGAAATTTTTGTTTTTCATATAAGTGTGGGCCACCCTACTGGCCACTGCCGATTCAGCTATCACATGGCGAATATTCAGCAAGCTGATTCATTTGTCTGTGAATCCGATTATGGAACTTCGTATCATTTGATATGTAACTGTCCAGTTTTTGCGCAACTGCGTTTCCGAGTATTCGGTAAACACTTATTAAGTGAAGCTGACTTCAGAAACCTGAATCTTCAGGATATTCTGTTGTTCTTAACCCGCTGTGGTAAAGAGCTATAGGCTCTCTTTCGCTTTATGCCCTTTTCAGGGCGCTGTTTGAACCCATTGTGGTACGCTTGTGCGTTAGTACCCTCTTCCAGGGTATTTTTTTTTTCCTATTTCCCTACCTGTCCCTATCCCCATCCAAATCCTTTTTCCTTCCTCTTCCCTCAGGTAGATGATGAAATAGGCTGTTATTTTGGCGATGGCACAAATGTTCCAAATGGAGGATAACGTGCCTCTGGAGCCGGCCTTCTGATACCAGGTCTACCTGGCCTCTCGAGAATAAAATCTTAAGGTGCGAGTACACTATTTACCTAAACAACTAATGTTTGACCACTTTTGACATCTAAGTTTGTTATGCTCTGTTTTTTTCCTATTCGTTTTTCGAGTGTGACAAATATTTGTGTTTGTCCGGTACACCTTGGTTAAAATTTACGAATCTACATAATTATTGTTAGACTTGTCCTATTTCACTGTTCGCGCCTAGTACTTCCCAAAGAATTCATCGCAGTTACCAATGGAACAATGACAACCCGGATCAACAACGGTGTTAGCAGCCGCTACGCGACAGATGGGCTCCTTGGCATATAAAAGGGGACAACCAAGCCAGAGATCGTCATTACCATTTTGGACACCAACCCATCAAGACCGAAGCCACCAAACTGTAATATTGAATTGTTAGAATAAACGTTAAATATTAGCAGGAAGAAGTGTTATTTGCTCCTGCCTTTCCCTTTCTGGAATTGATCCCAGTACCCGTTCCTCCAGTCCATCGTTCTGCCTGTTATTCGTTGGGCTCACGGCCGAGCCCAAACATTGGTCCTTCGAGCCGGATGTGGACTTGAGTGCTGCTGCTAAGGAAGAAAGCGTTTTGCGTGGCTTCGACAGCGCAAAGAACCGTAGTTCAATTCTATTACCGTCAAGTTGGTATTCCTTGTCGCCTTCATCGGACAGATATCTCGTTCCAGCGTGTGAAGAATGTCGTTAAGCCGTACCCCACCTCGGAGAATGGAAAATTCGGAAAATGTGAAGCTATTGGCTATGAAGCGAGGCCAAATAAAGGCAAAGGTGACGCGAATCTCCAATACCCTGATCTGATCACCGCTTAAGACGAGAACAGAAAACTTCCACTCCTGCGAGTTTACGCAAAAAACTTGCAGGTGATTTACGGAGAATACAACGACGTCCACAATGTCATCGTAACCTCTGTGGATGAAGAAAATGTGCAAATCCAAGAAGAAAAATACATCGAATTTGAAGATCTCTACAACGAAACTTTGATGTAGGTAGAAACAATGATAGAAGATTTGGAGAAAGAGAATCGAGCCGTATTATCCAATCCTGTACCATCAACATCATCTGTAGCAAATCAACCATCAAGTCAACCAGTTGTTGTCAACACCCATTCCTACCGTTCACCCCTACCGACTGTTGATGGACGTTATGAAGCATGGCCACGCTTCAAGGCAATGTTCCAGGACATGATGCAGCGGTCCAACGATTCTGACGCGATAAAGCTGTATCACTAGAGAACTCGTTGACGGGGGATGCTGAATGTGTCATCGACATCGAAACGCTACAAAGCAACGACTACGCAAGAGCATGGGAGATCCTGGAAGAACGGTTTGGCAACCAGCGGTTGATTATCGAGTCTCACATCCTTGCCCTCTTGAATATGCAGAAGATTTCCAAAAAATCGTCGAAGGATTTGCGCAGTTTGGTGGATGAATGTTCCCGTCACGTCGACAATTTAATCAAGCTGGATCAACGGCTCTCCGGAATGTCCCAGATGTTCGTTGTGACCCTATTGACGCGTGTATTGGACGACCAGACCCGTGAACTTTGGGAAGCTTCCATCAACCAGTCCGAGCTTCCAGAGTATGAACAAATGATTCACTTCCTGAAGCAACGGTGCGTGATTTTGGAACGGTGCGAAAATTCAACTCCTGCAACCCGCAAGTTTCCAGATTCGAAGATTCCTTCATCCAAGCCTGACTTCTACAAGTCATCGTATGCCGCAACAGTATCATCAGAATATACGTGCGATGTTTGTTCCGGTCAACACCAGAACTTCAGATGTCCGGTCTTCCAGAAACTGACTGTTGAGCAGCGGTATAACAAGCTGAAAACGTCCAATTTGTGTTTTAATTGCCTACGGAAGGGTCACCATAGTGCAGCATGTCGTCGCGATAAGTCCTGCAGAAAATGTTCCAAACGACATCACACCCTCATCCATTTTGAGTGGCGGAAGAAATCTGACGATAGATCAAGTAAATTTTCCAAAGTAACTGAAATGTATCAAGCGCCAGCAAATACGAAGCCGCCAGTGAATTTGTCTTTTTCCCGCACACCTCGGTTGCCGAACAAGCAAGTTTTCCTAATGACAGCAATGGTCACTCTTCACTCCAAAGACGGTCAAGCTCACCAGGTTCGAGCGTTATTGGATTCCGGATCGCAGGTCAATCTTTTGTCGAAGTCTGTGGTGAAGAAACTTAACCTGCAAAAATGTTCCGCCAATGCTCCTGTAGTCGGCGCGGGAAGTGTTAGATCCCAGATACGTCATGAAGTGGCAGTGACAATAGCATCCAACTATTGCGATTTCACTGCTACCATTGATTGTCTCGTCACACCTAAGATAGCTGGTACTATTCCGTCCTTGAATGTCAACGTGGATTCCTGGGGTATTCCCACCGGCCTCGAATTAGCCGATGAAACATTCAACCGTTCAAGAGAATTGGAAATGTTGATTGGAGTCGAACATTTTTTCAACATTTTAAAGCAAGGTCAAATCAAGCTGGCTGACCACTTGCCTACCTTTTACGAAACGCAGTTTGGATGGGCCGTTGCTGGACCCTATGAAACAATCGCAGAAGGCTCTTCAACTTATTCCGATCAAGCAGTATCAAAGGCCAATTCACCTACAACCCGGATGTCCAAACGGTCCCGGAGCATCAACGGTTTCCTTCCGATTTTGGCCGCCCTTGAATCATGGTCGAGGAACTCTTTACCAAAGTTGAAATTGGATTCCAATGGGGGCAGAAGGGGCAGAATGTTCGCGCCTAGCGCTTCCCAAAGAATTCATCGCAGTTACCAATGGAACAACGACAACCCGGATCAACAACGGCGTTAGCAACCGCTACGCGACAGATGGGCTCCTTGGCATCCCAGGTAACCACTAAGCATTTGAATAAGCCGTGTATCAGCCCGTATTACGCATTTAAACTGCTTGCTGCCCTACATAAGCAGTTCGAATGCATAACTGCCTTGAGTTAGCATAAGCTGTGCTGCTGAAATGCTTTTGGCTGTTGATTAGCATTTCCACTGCTTGAAGTGTTTTCACTTGGGAGCAATCAGAATGCTTTTCAACTGCTCCTTAAATGCTAGGAGCAACAAGGTTGGTAGATATGTTACGCATTTGACAACACATATTGTCTCTCTCTTACAGAGCCTATGCTTCTGTTTACAAATTTGTGCATCTTATTTGTTTCTTCATTTTCCCCTACTCATCCAAAAGCACCAAAGAAAACATCACTGCAGCTAGATTGGATTGAGAATTTGTCCATCAAAAAATCACCAATTATTCATCATTTCGTCGGAAAATGTGTGCCGAATAGGTGGATGCTTTGGTGGATCATAGGATTGTTTGAAAGAGGGAAGAAAGAATCATATTCCACAGATATTTAAAAGAAGGGATCGTAATGCTCTACTACAATGAAACAATGAAAACAAGTTTTGGATGTTGAAGCTGAAGCTGTTATCGAATCATTCTTTATATTGGCGATTAAATCAACGCACGCCACCGGAACAGCTTCAGCATCGTGGATCAGGAGCAACAGAATCAGAAGCAGATATGATTCATCAATCTCCGGATCGTGAGTTCATACCTACATCACTACAAAAATCAGCAAAAAAGTACCACCTAGCACCGGCTGGAATATGAAAGGATGATGAAGCGAGGAAGCTGGCTGAGAGAACGAGAAGCAGACGTCAATCTATTTTTGTTTTTTTTTTTGCTCGACGAAGCGTTACGCTTCTTTGACATTTCGTCACGACGTTCTTGAAGGGATAGCACTAAGACAGCCCGTTATTTTGCCAAAACCTGCTGTGGAGCAGCACTATAGGCGCATATACGGCTAATTAGCATTAAACGCCTTGTCGTAAAGGCTACTATAATGCTGAAGGAATGCTATTTTAAATGCTTACTGGTTACTTGGGATATAAAAGGGGACAACCAAGCCAGAGATCGTCATTACCATTTTGGACACCAATCCATCAAGACCGAAGCCAGCAAACTGTAATATTGAATTGTTAGAATAAACGTTAAATATTAGCAGGAAGAAGTGTTATTTGCTCCTGCCTTTCCCTTTCTGGAATTGATCCCAGTACCCGTTCCTCCAGTCCATCGTTCCGCCTGTTATTCGTTGGGCTCACGGCCGAGCCCAAACATTCACTGTACTCGAATGATTGAAGAATTTATCAATCGTTGAGTTTCAGAATATCTCTAGCATATATAAAGTATGTTGCCAACTTTGGAGATAGTTGCTGCTAAATTTACACTCCAGCTTTATAAAATTAAAAAAAAATCAATGAAAATGTTGTCTCAGCGAGTTTAATGGAGAACTTTACATACACAGGTCAAAGCCCTTCAACGATACATATTTCCAGTTTACACACTTCGGTCGCGGCCTCGCCGATGTTCGTTGTTGTTGTCGAATTTTATCAGTTTCAAGACCAAACGTGGGCTGGGGGTGCGCATCAAATTTGGATTTTGCGATGATGCTGCTGCTGTGGCTAAGACGCCCGCGTAATCTACGTATAAAACCCACCGTTTAGGCCACAACCAGTTTCAGTTTGATACAGTTCTTAGTTCTAAATGGTGACACCGAAGAAGCGTTTCAAAATCTGTTCAGTTTTTCGTTATTCATGTTCAAAGAATGAAGCCAATAATTTTAGTGGTACTAGTGGCAAGTCATGCACTTGGATCGTCAATGCAGCAGTTAATTGATGGTTACGATTATCCACCGCCGTCGTGCCCATTAACATACCCTTCTACGGTAACGTCAACTGTCCCGTTGACAATTAAAGAAAGTGTAACAAAAACGGAGACAATTGTGACAATCCTGAAACCAAGAACCACTACATCAACCCTCATAGTGCCAACAACCACCACCGAAATAAGGACATCTACCTGTTTTATTACCGAGAAATCAACCGCAACCAGATTTTTCACCACTACAATCCCGGTAACAACGGTTCTTACAACCACTTTGTGCACATTGGACAACGGCTACCTTCCCGCGAAAAATGATCCAACATGTGTTCCACCACCACCTAGCACCTACTTACCGGAAGACATACTTCCTCCATTCGGTCCATCAATCCTGATCAACACTGATTGTCCCGACGCAAGTACCGTAACCATCACCAAGACGGCACCACCGGCATCAACTCTCACGAAAACCATCAGGATCCAACCCACCCGTGGATCTAACCCAGCCACCACCAGCACCAAGCTCGTCATGCGGGATGTGGTGACAGTGACCAAATCGCTCACCCGTACCAAATCGGTGATACTGTACGACCAGTTGGTTACCAAACTTGTTTCCGTTACGCCCACGCTGACCAGCTACGTCTATTTGGAGCCGGTCACGAAGACGATGCCCGCCCGGAGGAGCCCCCCGATTAGCAGCACCGATGGATGAGCGACCGACCGACGCTATGTGGTGATTAGTTAGGAACAGTTCGAAATGACATGAACAAATTTGGTGCGAGTGCGCCTAAACGTAGGCTATTGAAGAAATGATTTTTGATTTCAAATACAGAGGGATAATGATGTTACAAGCACAGTGGAACAGGCGGATGACGGTAAGTGAATAAAATTGAGTGATCGTTAATTTGACCATTTTGTTTATTTATAATTATTCAACTAATAACAGCAAATTTACTTATTTTACGACTTCCGTGACTCAACACACTCAATTTTTCAACTCTGTCAAAAGTGAACATGCCATAAAATAGAAAACGCTGTAGACTTTGGGATGATCAGTTAATCCTGTACCCCATCCTAAACAGGAAACCCATCGACTACTTTTATGTCTTTATCGTGGCTACTTGATTCCATTCCAGTATTTATAATGCTTGAATATAACTAGAGCAGAGCCACAGACAAACAGACGTAACACTTGCGAAATTTCCATCGACCACGCTCAACGCTTACGGCACGGCACTTTGGTCGCGCTTTAGTGGCAGGACGGTCCGAAAATTTTCAAAAATCGAGATCTCAGTGGTTTTTTGAGCTTTTAAGTTATTTTTTTTATTAATTAAGGGGAATAGTTGTACTTTAAAATGCACCAATGGACAGCCCCACGCACCCACCCCCCCCCTTTTTTTTGCGAACCGAAATAGATGGCTTTTAATTGTTATTTATTGGAATGCTCCATGAAACTGTTTACAGTCATGACTTGAGTCATACGAAAATGTGTTTCATAGATCCTAAATGTCAAGTTTACGGCAAGAGCGTGTCTTATCAACCTAGATCATCTTAAGGCCTCCAATATACTATGGAATTACAGTCATAATACTCTGTAAGCTCCTCAATGTTATGTCTGCAATTATTTCATGGAGCAAGAGTGTGAGAATACTCCCGCCAGACATAAGCTGGCAACTTTCTCCTTGCTGTTTGGATGTTCTATGATATCCAAACTATCCTGGAGTTACGACTTCATGTACAACAAGATCTACCACAGTCACCAGTCAATCTACGTTTGCGGGTAGTATCCGTTGATATCCATGGTGCTCCGAAATCCAGCGAGAAGTCCTTTTTGAGTTCGTACGACATTGTAAGATTTAGAAAATGTCCTGGAGTTCAGGAGTTTCAAGTTCAACAAAATCAACCTCAATTGTCAATCAATCTACGTTTGCAGTTACTGTCCGCTGATATCCATGGTGATCCGTAATCCAGCGAGAAGTCCTTTTTGAGGTCGTACGACATTGTAAGGTTTAGAAAATGTCCTGGAGTTCACCATTGACAAGGTCTGCAGAATCTACATCAACCACTACTCATTGTGTTTATTGTAAATTATCCTGCAGTTCAGATTGTGGTTATTTTCCACTGATATTCAGGGTACTGCATATTCCGACGAGAAGTCACGGCGGCGCAGGTTTATGTTGTGCAATAGTCCCTGTGTCTTACTTCTGGCAAGCAAGTATTTATTTGTTAGATGTAAGTCACAGTGACATCTGCACAACAAAAACCTGCACAATCAATCTTCGCTGACGGTTTATGGTCGTTGTAATCTATCGTACTATCTATCACAATGGAACGAAAAAAACTGTTTGAAGTTGTACGACATTGTAAAGTTAGCAAGATATCGTACAGCTCAGGATTTCAAGGTCTACATAATCTACATCAATCGCCATTCAATCTACGTATTTGTAAGCTGATATTCACGGTGCTACTCAATCTTCCTCGAAAGACAAGTCTTTCGCAAGGCTGTTCGACATAGTAGGGACCACAAAATGTCTTTGAGTCTACGGCTTCTATGTTCTATAGAATCTACCGCAGTTGCCATGCAATATATGCTCGCGGTTTTTGGGCATTATTATTTATGGTACTTTGCAAAACAACGAGAAAATCCTTTTGAGGTTATACGACATTGTAAGGTTTGCAAAATATCCTGGAGTTCTGGATATTTGGCCGAATGACTAATTGGTTGAACAAATATTACGCCAAAGGAAAATCCATTATTGTTCTTGTGATCCTAAAGAAGAAGTAGATGTCTAACAGAGTTATTGTGGACCAGAAATATGCCTGCATGTTGCTGGTAGGGAATGGCATAGAAAATTCAGGTAACTGTTGTATTTTTGCATAACATTATTTAGCGGTAACACGAAACAATTGATACAAAAACAGTTTTATATTTTTTCATGATTTTTAGATAAACACAATCGCTGAATTGAAAGTAGTTCGTTAGGATGTTTTTTTTTTTCAAAAGATGTACAAATTTCAAAAATAAACAAAAAGTCTATTTAGCAGTAATATGCGGTCTTGCATAATATAATCTGCAACGTGTGTTTGATTAGCATTGACAAATATAATACTAGTCATATAAATACGATCAGATGTATACATAGCGTTCCTCACAAATACACAATAAGATATCGATGCTTAAAACAAAATGTTGGATTGACACTTGACATTGTGGATACTATTGTGCACTAGTATTAGAGCTATACGAAAAATGACATGTCGCAACACAAAGTCGCAATAGTGTTTGTGAAATCGTTCGGCGGATGTGCTTGGAATCTGACAGGAAGATATTGATCATAAGTTTGAATTGTAATTGACAGCCATTTCGCGTAAATCTCGTATTCATATTTCGTGCAAATCATACAAAATGAGTGGCACTGAGGACGAATTCGAACTTAGCGATGAAGATGACGGTGATGTGTCAGATTGTACGATGTCCGATCTCAGCAGCAGCTCAGGGGAAACAGATGATGACTATGAAAGGTAAGATTGCGACAATATAATGGAAAAGAAATTACAGTTTACATCTCCTGAAGTTCTGAAACTGCCTCTCATGTGTATTGCGGGAAACACGGCATGAAGTGGACCTGTAAACCCAAACCGAATCGTACAACCAGCGAAAAATTCGACGAAACAAGTGTTGGACTTGCTTCTCATATGGTGAATTTGAAAACACCAAGAGAAATGTTTGAGCAGTTCATCACAGTAGATATGATCAAAGAACTCGATCAGTGCGCCAATATTTATGGGAAAAACTATTTTGAAAAGAAAAACGGGAAGGAAGTATGGAGGCCAATTACAGTGAACGAGTTGTGGAGCTTCATTGCAATACTCATTGCCACCGGTCGTAACAAGCAAAATCATATGAGCATCGAACAGTTATGGAGTAGCCACAAACCGTGGAGAATCGATTTTTATTCGTACTGCATGGGACAACGGCGCTTCAAATTAATTTATGTTTGTTTTCGGTTTGATGACAAAACAACCCGCGCTGAAAGAATCCAGGCTTCCGGAGACAAACTTGAACCAATCAAAATAGTTACTGATCTATTTGTTTCAAATTGTCAACGAAATTATGTACATCCCACCTAAGGTTCTAACTGTGGATGAAAGGCTGTGTTTATTCAGAAGTACATAATATATATATCTATATAAAAAGCTCTTTCAAGTTATGATTTTTTTTTTGGCATATAGGAAGATGTTCGTTCAAGGTGTACATCCCTAGCAAACCTGGAAAATATGGGATTAAAATTTTGGTTTGTGCTGCGGTTGACGGATATATTTGTAATCTGCAAATTAACTCCGGCAAAAAGAACAACTGTGTGGAAAAAGGCCAGGCAGCGCGAGTTGTCAAGGACTTGGTTGCTCCGTTTCAGAAAGTTTGAAGAGAGATTACTGCGGATAATCTGTTTTCTTCGATACCATTGGTTGTAGACCTCTGGGAAGAGCAGACTATCTACACCGGAACGATGAGGGCAAACAAACCCTCAATACCACCAGAGTTTCTACATGCGAAAGGCCGGGATCGCATGACAGCTTTGGTTGGGTACAGCGACTACATGATGCTCACTTAGTTCTTCGAAAGAAAGGGGAAGAAATGCGTCAACGTGGTGACGTCCAAATCATTCGATGTTGCTAAGGATTCTCCAGGAAAGCCACCCGTCGTCCAGTATTACAACAAAACAAAAGGAGTTGATGTCGGTGATCAGAGAACACGAAATACTACTACGATCATTTTAAATTTTCATAGTTGTGGCTTTCACAACCAGAGGCGCGCGCATCGTTTTTCCACAGACACAGACGTAACACCTTGAACGATTTTCATGGAAATTCATCGCCCAGTTCACACTACCATCACCTGGTGGAAAAGTTGCGCGAATCACTGTGTTGTGCAATATCGTCAACAGAAGGCGCTAGTGTGAAACGTCAAACGCATAGAAAAACGATGCGCGCGCCACTGGTTGTGAATGCCACAACTATGATAATTTAAAATGATCGTTAAAAGCGTGGTCGATGGAAATTTCGCAACTGTTACGTCTGTTTGTATGTGGGTTTTCTATGCGTTTGACGTTTCACACTAGCGCCTTCTGTTGACGATATTGCACAACACAGTGATTCATGCAACTTTTCCAGCAAGTGATGGTAGTGTGAACTGGGCGATGGATTTCCATGAAAATCGTTCAAGGTGTTACGTCTGTTTGTCTATGGCTTTACTCCTCAATAAGGCAGCATCACACTGACAATCTCATAATTATGAGATACTTACTGTCACTGAAGCTTGCTACACGGAGATATTCAAGTACCTAAATTTGATTATTTTTAAACTCACTTTTGAGTTCTTTTTTCCCTCCTCTCTCATTCACTCTCTTTATTGTTATCAGAGTGCGAAGAGCAAATCATCCCAACTTTGGCAGTTCGGCGTGGGAAGCCAAAATTGAGTAGACAGCATTAAACCTAAATTTGAGTATTTTGAACTAGCAATTGGATGGACAAAAAAACTTAGCCGGAAGGTACTTTGTCGCAGGGGATTAAGTTTAAAAACAAAACACTTCTACATCGCTTCCACGAACTCAAATTTGGATTCCCGCACGCAACCTCGAAGTTGGGTAAAATAAACTCAAATTTGGGTACTTTTTTTCTCCGTTTAAGAGAAACACAGGCAAGGGGAATGACAGTGCACACCTCACAGTTTCCAGTTTTAAGAGATTATAACAGTAAGCAACTATCAGAAGCACAACAATGCCGGCCAATAGCCTTTAGTTCTAGGCAAGGTTCTAGGAATATCTACACTCTGATATGGTGGTTGCTGTGATATCATATAAATCATACAGAAATGTTTGCATCAATATTCATTTATTTATTTAGATAAGATTTAGCAGTTACAGAGCATCTTGGAAAAAGGCTTAGAGCTGAAATGTCATTTTGATTTCTTAAAGGATATGATTTGAAGTTGGATTAAGAAAAAGTGTACCCGAAAAAAGAGCGACACAAATTGACACGGATAATTTTGAAAGTGTTTCATAACATAAAGTAAGTGTTCCTGTAGGAGTTTGTGGTAGAGATTTTTACAACATATCATAATTTAATTAAATAGGTACTCTCGTTCGCAACAATTTTGATTTCATTCCAAGAATTATCTACCCTACAACTGAGCTTCCCCTTTTTTGTTGGCTCGCCATTCTACACTAATCCTACTGACTTTGTTGTCATTTTGCGGCTGCTTGCTAACTAACAGCTTGAGTTTGAAACTCTGCTTCCTATTGCTTCTATGGTGGTTAAGCCTTAACAGAACGTTCGAACTACATCGCTAACAATTACATTTTAGTGGGTCCGAAACCCGCGGGTTTTCCTCGGAAATTATTGGTTTAACATTCTATGTCTGGCAACTTTCGAACAGATTGGCTCCCCTCCCGAGGAAGACTTTTGCTTTTCCTATTGATAGGTTCTATGTACATAAGATGTTTTGTAACCAGAAACAGAAAATCTTTAGTCTGCTTAACTTTCGTTTGTTTGGGTGAAGGTGCTTCGCTGGGCGAAGGTGTCCTTCACGGTTACTTTTGCTGCACGCTGATTCCGCTTAGAGTCTGAGTTATTCTTACTCGTGTATCGTTAAATCATTGTTTCTTGGCTCACTTAAATGAGTAAGAAACCGAAAGATTTGTCGATGTCAGAATAAGTTAAACTCAAGCTTTGAGTGGCATTGTTTTAGCGTGCAGCGATGTCGAAATCGTTGTTTGTAATACTTTAAAGATAGAAATTTACTATAAGAAAAAACCTAAAAAGCATTCACACGCACTTGCATTCATCGGGCAGCGGGGAAATCCAACTTTTGTGTTCTCTACTCGCTACTCTAGCTAGCTCTAAACAAGAAGAAATTTGAACTATGTATAAGGGTTTGATTGGCTTCCGCACACGCTCTTCTACGCCGCAATCAATCATCTCTCTTTCTCTCTTACATCAACGTCATTAACGGCTCAGAGGATTGGCACTTGGAGGTTCGCCTAGTTCTTGATACTGCTGTACCCCGAATTGATCTGCACCCTCCGGTACTTGCTGTTGATCGGATACACGTAGATCGGTTTCTGCTCGGAAGCATCCGCCTGTTCGTCCGACTCCTGTTCCTGTTCGAACTCTTCCTCGTACGAGGACTCCTCGCCCTGTTGATCTTCCTTAGCTGCGGCACCCATCTGTTCCACAATTCCGCTGTCGACGACGGGCAGTTCCTCCAGGTTCTGCGTTTGGGCGTTCTCTTCGGCCACCTTGACGAATGCTTGGGACAGTTCACCGTTCAGGTGGGTCACTCCCTTGGTGGCAATGTCGTACATGAAGATCTCCTGGTCGTCGTTCTCGTTGCTGGGGATGTATGGGAAAACAGAGGAATTAGAAAATATAATAGGCGATGTTTATTAAAAACAGACTCATTTCTGGTCATCTTAATGCTTAAAAGTATAAGAAGAAATAAAGTATAAGATAAATAGACAAAAGCAAAATAAAAACTAAAGGCATAAAACATAGGTACAAAACAGAAAAATAACAAATAAATAAATAAAAAGACAAAAGATTGCAAAGAATCAACTGAATAATTAGAAAGAAAAAGGCATAATCTGAAAAGTGGTTTGATCAAGATTGCGATGTTGGTAGTGATCAGTAATTTCTCTTGCATGAATGGACCAAATGCAGACCCCCGAGCAGAGACACTTGCACGAAACAGAATTCAGTTGGAAAAGTATCTCCTTCCTAAAGAAAGTACTGACGAACAACTTCAACATCAAGTACTTGATTGACAGGTATTGAACTATCTATGAAAATCCGAAAAAAATGCTTGGATTTCACTGGAAAAATCCTAAGTAATATCCTCACAAAATTAAAAAAAAAACTAAAATTCTACCATGAATTTCTGGAAGCTCTCCAAACCCCTTACATTCGAATGAAATATTTGGGGCTTCGAGTTGTGGAATTTGACCGAAGAATCCCTTGAATTCCGAAATTATTCTGAATGAACCTCTTCAAATATTAAAATTTGGAATCTTCGGCAAAAAATTGAAAACATTTTTTAAATTACAAAAACTTCACCATAAATTCTAATATTTTACTAGAACATACTGAAGTTCTTTTAAAAATTGGAAATATTCATCAAATATCCAACGACTACGCCAACAATATTCATATTTTGTCAGATAAACCTTATAACAAATTCTGAATTCCTTCAAAAATTCCAAATTGGAGACGTTAGTTCTGAAATTTAATTTATGAAATATTTCACAAAAAGTCACAAAACCTCGTTATCTTTTCAAATAACACTACAAAGACAGTAAATATAAAAAAAAGTAAAAAAGGCTCAAACGGCAATTGTCCATAGCAGAGCTAAATCTTGAAAATGGGTCAGAAATCCTACGAACTTTGAATGAGTTTCAAAGTGACTCAATCACTACAGTATCTTGCCAAATCATCCTGAAACGAAAGATTTAAAATATAGAGTATCATACTAAGTGGACGAGAGGGTATGGCCAAGTGTTTGTCATATACATACAAGTTTTTTTTCGAGTTCTAATCCAAAAGTTTTGAATTCTTCAGAACAATTCAAAGTTTTTCCTCAAATTCTGGAATCTCTCTAGATAAAATCCTCTAAAAAATATTCGAAAACTGGAAATTTTGTTTGAAAATTTCAAATTCCGAAGAAAAATTATTTATTTCAACAAACATTATTAAAATGTTATCGATATATTTATAAAAGCATACTTCGGGCAAAACCATTCACTTCGTCCGGCTAAATTAGACCATTATCCACTGTCCCCTGTTTGTGCGGGTACGGGGTATTCCCTCTCCAAATAAGTGAAGCCTATTTCATGGGTAACCCCTTCCATAGTTTTTACGCTTCGAAAATCCAATAATGACACCGAAAATGCTGTAATTTAATGAACAATTAGAAACATCCACCGCAAAGTCTAAATTTTGCTGCAGAAAATAGAAAACTTCAACAGGGGAATCGAAGTAGGCTTCGCCGCGAACGGACGCGTTTTGCTCTACTTGTCAAGTTTTTTCTCGCTCTCCCGTTTTGTGTGGTTTAGATATTTAAAAAAAAATAACTAGTGCTATGCCTTCCGGAAATAGAACGTGTGTGATTCACGTAGTTTATTGCCTGTAACGGTGCAATTGTAAAGTTGTGAATTTATATAGCGGATGTTTGATTTGACTGCAAGTTTGACTGGCGAGAGGTGGTATCGTGAATTGCCCACTGACAAAGTGGCTTAGCACTACTCGTGAAAAATACCAGCACTGGGCAGGAGTGAATAAGTGGTATACCATTGCTATAGCAATTGGAATTTAGAAGAAGGTGGTGCCTAAGAAGATTTCACGCTAAAGAGATTCGCATTAAAGATTTGGTGGTAATTTTATGAGCGTAGGAAAAGCGTCGTTAAAAAACTGCAGTTGCGATAAAGGAAGAATTGCATCGCGAAATTAGCAGACGGGCATTGGTGTGTACACTTTATATTAGTTACAGTTACAAGTTGTGAATACCGTGAGAGATGAAACGATAGAGTCAAGACTCTAATTAAAATCAATATGGTGAGATCTTTCAGATTTGTTTTTTTCTGTTTGTACTCGTATCAGAACCATCAACATATTACGAGTAAATGTTTATTTAGGGAGGGCTGGATACCATAACTTTTTTTCTCGTTCCAGAGAGCGGGCAAAGGCGCTTAAGCCTAGGCTTAAGAGCCAGGGCATACGGGGGAAATACCGTTGCTCCATCCCTGGAATCCAGAGGACATGGAGTGACATTAACATTCTTAGCAAAGTCACTCCCACCGAAGCGGCATATTATACTCACTCTTAACAAAACGGTTGGTACGAGATGTCCCCGTTTACTGATTCCAAAACTAATAAAAACGCTGCACAGTAGGCCTGGCCGCTTTAATGATTGTAATGCATCTCTGATGTACTGCAACCATTAATAATGACAATAAAAATGATAGGAGTAGTCGATCTTATCATTTTCCAGGATTCTTTCAATGAATTGCTGTGTATGTGTAGACTAGACTAGACTAGACTAAAATAGAAAACTTCAACAGAAGCTATAAATTTCAGCCGAGAAATTCTAAAACTTAATCACTTAAAATTTCAAAATTATGACGAAAACTTTAAGAATCCGCAAAGAATTTTAAAATTCTGCCGAAAATTCGACAATTTGTAGAATCTGCTAAACATTTAGAACTATGTATTGAAATTCCATCATAAAATTAAAAATTATTTATGTTCCAATAGTATTTTTTGAAATTTTTCAAACAATGCGGCAAAAAAAATGTTGTCATTTACGTTTCCGAAAAAATAAGGAATCATTAGACAGTAGAAATTTTGAGAAAATATCGCAGAAATTTCATTTTTTCTTTGCAAAAAATCTGACACTGTGGAATTATTCTTCATTACAATTTACCTACTTATTAAATTTTCGAATAGAAAACTGAAATAATCCAATGAAGAGAAATGTGAAGTTGGAGTCTTAAAGAGTAGAAGTTTCGAATAGAAGAATGAAAAAATAAATACTATAGAACTGATAGAATTACAGAAAACCAAGAGATTAGTAAACAAAACAAAAATATCAAAAGAGCTGAAGATTATCAAACAAGAATAACAGAACACTAAGGAACCTGGTCTAGAAAAATATACAACCAGAAAAATCGAAATCAAGAAGAATATAAAACTGAAAACTAATGGATAGATGACTAAATATTCGTGCAGAATTATCAACAAACACATCTCAAGCTATTTTGAAGGTTATTCTCAAATTGTACGTCTCAAGGAGCAGTACAACTAGCAGTGTTTTAAAACTGATTGGTTCCTAATTTTGTGTGAGGGGTCACGCGATTTTCTCAAACTGTAATTATTTTCCAAAAGACGGATTTATATGCTTCAAGAAAAACTACGAATAATATGATGGTGTATCACAATTCTAAGGTTCCCAGTCTGTAGTAAAGGATCCCAACAAATAAGAGTGTTGGAGGAAGTGCAAGTATTTTTCAAACTGAGCATCTCGAAGAGCACCACAACAAATATAATGTTTTTTTTTTTTGGGTTTTATGAAATTTCCGTAGCCAGTGACTCTAGTTTGGGAACCATTGAGCTTTGCAACACCTTTGTATAGCAAGTACATTCTGCTCATTTAGGTGGCTCATCAGAAAACACTCATCCTACTTTCGGTTCTTGGGAAATAAGCTTGGGCTGTGACCCTTGATTGGGAGCCACCGAGAATCGCAAAACCACTTTATTGCAAAAAGTGTTTCCAGACAAATCCAATTTCAGTTTGGCTTAACACATTCAGTTAATGAGAAATCCACGTAGTTCGTGACCATAGATTGGAAACCACTATTTATTACAAAACCTCTACATTGCACTTCCTCCCAGCACTTAAGCATCGTTTCTCGTGTCCCCAGATCAAAAACCACTGGATTTTGTAACACACTTACATTGTAATAACCCAAGTAAAATTTTGATGACCTATTAGTGGACTATTAGAGGTTTTGAAAACCTAATACCTTTTATTTGGTTTTATAATGGTTTTAAGGATCTCTTAAAGTCTATTTGAATAAAAAGAGAAATGATTCCAGAGGCGGAGAATCTGAAAAATATTTTCACGCTGTCACACCTAAAAAGTTCTTGATGAATTCCTCAACTTACACACTTATATGTTTAATCCTCCTAATCATAAGGAAAAAATAAGAACGAAGCCTTATTATATTGCACATAATACAAGGCTGATTCTGCTTGGAAGACTACGGAAGTTCAGAAAAGGCAAACAGGACCCGAGGATTCAAAGACTCAAAAATCAGAAGACGGGAAGCCTATAGCACCAAACGAATTAAAGGTTGTAAAAAGTAAGAGGATTGATAGCCTAGCAAAAACTTGCATGCTAGAAGACTAATAGGCTAGAAGATCATAATACTGGAGAAATAGAGTATAAGGAACCAAGAAGGCAGTAAAGGGCCTGCCCATAAACTTGAGTTTGCCTCTTAGAGGGGAGGGAGAATCTGGCCAAAGTCTACGGTCCATGCAAATTTTTAAAGTTTATGAAGAGTGCCAAATCTAGACGTCTGGAGTATAAATAGGCTTGAAGACTAGAAGATTGGAATATACATCAGTGAAGACAATACGAAAACTGTAACAATTAAAGAAAAGTAAACTAGGAAAGGCCTAGAAAACCAGAATACTAGAAAAAGAAGAATCAAACTAAAGAAGACTGGAATGTAATAATATTAGGAAGACATGAAAATAAGGAGAATAAAAGACCGAAGAAATGGATGAATAGAGCTGTTCAGTAGAGAATCACAGGACCAGAAAAGTAAAATGCTGAAGGATTAGGATACGTGTATGTGTTTATATATAGAGTATTAGCAGACTGAAAAAATAATACTATGCTAGACTTAAAGACTTTCAAAACAAGAAGACCAGAAGATAAGAGATCTGGAAGTACAGATAGAAAAAATAGAAGAATGGAAGGCCAAAAATAAAATCAGGAGAATATAGACTGAAAAACGAAAATAAAAAATAATAGACTAGAGAGATTAGACTAGAGAGGAAAAATAGAGAATGTGGGAAATAAGGAGATAAGCGAACGAGAATACCAGAAGACTAGAAATCAAGGAGCACATAAATCTATGGAACTAGAATAGTAAAGGGAGAGCCCTTAAGGTAAGAAAAAATAGAGAAAACAGAGGACTAGTATTTACCAGTAAAAATACAAAATATATTAAAGATTCGAACAAAAAAGAAAGACTCAAAATGAAAAATTCGAAGAAAACAAATAGAAAACACAAGAACAGTAAATAAGCATGTAAATATTCAAGAAATTTCCACAATTATAAGACGAAAAGCTCAAAAAGGAAGAGGCATGAAATGGAAGTTCAAAAGAACAGAAGATAAACAATTGAAATAAAAAAATATATAAAACTGGAAGCGGTGAAAACTAAAAGATTAGCGGTGTATAAGACTGGCCAGCAAGGATATGAGAAGACTATGGCACTGGGAATAACTGAACTGACTGATAGTTAAAGGAGTAGAAAGAAGTGCTAGAGGAATAAAAAGTAAGATAAATATAAATCCAAATACTAGAGGATTAGAAGACTAAAATACTAATGGAATAGAAGAAAAAGGCTGGGAATGAAACACAAAATTTAGAAGGCTGGAAGACTAAAATTCTGAAGTGATAAGCGAGAAGACCACATGATTTGAATATTAGAAATCTGGAAAACCTAAAGATTACCAGAACGGAAAATGAGAAAATAAAAAGTAAAAGACCAAACAACTGGATGAAAGAAAGGGCTAGGAGACTAGAAGACTATAGAATAAAAAAAAAGAAAAGAAGTATAAAACTTCAGAAGGCTAGAATATAATAATACATAGGAAACATTAACAAGAAGAGCTAAACACCTAAACACTATTAAAACTATTAGAATACTAGTGCAATAGAAAATTGAAAAAAATAATAGATTATCTCCAAATCTTGAGGATTACCTGACTAAAAAAATAATACTAGAAGGCTAATAAACAAGTAGAACTTAACACTAGAAGACTTAAAAACAACAAGATCCGATGGCAAAGAATCTAGAAGTAAAGAGGACATGAAGTTTATGTGAATGATAGAGTTAATAGATAGAATACTAGAAGGCTGAAATAGAAAGAAAAATAGAGGCTGCATAACTAATAAAACATAAGACTAGAGAAGAGGAAAACAGAAGAAAAAAAAAAAAAATGCCAGAAAACTAGAAAGCGAAGAAACTGAAACAATAGACAAATAATCAACTGGGTGACTTGAAAAACAAAAGACTAGAAAAATATAAAGCGAAAAGATTGGCGGATTAAAGACTAGAATTCTAATTGGCTAGAAGAATGAAAAAATTTAATTACTCGAATTACATTATTTAAGAAACATAAGAAAAACTTGAAGAATTCATTAATATAAACCTAGAAGTTGAAAATCATGAACATTGTCAAAATGTAAGAAATAAGAACTACAAGAACAAAACACAATGGAACCAAAAAACTGGGATAGTTAAAAAATCTAGAAGATTAGATGAGAAGATGTCTTCAGGAAGTAAATTAAAAGACAAATTGCCAAGTATAGAAAAGACCAGAAGACCATGACATAATTAGATTAAAAAGAGAAGACATGAAAACCAGAATAAAAGTCTTTAATAGGATCAGAAGAATAGAGATTGATAATTAAAATAATAGAGGAGTATAGAAGATGAAAAACAGAACTTGATCAGGTTATTAGATAAGGAAACCAGAATAATTGAAGAGTAGAGAGCAAGAAAACCAGAAAAGTAAGAAACTTGAAGAATGGAGAATAAGATTAACTAGGCGGCAAATAAAACAAAACACAAGAAGAATATAATTCGATAGATGAAGACTGAAAGAATAGAGCTCTTAAAAGATAATGGGCTGATGGATGTTTAAAAGACCAAAAATATAGCTTACTGCAAATCTAAATTATTTAAAATCAACAAAAAAAGTAAGTGAGAAGACGAATGAACTAGGGAAATGAAATATAAGGTACGAAAACTAGAAAAATTGAATTATAAAAAACTTTAAATACGAGGAAATGAAGACTAGAGCACTCCAAATAAGATATTTGGAAGACTACATAACTGAAAAAATGTATGAATTAGGACTAAAAAACTAATAAATATGATAATAGCAGTACAGAAAATTGTAAGAATGCAAGATAAGAACAAGAACATATGAGAAGATGGTATGATTAGCTCAATTTGATTGTTAATGATAAATGGATTAGCAGAACAAATGTAACTTTGAATAATAGATGACTAGGGAGTCTTCTAGAGACATACAGAATTAAAGAACTTAAGTGAACTGCAAAACTGAAAGCACGAGCAAAACATCTTTGTTTTCTCCGGTAAGATCAGAAGACTCGTTAGCAAGACGAGTAAAATAAAATTGTATACTGGTGAACTAGAAGATTTTGAATAACATAAAACAAGAGACGATTAAAACAGTATACCGGTAGTAGTCCAGAATACTAGAAGATCCACAGAAGTACACCACTATCTAAATAGTAGAATAACTAGCCATACATCTACTATCTAAATCGAAGATTAGGCGAATGAATAATAAAGAAGACTAAAAAGTTAATGGAATATAAGACAAAAAGGCTACTCTAGAAGGTAGAATAGTAGACTTTAAATTAAGAGTTATTGAAGAGATAGGACAGAACAGACAATGAAAAGTAGATAGTTCTACTATAATAAAAGAAAAGTAAAATTCTAGACGAACAGATGTTACATCCACATTGGGACAGAGCTTGTAACTCAGATTATCATTCTCTGACAATTCTCGCAGTTATTAATTGTAAACTCCACCGAAACTCACCGTGTAACGAGAAGCACAACGCTCTGCAGATCGATGTCGGTTTTGCCCTCGCGTTCTAGCCACCGTTTGAAGTTCTCCGTCGATGGCTTCTTGATCAGCTGCTTCAGCGCTTCCCCGGCAATGAACTTGACCTTCTGCGAATCCAGCAGCGTATCCCGCTCAAAACGAGATGACTGTTCCCCGTCGTCATCCTCGTTCGAAATCACCGATCCCTCCGCTTCGGCATTGATCACAAAGTTCTTGTTCGGCATGATGTTGTCCACCGGGGCGAGAACGACCACGCTGGAAATACGACGCCCACGTAGCTCGACCGCATCCGGAATCGGGAACTGCGCTCCGTTGATCTTGAGGGGCAGGTACCGGTTGTAGGTCTGGTCGTTCTGCTCGGTGTTCGCTCCTTCCGCAGCGACGTCAACCGATGGCAAGATGGTGGAATCGTTCTTGATGTACCGATCGGTGACGTTCTTCTGGCTGGACGAGTCGAATCGCACCACCTTCAGGTCAACGTTCTGCTTCTCTGGCATGGTGATTTGAGGCTGTTCTTCGTACGATGGCAGGTCGTACTTGGAGCGCTTGTCTTTGACGTCGTAGTTTTTGGAGATGAACTTCTCGGCTACCTTATCGCCGTTCGGCTTGACGACGGAGACGACGTTGCTGGAACCGGCAATCTGCGAGGCACCTCCGGAACTGAAGAAGTTAGCCAGATGCTCTGGGGGCAGGTTTTCCAGAGCGGTTTCTCCCAGCTTGTCGTAGTCGAGGACGCTGATGTCGGCGTTGTCGAGGATTCCGGAGGACAGAAGATGCTGACGGATGTCATCGGGGACCTCGTCGGGGAGGTCGAGGATGGCTTTCTGCTTCTTTTCCGTGTTGACAGGGGCTACCGGGGCCGAGGTGGTGGATGGACGCTGAGTTGTGGTGGTTCTGGGAGTTGTTGGGAGGAGAGGAGTGGTCCTGGAGAATGTTGAGGACGTGCGAGTTCCAAACGTGGGCTGGGATTGCTGTTGCTGGTGCTGCGAGTGGTACTGTTGTTGAGGCTTGGGGGAGGACGCGAAGGTGGCACCGCCGTTCCAGACGAAGTTGGTTTGGTGGGCCGGTTGAGGACGCTGCGGTTGAGGAGTAGATTGAGGTTGAGAGTGTTGCTGCTGCTGCTGTTGGTGCTGCTGGTGCTGGAAGTTGTTTCGCGGAGCAACATTAATGAGCTGCGCGACCTGGTTGGCTACCCGCAGGCTTTGGTTGATCGGTTCGGAGTTCGGGATGATCTGAGGCGTGGGGAGGGGTTTGCTAATGTATTGCTGGGGAGTTGGAAGAGGAGGAGCTGCACTAGATTGGCCGTAGTTCTTCGGGATGGTGTTTTCGTATTGTGGGGCTACCGAGTGGCTGATTAGTTCTTGGGATGGTTGGATGTTGAAGGTGGGGGTGGAAAGGAAGCTTTGCTTCTGACCGTCGGACTTAATGTGCTCGGTGATGTGGGATTCGTACTTGGGAACGCTTTGAACGAGTTCACCACCAGCCGGGAGAATGTTACGGAGGTTGTTGTGATGATCAGCGGCATTTGTAGGATAGTTCGGGGTGCGGGTGGTGCTTAGGTTGGGAGCTGCCTGCTGAACAAGTCCTCCTTGAACAGGACGAGGGTTTTCAATGAAGTTACCGCGGTTAGAAGAGAAGTTGTTGTCTTGGAAACGGGTTTGCTGGGGTTGGGGTTGCTGTGGAGGCGGAGGAGGGAGATTGTGAAGAGAAGGCTTTGGTGGTTGGAGAGTTTGTTGGTTCTTGTGGAAATTGTTGAAGGGTTGGTTGAATTGATTTTGCTGAGGAGCTTGGGAATATTGTTGTCTTAGAGGAGGTTGGTTGTTGATGTTATGCAGAGGAATTGGGATGGGTTTAGGTTGAGCATGTTGTTGTTGGTACTCTTGAGGCTGCTGTTGACGAAGCTGTTGAGATTGTGGGAAGAATTGGGGTTGAGATTGTGCTTGGGGTTGAGGCTGGGGTTGTGGAGCTACAGGGGCATTGAAGTGTACTTGTTGGCGAGGTTGCTGTACGTATTGCTGAGGTTGTGCAACAGGTCCTCTGAATTGTTGTTGTGGCTGGGGTTGAACGTAGTTCCTGTTCTGATCGAATTGTTGAAATCGGTGAGATTGAGGGGGGAACTGTTGGAATTGGTATTGGGGCTGAGCACGGTATTGGGGAACGGGAGTAGATGGTCCGAAGTTCTGGACAAAGTTTTGATGAGGTTGAGGAGGTTGCTGATGGTACTGAGGTTGAGAAGCAAACGGAGCTGCTGTTGGGAAGGATCTCTGTTGAAGGAACTGCTGATGCTGTTGGTAGAATTGATCAGCCTTATGTTGACTAGAATGATGCTGATGGTAGGCTTGTGGTTGTTGCTGCTGGGGCTGCTGATGAGCTACCTGATGCTGTGGTTGCGTCTGTGCCTGAAGTTGAGGCAAAACGTGTCCTTGCGGCAAAGCTACGACTGGCTGAGCAACACTTTCACTTTCCGATTCTGAGATCTGATGTCCAGACTGATGTTTGTCTTCAACACCGAATGAAATGCGGATACCGCTGTTGCTGTGGTATTTTTCCGAATCAGGGTTAATGATAGCTCGGAGGGTGGTCGTTTTCTGTGGAGGACTCGGCGTAACCACGATAGGCTCTTCGTGATATGAGCTCTCATCAACTTCTTCTTCGCTCTCGTCAGGCAGTGGTTTCAAAGCAGGAACTGGTGAATCCAGCACGATTCCATGCTTGTCGTCTTTGTGGTACTTTACGTAGAACACTTGCACTTCTTCCTTCTTCTTCTTCTGAGAAGGAACAACTGACTGATGTTCGTATGGAGTCGATTCATTGCTTTCCTTGATGATGATTTCAATGATCGGTTCTGGGGCTTCCAAGTAGACTGGATGATGGTGATGTGGCCCCGATGGGGGCAGTGGCTGGTAGTTGTTGACGGAGTTGGAGACATCACTCTGGAAACCTGTGGGATGAATAAGAGAAGGATAAAATGGATCGTGTTCAGAGTGTTTCAATGACGGTTCCATCTGGACCGCGTAAAGAAAGGGTTTACCATGGTACTGGTGGGACTGTGGAGGTCCGACTAGCGACTGTGGGTGGTGAACATAGTTGGTATAGTATTGTGGCCGGGAGTCTTGGTAGGCGTTCGAAATACGACGATCCGCTCGATACGGAACCGTCTTGTAGTAGTTGTAACCATAATTTCCCAATTCCAAGTTTCGCTTTCCGCGGGCATCGACATTGGTGGTCTCTTTCGTCTTTTCTTCGGTAGCTTTTTCCTTAACTTCCTCCTTTTCGGAAGCGCTACTGTCTGCGTCTGTCGCCTTTGATGTGGCATTTTGCGCCTCAACGCGTTGATACAATGCCAACACGGCAATCAACTGAAACACAAAAGAGAATAAAATCAGATTAGAGGTAAAATGGTTAACCGGAATTCAAAGCACGGTGCAGATAAGCACACTTGATCCGCTATAATGACAATTATCATCATCCATCGCTTCATCCCGTTCCTAGACATAAAACTATGACGTGCTCAAACTTCCAACGCCGAACCTGCAGCCATCGTCGTCAAAACGAAGGTAAAATACATATTTCTTTTAATTGGAGGAAATTAAGGTTCATCTACCGTAGGACGCCTCAGACGCCGCCGGTCGGGTGGATGCATGGTGATTAAGCGGACCACCCCGCAGGCAGGCTGCCGATCCTCTCCTACTATTTTCAACGACCGTGTTCGTCACAGCCAACCAGCCAATTAATGGAACGAGGAAGAGGGACACTGTTCGCTGCCGGTTGTCAGTCAGCGAGCAGATTATGGGCCCATACGAAAGCGAAAGGGTGCTGCGCATGGACCTCTTAGTATCGTCGTAGAGTGCAGTTTTGGGGTTGAATCCCTCAAAATGATCCGAATCTTTTGCGAGGAGGTGGGTGTGAAGAATGAATGGACCGGCACGGTAAGGCACGAACGGATGCCCAAATCGTACGTACATACGGACGACGGACGTGAGTTATGATCGTGATGATGATGAAGATGATGATCATGAAGACGAAGGGGTCCATAACGAACGCATGTTGCCATGATTCCGCCGCTTGTTCGCGGCATGCTTCGAGATCATAATATGATGATGGACCAGTTTCCTTCGGTTTATGGCCATAATTGGCCGAAAACGTACACCGAGTCGGTCGTATCGTGGGGTGCGTTTCGATACGTGTCAGATTGAGAGATGGCTAAGTGATTCAATTATGGGTACGTGCTTGGGAAACGAATTTTTGACGGGGTTTCGGGGTACCTTGATATTATTGAGATGCTGAGTGACCTCGAGTGGTGTTTGGTACGAGAGAAATTTGATACAGCTACATATTTAAAGAATAATAAGACATGATACACAAATTATATCACGCAAAAATCAACCTTTTTCATGATTTAGTAACATTTCTCCTTGCTTGAAGAAGTTCCAGGTTAATGAGCCGACAACGGTCTTCATAGCTGGGCAAGGTTAAAGGATCTCTCCAGTAAAGAAATCGGTGGGCGAATCGAACGAATTAGCGCTGTATTCCTTCGATTCGTTGGATACCAGACATGTAGTACGGTGCCCAAACTACAGAAGTGTATTCTAAAATAGGACGAACCAAAGAGCAATACAATGCTTTCAAGCAATAAACATCCTTGAATTTTTTTGCGAAGCGAAAAATGAACCCTAATTGAGAGGAAGCCTTGGACACAATATACGACACGTGATGTTTGAAGGACAGTTTGCTGTCTAGCATAACTCCCAAATCTTTAACTGTAGTCTCACGCTTCAAGTTAGTATTATCTAAGTGGTAGTTGTGTTGATACGGCAAATGCTTTCGACCAAAAGATATAAACGAATATTTCGAAGCATTCAATAGCATCCGATTACGATGGCACTAATCAGCAAAAGTCTGAAGATCCTGCTGCAGGAAAGATGCATCATTTGGAGTTTTAATAACCTGGTAAAGCTTCAGATCATGTTAAACATTTCAGGATAAAATTGACATCGTTCATATACATCAAAAACAAAAAGGAATGGATGGAAGGTATCGTGTGTCCCATCTACAAAAAAGGCGACAAGTTGAATTGCGGGAACTATCGCGCGATCACACTACTGAGCGCTGCCTACAAGGTACTCTCCCAAGTTTTATGCCGCCGTCTATCACCGATTGCAAGAGAGTTCGTGGGGCAATATCAGGCTGGATTCATGGGTGAACGCGCTACAACGGATCAGATGTTCGCCATTCGCCAGGAGTTGCAGAAATGCCGCGAATACAACGTGCCCACACATCACTTGTTCATCGATTTCAAATCAGCGTATGATACAATCGATCGAGAACAGTTATGGCAGATTATGCACGAATACGGATTCCCGGATAAACTGATACGATTGATCAAGGCGACGATGGATCGAGTGATGTGCGTAGTTCGAGTATCAGGGACACTCTCGAGTCCCTTCGAATCTCGCAGAGGGTTACGGCAAGGTGATGGTCTTTCGTGCTTGCTGTTCAACATTGCGTTAGAGAGTGTAATAAGGAGAGCGGGGATTAACACGAGTGGTACGATTTTCACGAAGTCCGTTCAGCTGCTTGGTTTCGCTGATGATATTGGTATTACACCAAAACCTCTATTTAGATAACGAGTCGGGACTGCCTAAATAGAATTTTTACCTAAATGGATTCAATTTATTACCTAAATGGAGTACAAGGTTTCAAAGAAGTTTAAGAAGGGAGAGTTACTAAGAGATTTGAAGAAGGTCATGTGGAGTTTCAGATGGCTTTCAAGGAGTTTCAGGAGGGGAGGGGCTTCAGAGGCGTTTTCGAGGGTTTTGGAGGGTCTTAGATCAAAATTGTCATTCAAATGACTAGCTGGGCAGGAAACACAAAAAACCCCGCAAAATTCCACCAGACTGAAAAATTATTGAATGTCGGGTCAATTTTTATCGTATGTTGGGCCATTGTTGGGCCAACATCGAACAACTGTTGGGTCTATGTTGGGTTTGGAGACCAAAATAAAAACAGGTGAATGATAGTTTGATGTTGGATTTGACGTCATCAATGCAGGAGCTGATATCAATTGAATGATGGAAGGATGGTTGCTTAACTCAATTTCAGCTGGAAATGACGCTGGATACTGACACTTTTCAACACTGCATGAAAGGGGGGGGGCGGGGGGTGTTTATGGGGTATATCTCAACAGTGCATCCCCCTCCTCTCCCCTCATATCCTCTTAACACCACTCACTACTTATTTCCTGTAAGCGAACCTTATACCTAATCTTAAGTACTCCAACTGATTTGAACACAACCAAATTCCATTTAGGTGACGTTACCTAAATGGAGGGACCTAAATAGATTTTACCTAAATGGATCCTACTTAAATGGAGGTTCGAGTGTATTTCTCGTAAATTTGAGACGATGGCGGAAACGTACATTCGACTAAAGATTAGTCATTAATGTGTAAAAGACAAAGTACATGATGGCAAAGGCCTCCAGCGAGGAATCACCGCGCCCGCCACCCCGAATTTATAACGACGGTGATGAAATCGAGGAGGTTGAAAAATTCGTGTACTTGGGTTCACTGGTGACCGCCGACAACGATACCAGCAGGGAAATTCAGAGGCGCATTGTGTCAGGAAATCGTGCTTACTTTGGACTCCGCAAAACTCTACGATCGAATAAAGTTCGCCGTAACACGAAGTTAACTATCTACAAAACGCTGATTAGACCGGTCGTCCTCTATGGGCACGAAACATGGACCCTACGTGCAGAGAACCAACGCGCCCTTGGAGTTTTCGTACCATCTACGGCAGAGTGTAGATGGAAGACGGGACTTGAAGAAGGCGAATGAACCACGAGCTGCATCAGCTGCTGAGAGAACCAACCATCGTCCATACTGCGAAAATCGGGAGGCTACGGTGGGCCGGTCACGTCATCAGGATGTCGGATAGCAACCCGACTAAAATGGTTCTCGAGAGTCATCCGACCGGCACAAGAAGACGTGGAGCGCAGTGAGCTAGGTGGGTCGACCAAGTGGAGGACGATCTGCGGACCCTACGCAGAGTGCGGAACTGGAGACAAACAGCCATGGACCGAGTGGAATGGAGACGGCTACTATGTACAGCAGAGGCCACCCGGCCTTAGCCTGATCGGTAAGGTAAGTAATATTTTTCGTTTTTGCAGAAACCATTTTTGAACAAAATTTCACAAAAAAAGGTTTCTGAAAAAATGGAAAAAAAAAATCCACCACAAAAATATTCAGAAAATACCTTGATCCATACTCTACATGTGTACGAAAACCGATTTTGAAAATATTGCTTCGTTATTTAACAAAAAATCAAAGACCAAAGAATGAGGAAATGTGTCCAGTTTCGCCTTAAAAACTGAGCTGGTGCAAATGAGTTGAAGGTTTGTACGGAATGTTCAGTCCAAATATATGGGAAATTGGATGACATCTAGTCTCTCATTCAGCATGCTGGTATAGCGAGTTCGATTTGGCTCAGAATTGAAAGAATAGTAGTAAGGGGCTGTCCAAAAACCACGAGGTCATGAGGGGGCCGGGGGGGGGGGGGGGGTGCGGCCAATGACCATTTTGTATGGACAAATAAAAAAATTTGTATGGACTAATGACCGCGCGGGTGGGGGGGGGGGGGGGGGGAGGTTGTTGAAAAGTCCCAAAAAAATGACCACGTGGTTTATGGACAGCCCCTAATTACCCTAATGAACCACTTTGTAGAAGACCTTATCATGTACTTAATTTAGTTAAGGTTTCAGCCAACGAAAGCAGGTAGAGGACATCTTCCCCCGTTTACTCTCGGTTGTTACATGCAGCACGTGTTTGCCGTTCGAAACTTGCACACTACATCATAGGCGGCTATGTTGTCCTTCATTTCTATTGCTCACGCACGTGGATGGGTATCGAGACTATGAAGAATTAAATACATAGTTGCCTATGATGATTATCCTTTTAATTCTGGCGTAGGTACCTACAAGATACTGTCGCTTATCCCGTTCAACAGACTGACAGTTATTGAGGAGTCCTTCGTCGGTGAATACCAGGCTGGTTTTTGAGGGCCGATCAACGATTGGTCAGATGCTTACTTTGTGGTTGACTCAAACTCAGAAGTTTAACTTGTACTGCAATATTCAGTGAAAAGAAATAAACTTTGCTAGCCAGAATATTGAACTACTAGTAAATTATTTGTAACATAAATAGTAAAAGTGATATATCAACCCTATACACAACAAATGTAGGTATGTGTACGACTTCTCTGAACTTCTTCCCGCCGCATCTTCTTCCCATTCATGAATCTGTGTTATGGCTGAGTTATTGAGTGCAATCATCGCACTCTTTGGTTGTTTTCGTTTTGCATTTCTTTCGGATGGATTATCCTCGTTTTGGCACAACCACACCAGCCAGCGCAGCACGGCAGCGAGTCAGTCAATCAGTGAGGCAGTCAGTCAGTGAGTTTGTAAAATTGCCGGTTGGTACATAAGGTGCATGCTACTGACTTTGGAAATGCGGCACGCGGTGCTACCGAAAAAAAAGCAAAATACACAAGTGCCCCACTCTGATGCGCATAGAAGATGAGAGATGCTGTAATGCTGCTGCTGGTTGCGGTGTAGGTACATAGCGCGATGCGAATCATGTTTGTTTTGCTTCGCATATTGAATACGTGTAAACTTGAATCATACAAACAGGAGGCTGAAGTGGTGGATAAATGATGCGGCAGCTGAGTTTGTTTGGTGCTTTTTCTTCAGTAACAAGTGGCCGGAAACTTACGATTCTTTATTTTGTGATGAAACCAACACTTAACGCGCTTTGGCAACGTAACAACGGAAACAAATTTCGTTTGAACTTGAAGAAAAGAAAATTAAAGCTTCATTACTAGTATTGTCTCATTAACGCTATTGTTTCTGCAGTATTTATACAAATTGAGAAGTAGAAACACGTCCATATACGATTCACTTTAACATCCCAGACATCTAGACATGTTTCATAAAAGGAAGACAAAATCAGTGGGTAAAACAGTGGAACGGTTTCAGATTTTCAACTCTCAAACTTGTTTTCGGCAACATTGAAACCGAGAAAACCAACACAAAATAACATATCGACGTTCAAACAAACACTTTAACGATAAGACATCCAAATTTTCGAAATCTTGAGAAAGGTCCAATAAGGACCGAAACGTCGGGTTAAGAAAACATGTAGTTGAAATGCCGAAATAAAAATCCCCTGGACGACGCCGACGACATCCAGGTGGAATTAGGTCTTTGTCAAGCAGTGGATCCCTGCATCCTGTTTCTGCATGAACTAACAGGAGGAGATTCGGAATATTGTTATAGACAAAGCGCACAAACACCTCGGTTTCCTGTAACTTTGTAAAGGAATTCGCTTAGAAGCTGCAAGCTGCATGACAAGTACTTGCATCGTGTCAACTGTGTTCTGAGGAGCCTAGTGGCAGCCGAAAGCAAGGTGATAGCGAACACGTTTGCTGTGCTCCTGTTGACCTAGAGCTTCGGGGTGGGCAAAATTGACCCTAAGGAGTCAGTGAGACTGGCGTTCACCAAGCGAATGCGCTACCCAAAGACGTCCTTCCAGAAAGTCACTCTGCCACGTGCAGCTGGAGGAACAGGCGTCACCGATATCTAAGCACTGTACGGCTGCCAGATCCAGTCGCTGCGGGCATTTAACGTAGAAAGTGTGCTTCAGAGGGTTTCAAAAGGGTTATGGAGTTTTAGGGGGTTCTAGAGGGGTTTCAAAGAGCTTTTGGGGTGTGTCAGGGGTTTCAGGTGTTTTCAAGAATTTTCAAGGGGATTCAAGGACTGTCCAGGAGCAATTCGAGAGGTTTCAAGGGGTTCCAAGGAAAAAGAGGTGGCTCAGGAATGTTTCATGGGACAGGGAGCTTTAGTGGCATTTCAGAGGATCTCATGGGAGTTTCAGGGAATCTCAGAATGGATATCAGAGGGTTTCAGGGGGATTCAATGCAGATACGCATTTGAACGTGTCCTGTACTTGTTCTATTCGAAAGCAATGTTCAAGTTCACCACCTAGTAGTTGTTTGAACACACTGCACTGTGTAGCTAATAGTAATAGATATGCAACCTGTACGTAGTGTCATTCGGTCATTATCGCTGAGACGCGCTTGTCGGTCGTGGTTACTTGGAGCTAAGACATAGAAACCTATTCAGAGACATGGAGAGTTTGACATGGTTTTCGCGTGAGATGTAAAAATCCTGCTTGGCTTTCAAAACGATTGGATATATTAAGGCCTGATCTTTTATTAGAGGCTTCCATCCACTTTCCGTCTACCTATAAACATATAGGGCTTATTAAACCTGGTTGAACTTTAATCAGTTTCTGGGAATTGTATTCATCAGAACAAAATGATGGTCCGGAAGTGCTTTCGCTCATACCCCTCGAATTAGAAGAAGGGATCGCGAGTGACTGCCATGCGGCGAAGAGAAGCGCGTCGTCGTCAAACATCTTCCATTTAGGTGACGAATTATTTGACAATAAGGGATCATTCACTGAACATGATCGTTAAAAATGTATCTCTACCTCAGATGTATTTCAGAGGTTCACAAGAGGATTCAGGGGGTTTCGGAGGAATTTCGGGGGCGTTTCAGGAGATCTCAAAAAAAAATTAGGGTGGTATCAGGTGGATTTCAAGAGATTTTAGGAGTGTTTCAGGAGATCTTAGTAAGATTCAGGAAAATTTCAGGGTTCTCAATGGTGTTTTAAGGATGGAAAAGAATTGGGCTTTTCAGGGGGTTTTTGGGTATTTCAATGGGTCTCAAAGGGTATTCTGATAGTTTTAGGGGTGTTTCAGGTAACATACCCGAGCAGGAACGGATAACTGACACATAAGGCCGGAACAAATCTCATTTTCTTCTTTTGTCACAATACTCGTTGGCTCGCTAAGGGGGAGGACAATTAATAATAAATGTATTTGATGAAGAAATACCCAAACAATTTGGCAAAATCTATAAACTCATCGGATTTGTTAAGAAATTTTCTGTGCAACTCTAATTTCACCTTAAAGTTTTAAAATTTCTTGAATAATTTATTGGCGTCCCCCCTCAAAATGATGAATTTCGACCAAAATTTTCCGAGGGGGCGGTGACATAAGAGAAAATCGAAATTTGTGTCAGCCTAACTGCAGAATATCTAAATCAGAAATTATACCACGACAAGATACCCGAGTAGGAGAAAATAGCTGAAGAATAACTAACTCAGGTATGAAAAACTGAATACCTACAACCTGAATAAGGTATTAAGTAGCTCTGCATAAGAGGTAAAATACCTAAAATAATAACTGGTGTGTATTCTGTGCATAACGCGTGAATAATGATATCAGGTATGGCAACACCTAAATAATAATCGGCGATATTTCCATACAAATAGCGATTTTTCCATATTTCAATAATACCTTAAGCAGTCCTCAACACCAAACCATTAACTCGCTGAGGCATTGTATCAATACCTACAAAATACCAAAATAAGTTATTTTCAATACCTGGACAACCGACCAATACCTTGTCTTGGTATGATACCTGACTTTGGTATGCTCTAGTTATGTGGCAGTTATTTATTCTTGCTCGGGTATTGATCGGTTAGTCTGGTATTGAAAATAACTTAGTTTGGTATTGTGTAGGTATTGAGTCATCGACAAAAAATACCTCACGAGTTATAGGCTTGATATTGAGGACTGCATAACGTATTCTTGAATTGTGAAAAAAAACACAATTTGTATGGAAAAATCGCCGATTATTATTTAGGATTCGCAATACCTGACGTCATTATGTTCATGGTATACATAGAATACACGCCAGTTATTATTTTAGGTATTTTACATCTCTTATGCAAGGCTTCTTAACCCTTTCCTTCCCACGACTTTGAACGACTATATCTATGCCAAAAAAAAAGTTTCCGAAAAAAGTGGTAGAACAAAAGTTATTGCAAATTGACTAAATTTTTCGAAATCAATGAAAACAATTTTGGTTGTAAATCAATAGGTTTTTGATTGTTTATCAATAGTTCAACTATTGAAAAAAGTAGTTAGTAGTTGGGTTAACCTTTTAAGGTTATAACCATATTCTAAAAATTATTGCATCATATTCATTTAATTCCATTTGTCCGGTGTTCGTCGAAAATCGATGGTGCTGTAGAGCAACCTTGGGAAGTAGAGGGTTAATACCTCATTTAGGTTTAAGGTATTGGGTTTTGAATATATGAGTTTGTTATTCTACAGCTATCTTCTCCTGCTCGGGTATACGGTCCTGAAGCATCCTGAACCCCTCTAAATCGCTGCTTAAACCTCATAAACCTTAATCCCTATAAAACAATTCTCAAACACACCTAAACTTACTACAACGTCCCTGGAATGCCCCTGAGGCGCACTGAACTAGCTGAAACCAGTTTAAGCCCTCTGTCCTCTCATTAATTTACATGGAGACTCCCAAAACACCCCTCAAACCACCTGCCATTCCTTCGTTTGGGGCTCCCCTATGAAATCCCTTAGGTCCCATCTCAAACTCAAGTCCATGACCTAAAAAGAGGTTCCAGTGTAATGCAATGTTTCCCAAAGAATCATCTTAAGAAAATATGTTTCTTAAGGAAACTTGTCCAAGCAATTTTAAATCTTCTGAAAATCCAGAAAAGTTTTAAACAAAAATATTTATGTGACTTTATCTTTACATATGAGGCGCTCGAGGACTACTGGAGTACGGATTATTACATTATTAGAGTGAGGATCCGATTTTGTCTGCCTCTGATAGATTTTGGACTGATCAAATCGGTTACCTGAAAGAATTGGGACATTTTTTGAATATCAACTCTTTTCTAATTAAGTAGGGAAGATAAGAAATTGCGATCAAAATGTCAAAGATGGCGGCCCACAATCCAAAGTGGCCGCCCAAAATGGCTATTTAAATTAGTCTTGGCTCTTAAACCATGTAATACTGGTGGATCGAAGTGAGAAGAATTGGGTGTTAAGCAGGAATGGGAACACTCACTTGCAATGAGTTACACACACTTGCTATTTTCTCAGCTCAGAAGCGTGCAATCATAAAACGATGTATGGACGACTTTTATCTTGTAGTTTTTTTTTTAAGTTTGTCGAATAGTGTGGGAGTCGCACACACATACCGAAGTCGTGAGGGACCTCCAAAGGCAACTCTCCACGAGATGAATGTACACTCACCTCGTGGAGAGTCGCTTCTACAGCTCTGTCCCGACTTTGTTATGCGTGTGCGACCCCTACTCTATTCGGAAAACTTTAAGACAAAACCACAATGCAAAAGTCGTTTATACATCGTTTTATTATTGCACGCTTCTGAACTGAGAAAATTGCAAGTGAGTGTAACTCTTTGCAAGTGAGTGTTCCCATCCTTGGTGTTAAGGGCAGTGAAAATATGGGAATCCCCAGAGAAACGACTAAGAATTTACAAGAGGAATCACTTCGTGAAATTTCGGGTGAAATTTCTGGAAAACTCCCTGGTCGAATTTCTGGAGATATTACCACGGAAGCTAAAGGACGAAACCCTACTGGAATTCCTGCACGAAATCATAAAGCATTTCTGTAAAATCCTCTAGAAGAGTTCCCGGATAAATCTATTGAGAAATTACTGTTAGCATTCCAGAAAAAAAATCCGGAAGAATCCACGGAAAAAAATCTGATTAAAATATATGGGGACCAATACAAATCACTTGAGTGATTCTAGACTTAATTCCAAGAGAATTTCAAATAGAATCTCTGTAGGAATTCCGGAAGAAATCAAAAGAAAAAAATCTGAAGGAATACCAAGAGGAAATCTAGGAGAAATTCTTTGAGGCACCCCCGAGACATCAATAGAAGCCCTTCATTGGAAACTATAGAAACATTCTGGTGATTCTCTTGAGAAACTCCACTTTGTTTGTGTAATTACTTGAAATTGAAAAAATAACTAAAGACATCCACATTGATGTATTTGGAACTTCACAACAGGAATTCCTGAATGAATAACTGGTTGAACTTCTGGAGGAATTGCCACAGTTATTCCTGAAGGAATCCTAAGAGAATATTCTTGAACAATATCTAGATAAAATGGTGGATAAAGAAAGTCTAGGAAGGAGAAATTATTGGAAAAATTCCTACAAAAATTCCTGGTTACTGCTCTAGAAAAGATGCTGTACAAATTCCGGGGAAAAGTCCTGCAGAAATACCAGCGGTAGGTTCCGAAAGAAATCCCAAGAAAAGCTCATGGAAGTTGGCGCAAAAAGTAAATACTGAGCAACCAGTTCGTGTTCTCTTTGGACCACCCGTCGGCGTTTCGAGTTTTTGTTCGGAGGGAGAAGTAAATTTTGCGGGACTCACGCACGCTGGCTTGCAATAGTTCTTTCGATTTTTTTCTGTGCAATCTTTGTTCGATGACTAGATACTTAGCCAATGGTTTGAACAAGTGAATATTCGATATGGTTTAGAGGGCATTCGTAGCCTATTGGATGCTGTAGCCAAAAACAAACAAAGACAACCAGATGAATGTGATTATCAAGTGAATTCGTTCCTTGTAGTTCTATTTATATTTGAAATTCACATATATTTGTGGATACCGCCATAGGCCAAAAATCAAATAATTGTTTTTCTAATTTATGAGTTTGTATAATTTTTATAAATCAGTTATGTTTCCAAGAATGCAGAAAAGCCTTTTTTATGTAAGTTTCTGTTGAAAATTTTGCTTGAGAGCGTGGGTACTGTTATGCAATTTGACATTATCAAAATTTGGTGAAAAATCACTTGACTTTTGAGTTGTGCATCGCGTCTTCGTATAACAAAACCAAGTGGAATTTTTAATGGTTTTCAACGCAAAGTATTAGAATAGATGTTTATCTTCCAATTCTAAGCACCAAGAAGTGAAACTGTACGTTTTTTGATCAATGAGCATGTGAGTAATAGGCACATAATTTTATCCATAGAATATATACGTAATAAAAATTCATGTAACATGTTCTGAACCACATTTAATCAATCGTCAGCCATCAAATGATCAGATTTGAGTAGGAGAATCAATCTGTGACGATTGTAGCTGCAAATATCTGCATACAAATTTGCAGGATGTATTGGAAGTTCCCCGTTATTTTTATTAAAAAAAATGTATTAAAAACTACAAAATTATATATAAACTAGTATACCGGTAACTATCTAAAATGCGTACCAAATGACTGAAATTTTTGATATGAGATGTTTCAATACTTTTTACAATGATTGAGAGATATTTTGTTTGATAACAAACTTTGTGAGTGTTTTTTTAAATATGAAGAAAAAAAATACAATTCTGGAGGTATGACTTGAGATATGAGAAGTTGCAAAACAATCATTCTCATATGGCCTTATCAAAACTTTTTTTTTGTAATTGCCAAATTTGATAAATAATTTTGCATTTTCTGCCAACATCGATGAAATTTCCTCAAAATCCATCCAGTACCTACAACTATATTGTTGGAAGAAAAAGGAGTGAATACGTTCTTTGAGTAATATTTACTGTACATTCTTCATATTCCCTTCCCAAACCTGAATATTTGATAAATTTATTAACGTTAAATATAAGTATACAAATTGATTTCTTTGATACTACTGGAGGCGTCGAATATATTGCAATGAGAAGGGGTATTTGTATATATTTCTTTTATTGGTTTAGAGCTATATATGATTAAAAATTCAGGAACTGCATTACTGGATAGCATTTCCAATGCAATTGTTAGAAACAAAAATGACTGGAAATGCTTGAATATTATTCATTGTGCAAAACGTAGGCCCATGAATCATATAGTTGTGTAAAGCAATATTTTTGCGGTTTGAAAATTCCTTTTACGTACGTATTGTGGAATACATATTCCTAAATATTTGTTTGAAATAATTTAAGAGGTACATAATTGATTCTGTAATTGGACTATTATACTATTGCTTCAGAATTATTAGTATTGGGTATAAGGTACTGTAGTTATTAACGTGGTTCAAAAATCGTTTTTGCTCCACACCGCTTATTCGATTCCTAACCAGATTATATGCCTTCTCCCAAAATTTGAGCTGATTTGGTTGAAAATTGAGACTGCACAAGCCCATCAAAGTTTGTATGGGAATCACTATGAGAAAATGATGTTTTTCATTCAATCGACCGTAGCATTTCTCCAAGTGCCCTAGTGGGTTAGTCGACCCTTGGTAGTCCTAGGCTACTCTATCAGCTACAACTTTGCCTAAGACCGCATTCAAATCGGACGCCTCATCAATTAGTTATTTCTAGAACATGAAAAAAATATAGAAAATCTTGGTAAAAAGCTATGATTATTTTAAAGCAGTGATCCCCAAAGTGGGCGAAATCGCCCCCTGGTGGGCGAAAATCAGGTCCAAGGGGGCGAAAAGTACTAAAATGAAAATTGGGGGGCGAAAATACTAAAAAGGGGGCGATTGTTCAATGTCTCAAATCCATCTATATTATGTACAAATAAGTTAAAATCCTTTAAAAAAGCGGATCAAAGTTATTCCAATGTAAGTGGCATAGCATAGCATAGCATGAATACTTGCACAAATCTTGGATGGAGTTGCAAAGTTGAATATATCCATTGACATTGCTGATGTCGCTACTATCTACAATGTCATAGATTCACTCAGCTCCACACACCTGGCCAAGTCCTTGCAAGCATTTATAAATCCCTTCATCAACTTAGAAAAAGCCCAGAACTGAAGCATCTTCCAATAGATGAAAGGATGTTGAAAATAGCGAATTTTCAACTTATATGCAGTTATATAGCAAATATGTACTGAAGTAAAAGTATTTATAAATAAATAATATTGGAAAGATCTCACCAATTGTTGTGTGGTGTTTGTGGTTCAATGCCAATCATCTAATTGTCTTGATTAATGTTATACTCTGCAAAGAACAACACAATACTGAACACTAAACACCCGCGCATCTATTGTTTTGATTTTCATGCGAGACAATAGCGAACGCGATCAATTATGCTGCCATACTCACTCCTTACAGGAGCGATGCATGCACAGCAAAGAACAACACAATACTAAAGTTATTCCAATGTAAGTGTGTACACACAATTTTTGAATATGTTGCTGGAAATGTTGTGAAGCTTCCTACAATTTATCACAAGACTGCTACAAGAGTTTCTAGACAAATTCACACTATTTGGCTGCCATTCGGGAATACTTTTTCAAAATGCATGTAGGAAAGTTAGATTTTTCCATCTTATCAGAAAACTTTGTTTGAAATTCATAAGTGAAATCCATTATTTTTGTCTTATCTTTATTATCGAGACTTTCAGCCCGAGGGTGATTCGTTTCCGATTGCATTAATAAATATGAAGAATTTCAAGCAAATTTCATAAACACGTTGATTGTGATATTGATGAGGAAGTTTCTGAAGGATTTTTTGGTGGGATTAACGATTCCCTAAGAAAATTATGACGACTTTTGTAGTGTAATTGGTCACACAATTTCTGGCATTCCAGGAAAATTACAAATTTTGATTATTTATTTCCAGAAACTTGTCAAGTTTTTGAAGTATTTCAGAAACGCCTTCAAGAAGCGTTTTGATTCTTCAATTCAATCTTTGCAAAACTTACCACCCCTTAGTTTCGTTTTACCTAACTGAAACCGTAGGATACTATTTTGGGCACTTTTCTGCTATAATTTCAGTCATTGGCTGAGTTATTGCAAGTCCCCTAAATTGGACCCCACCAACTGTTTTTCAATTATCAACCATCGTGAAAAGCTATCAGATCTGACTTTTTTTGAAAACCCTGCAATACATATCTAGGCTGTGTCAAATTTTCTTGAACATTATGTTTGTGTTATCCAAAATTTTTAAATTAACTTTTATTTGGTCACTAGTCTTGTTTGATTACAAATGATTAATTATTGGCTTTCGAACGCAGTAAAATACCTTTATAAATAGGACACTGGTAAATGCACTGCTGAAGATAGCAAATGTCCATAAATTTCGATTATTCAGTGTTTGATGAACAAGTTTACTGACTAAGCACCACACGATTGAAAAAAAAATCCTTTTGAAAAGCAAACAAACAAAAAAAAAGAAATATAATTGTAAATACGTTACATGCCATGATGTGTAAAATTTTGCAGCTTCAGTATTTTACTTAAAAAAATAAAACCTTGCCTAGGGGGGCGAAAAAATATTTCTTCAGCTCCAAGGGGGCGATACCTCCAACAAGTTTGGGAAACACTGTTTTAAAGAGTTATAAAAGAAACCTATTTAAAAATCACTCAGAAATTGATTTTTATTATAACTTTTAATCCATAATTTTTACATTATTTGCATGTTTTGCAAAGTTGTTGAGCATATAAAAATACACTATTTTGCTGAACATTGCGAAATTCTATCTCGTTAAATGAAGAAGTTATTAAATAATTTCAATATTTGATAATTGTTTGTTTATTTACCATATCACATAAAGAATACACTTGTATACAAAAGTTTAAGCCATTTTCATATAGTAGAAATAAAGTTGTTTCATTATTTGAAACGGTTCTCTGCGCCATTTTGCGCCGAGAAAAGTTAGACGAGTTCAAAGTTACCCTAAAAAATTAGTAATTTGTAAATAACTTTGTTATTTCAAAAGCTAGCGTTTTTCGATGTTCAGCAAAAACATGTATTTTTACAATCCAAACAAATGATTTCTAGGGGTCATGCACATACAACGCAATATATCTCGTAAAGTATGAGATTCAGCACTATTGCGTCTTTGACAAAGTTGTTCAAAATTGCATTTTGCACAACTTTGCCGAAGACATCAAACGTCTATCTGCATTTTTTGAAAACATATTTTTTTCATCTCACTTATAGGTGGATTGATCATTCAACTCTTTATGTCAAAAGATGCGCCTTGTCTAATGTAGAAACTTCTCCGAAGAAACTATATCGCAAAAAATCATCGGTTGAAACGTTATTAAAAAAGCGCACGAAATCGGCAAAGTAAAACACTGTGCACTGTGCCCTGATACAACAAACCGTTTGGTAGATCACTCCGTTCCTGTATTATCATCATCATCATCATGAACAGATTCTAAGAAAAGCTTTTGGAGGTACCACAAGAGTAATGCTTTAAAAAACTGTTAGAGAAATATCTGAGGATGCACACGAATTTCGGAACAGTTTCCATTATAAATTCTTAGATTTTTTATGAAATCTATTGTTTGGAAATTTGGTGAGAAAAAAACCTTGCGATAAATCACTGGAGGAAATTTTGAAGAAATTCTTGTAAGAGTACCAGCAGTAAACTTCGAAGTACATAATCCCAGCAGTAAATCCAGCATGAATAAGGGTTAAGCGGTTGGGCGCTAAAGGAGTAGAGTTGTGTTAATTTGCAAAAATATACCGCATTTAGTTCACCACTGGACTCCACACTGAGTCTTCATAAGTGCGAAAACGTAAATAAAACTGCGCGATTGCATCAAATCAAATTGATGTCTTCGGCGCACTAATTCTTCGATGTATGCTGGATAAGTGCTCTGAAGACACCGAATCTATTTGATGCCATCGCGCACTTTTATTTGCGTTTTCGCACTCTTGAAATTTAGTGCGATAGTCCAGTGGTGAACTAAATGCGCGATATTTGACCGATTCCAAATTTTATGCGAGATCTGTTCGTTGCGTAACATATGTATGGAGCCAATAGGCATCAACTGAATCGTATTGATCATGAAATGGCAATGCTGAGTGAAATACACTTCTATTTTACTTGTTCATAAAAAAGCTGACAAAAGGAGGAATAGACTAAATCATCGGTAAACAAATTCGGGTCACCACTGTATTTCAAACCATGTAATCGCGCAGGCCTGGTCTGGCTGAACGGGCTTCAATCCCGGTTAAGCTGCTAGTACACAGGGTCAAATATTTGTCCAAAAAGAAACCAATGCTCAAACATCTTGTTTGACTCGATCGAATTTTCATTAGTGTCAAACTGATGTTGTTTCTTGAGTTCTTTCCGTGTCAAATATTTGACCCTGTGTACTACTGGCCTTAGTCTAGGAGCTCCTAATAAAAAAAAACACTTGACTTACAGTATCTCCGTGTCTTCCACACGATATTCGAATACTAATTGTGGACGTGCTCATGGTTAGAACATTAAGCTGAGAAGTGCACCTCGCTGGGGCGTTATGTCAAGAAGAAGAAGAATAAGTCGCCAATAGTTGCTTGACAACAATGGAGTTGTGGTAAATATTGAGCAATCACTTCCCGCGAGTGGTCTATTGTTTGCTTCCCGCGTGAAGCGAACAATGGCAAGATTGTGTGCTTGTTCGGACACGTCGATTGTGGTAAATATTGAGCGATCACTTGACGCGAGTGGTCTATTGTTTGCTTCTCGCGTGAAGCGAACAATGGCAAGATTGTGTGCTTGTTCGGACACGTCGATTGTGGTAAACACTGAGCGATCACTCCCCGCGAGTGTTCGATTGTCTGCTTCCCGCGCGAAGCGAACAATGACGAGATTGTGTGCTTGTTCGGACATGTCGGTTGTGGTAAATATTGAGCGATCACTTGACGTTAGTGATCTTTTGTTTGCCTCCCGCGTGAAGCGAACATTGGCCAGATAGTGTGCTTGTTCGGACACGTCGATTGTGGTAAACACTGAGCGATCACTCCCCGCGAGTGTTCGATTGTCTGCTTCCCGCATGAAGCGAACAATGGCGAGGCTGACGCGAGTAATCTTTTGTTTGCTACCCGCGTGAAGCGAACAATGGCGAGATCGGGTGCTTATTCGGACACGTCGGTTGTGGTAAACATTGAGCGATCACTCAACGCGAGTGTTCGATTGTCTGCTTTCCGCGTAAAGCGAACAATGTCACGGCGGGCAGCATGGCGAACAAACATCAAAAGGTCATATTACTTATCAAAGTGAATCCTGACCCAACGATACCTTCCCTAATAACAAACACTCCTTCCTGCAGCCTTTGGTGGAGTCGCAGCGGTAAACGCGGTCCTTCACTTAACAAAGGTTGGTACTAATATTCCTTCCCTCTCCCAACCTGACTGCAAGGACGTGGCCGGCGCCGTTATTGTACTGTAAAAGAGAATTTATGAAGCGTGCACAGTGAGAATGTTGACCACTCCCAGTCAATTATTCAGTTGATTCATTGCGCAACTGTCATTGGTTCGGGTCAATCACGGAGTAGCAACCATAGATATGTGCAGTCAGTCTAAGCTAAGCTAAGCTAATAGTTGCTTGACAACAATGACAACGAATGTTCTATGTACGTCCAACAAGGTTTGCGACCTCAGTGAACTGCGTTGGGCGTGTTACATCCAATCAACTTGTGCGGTGCAAAGCTAGACTTTTCTGATTTATTTATTGTGCCAACAATTTCACTGCCGGCTGTGTTATTATCCACTGATTACGAGACCCACGGCATGTTATTTCAGATCTTGAAATCCATAAATGGAACCGAAAAGCTTTGATACAGTCACGATGACCCGCCTCGATATGGAAACAGCCGATTATTTGTTGAGGTCATACACATGTAATGTCCACAAGCGATGTCCTAGACCGCGACTGATTTGTGTACATACCAACCTATATGATGCCTTCAAACTGATCATTTACAGAACTATAGCCAGCTCCGTTCATCAAAATCTTACAGTTTCGCCAATCGACCGCCCTGAAGCGCATCGCATTTTGCCACGCCACAATTAAAGTAACACTTGCAAAACCGCCATCAGCATCAGCCACCCTGTTCCACCGTACACCACCAGTGGTGCCGCGGATCAACCACCATCCCCCATTCAAAGAGAAGGTAGATATGTAGGTATTTGCATTGTTTTGTTTGCATTTCTCTGCGCATAATTGTTCGTTTCGTTCGAAGTAACCAACTAACCTGCAAGCAGCACAGAGCCATCACCGCGCCGCAATTAGACGCCGCACATTACATCATCCGCGTGGAAGGTGTCTAGCTGCCATGTCATGCCAGACACTTTGGTGAATCCGAAGATCTATGTACATTCATGTGAGGATGATGCACTTTTCTTCGCAGAATAGGTACTGATCTAAGGAATTATCTCTTTCGGACGACTCCTAAGCGTGCTATAAGCACTTCCATAGTTATTGACTGAGAATTAATTGACCGATCAATATTTTTTGCATTTGTACGAAGATACTCTATTCCCAAGAAAGCCAAGGATATTTCTAAAACGAAAAGTTTTAGGACAAACCGGAATCCGAACCCACATATGCTAAGCATTGTCTTTAAGAAAAGTCGCACATTCGATTTTGCTGCTATATTAAAAAAAATATGTTGGTAATGCGGTTGACAAAAAATTATCCTGAACATTTTGAACAGATGATAATCTTCTAACTTCTGTGAAACACTTTAAATATACTTATGGCCGATAACGGGTTTAACGTCCACAAAACATATAATGTGTTAACTCTCGGAATGTATTCTATCATCATCATCATTATCTTAACACGAAGCCACCATCTGCCTCCCTCCAAGATATAAAATAGTCCGAGACCGCAAACAAACAAGCGGCTGTTAGCATCATAAAAGAAGAAACATAAATTCATATCATGTTTTGCATCGATCCCGAAGCACGCACACTGCACACAAAGCCCTTTGCAGGAGAAACACTATAATGTCTTAATTACCCCTCTATTCTGCTTCATCGCTTCTTCGAAACTGCTTATTAGCTGCACTGCCCTATAGGGTTGCATCCAGTCCCAAAGGTGTTGGGACGACAATTTCGTTCTTTTTCATTGGCATGAACAAAAGAAAAGAAAAAAAATCTATTGCCTGATTGGTCATCAATCGAAAGGTGCCGCCTCGCGCCACTAGCACCAATAACACAGCGCAACATTTTTTTGTCTCAAGAGCAAACTAATGTGTCTCCGAAGGATTTTGGGCCGCTGAATCCGAATCCGGGCTCAGATTTGCTCTAACACGTCACAATTTTGAGCTATACCTCAATTTATAGGGCAAAATATGCGATTTTGGTCTTTTTTGACTGCAAGCCATTAAGCAAGGAAATATTGTTTTTAAGCAATCAAAAGGTTAATTGGTCAATTAACATCTAAACTAATGACTCATGCAAAGTATTTCGTTTTACCTAATCAAATTTGATAGATTTAAGCATTTTATGTTAGTAAGAAAACTTGCATGCAACTTTTGGAGGGTGACTTGTATGGGAAATATCGTACCTAACATAAATCGCTTAAAACTCTCAAATTCGATGTGGTAAAACGAAATATTTTGCATGAGTCGTTAATTTAGATGTTAATTGACCAATTAACCTTTTGATTGCCTAAAAAAAAATATTTCCTTGCTTAATGGCTTGCAGTCAAAAAAGCCCAAAATCGCATATTTTGCCCTATAAATTGAGGTATAGCTCAAAATTGTGACGTGTTAGAGCAAATCTGAGCCCGGATTCGGATTCAGCGGCCCAAAATCCTTCGGAGACACATAAGTTTGTTCTTGAGACAGACAAAAAGTTAATTTTTGTTACGCTGTGTAACCAAAGACAATAGCCGGCGGGCGAAGGAAAAACGTCCCATCCAGAAGGGCACTGTCGATGATGGATGGACGGTATGGCGGGGCGGCATACCAGCTCTCGCTCTCCATCAATTGAGCTGTTAATAAAAACGTAACATGCATCGAACATCCTCTCGAGAGGCGAGTGACAGCCCCCCGAAAACAGAATCCGGGTGGGGGCAATGCACTCGAGAGGCAGAGCTCTGATCGTGGAGTTGATTAATGCCACTAATGGTGGCGGAAAGACCTTTCCTAATCTGCTTTACTGTTATGGGTGAAGGTCTTGGGTTCAATGCTTCTTTTTATTCTACATTGTTACTGTATATTTTATGTATTTGTGCCGCTTGAACCCATTCAGTTAAGAGAGTTACACATATGGCGTCCATTATTTCTCAGGAGTTTTGAACTTCTCCCCGCCATATCATATATACATTTATTTGCACAAAATCACAATTAGGATAACACATAATCAACATTAGTGCCTGCCGATCAAGGAACCGAGGCTAACGAATTCCATCACCACCTAGAAGGTGTCCCCGTCTATCGTAACACTACGGCCAACGCTTGTCCAGTCTCGCTCAGTTCCACCTATCAGCATGTTCTGAATTTTTGACACATTTACCACCAGCCCTATCTTTGCTGCTTCGCGTTTCAGGCCAGTGTACAGCTCTTCTACATTTCCCAAATGTTCTGGTGATAATGTCCAAGTGGTCCGCAAAACATCCAAATTAACAGGATTTTATGAAAACCATACCCCGGCTGGTGAGTCCGACTCGTCGCATTACACTTTCCAGAACGATGGCATGAAAGTCCGTCAACTTGTCGAGATCCAAAAGAAGAGAATAGTTCGCCCAAAACCCTTACACAGTTGTACATACCGTCCAACGTAGCTTCGATAAAACTGGCCAGCTTCCCAGGAAAACCGTTTTCGTCCATGATTTTCCACACCTCTGAGCGGTCGATACTGTCGAAATTGATGAACAGGTGAATTTCCGGTCTTTCAAGAGGATTTGCCTTATTATCGACTGACCATCGATACAGCCGGCTAGACAAGTTCCTACGAACTCATTCATTCTAGGCGACTGACTACAGAAGAAGATCTGAGATAGCCCTTTGTAGGCGACATGGTGTCTTTCTGAAGTTCTCACTACTCTCCCTTTCTGTTTCGGTTTCCCAAATCCTGACTATCAACCGGTACAGCCAGGTAGCCATCTTTTTTGGGCTCATCTTAGTGGGTTCAGTTGCAATACCATCCTTACCTATCAGCTACTTAGTTGGTTTTGAGCTGATGAATGGTATTCTTAACAACCCTCAGCGAGAGAACTGAATCATTTCCATCGTTCTACACTGGCGTAGTCGTTTCCTACGTTGCCGTGATCTCCCGTGCCTACGTTCTCCACGCCATTCAGGTGCTCGTCGAAGTGCTGTTTCCACTTTTCAATCACCTCACGTCCTCCCGTTAAGAGGATCCCGTCCCGTTCTAATCTCTGCATAGTTCGGCTTGCGGTGCGAAGCCGTTGCGGGATGCGTTGCGCTTATGCAAAACTTTGTGTTCTTGTGAGCGGCACAGCATATCCATTTCTTCGTACTCCGCTTATTCCAGAAGGCTCTTTTTTCTCTCGAAAGAGTGGATCTGCTGTTTCCGCTTCTGTCTGTAACGTTCCACGTTCTGTCAGGTTCCTTGCTGCAGCATTACCACTCGCGCTGCGTTCTTCTCCAGCAGTCCTGTTCTCCAGCAGTTATCTAGTGGGGCCACTTCGAGCTCAGCTCACCCTGGTATGGTTGCGTGTCGTGAGATTCTGCACGTATGATGAGGCGATATCCGGTTGCTTCAGTCGCTCCTTGTTGTATCGTGGAGGTCATAGGTACCGTACATTGTTGATGACGGAAAGTTTTGAGCTCAGTTTGACCATCACCAGATACACCGCAAAAAATTTTTTGTGATACATATCACATCATTGCACATCATCATGTGCAGTGACATCAGTCGCGTCGTAAAAGTGATGTACAAATTAAATCCTTCCCGAGCAGAGAAGAATATCATATTCATAACAACAGAATTACATAACCTGTTTTTATATCATAATTTCTTATTATTAACTTATCGACGTATTGCTTTTTTATCACATGTTTTGTTGGGCAATCTTATTTTGTTATGATCAAGTTATTGAGATTCATCCACTAAATAACATTTCATTAATATACTTTGTTGCAGACCATCTTTTGTTATTATTATACTATTGAAAATGTACAAATATGTGATGAACTATAACACAACAATAACAAGTTCTCAAATTCACTGCAAAATTCGTTGTTATTTAGTTGTTAGGCCGTTACAAATATTTATTTCACTTTTTGTCCCACCACTCTTTGACGGGTCGAGGGGGGGGGATAAAAATAATAAAGCATTTAATCTGAAAAATATTAAAAACTCATCGGATTTGTTAAAGAATTTTCACCAAAGCCCGATATTTTGATAAATATTTTTTTCTCTGCCCCCTCAAAATGCTAATTCCAACCAAAAAATTTTGAAGGGGGGGGAGACAAAAAGTCAAAATAAAATTTGTATCAGCCTTATTGAACCTAACAAAACTTGTTATTAAATTGGTCTTCCAGGAATATTTTTTTGTTATGGTTTTTGTTATTTTGCCGCTTACACTAGTTTACAAAATAAAACGAAAGACGTGAACTTCTGTCAACGACCAAAATTCTTGAAGCACAATTTAGCACTGATTTCGAAACCGTGCTTCAAAAAATTTTAAGTAGAGCAGTTTTTGAGTTTTAGCTCAATATCGAGTTTTACAACTTTTAAAAATATGGAATTTACTAAAATTCAAATATCTTGCGTTTTGTTGAACCAATTTCAAATCTTTTTCCATAAATTAAAAGCTGAATACAATACCATTCGATCATCTGAATGCAGGTTTTGCGTCAGATTGATGAAATTCAAGATATTGGTGAGTTTTAGGGACAATGTCCTTAAATTTTAGCCAAATTTCCAAAAATATATGAAGACATGTATTTTTTTTCAAAAAGACAAAAACAATCTAAAAATTCTTTCTCAACGTTTATTTGACATATCATATGTAGGCAAATTACAGTAAAAAATTCAGCTCAATCGGAGCACTGATTACGGAGATTGCGATGTGTGAAGTGAGCGACGTTGCTTAAAAATAGAACAAAAATCGATTTCAAATCATCAACCTTGTATGGAAAGTCGAAAAAAAATCCGCTCTACTGTATTTTTTTTTCCTTCGCGTTTTCGAACTCAGGGCATGATTCTACACCAAAAATGATCATCAGCTTACCGAGTTCAAAAATGCTGTAAACTAGTGTTATGAAAGACAAGTTTATACACTCAAACCTCCATTTAGGTAGGATCCATTTAGGTAAAATCTATTTAGGTCCCTCCATTTAGGTAACGTTACCTAAATGGAATTTGATTGTGTTCAGATCAGTTGGAGTACTTAAGATTAAGTATAAGGTTCGTTTACGGGAAAGAAGTAGTGGGTGGTGTTAAGGGGAAATAGGGGGGGGGAGTTATGTTGAGATATACCCCCTAGCCACCCCCTCCCTCCCCCCCCTTCCGTGCAGTGTAGAAAAGTGTCAGTATCCAGCTTCATTTACAGCTGAAATTGAGATAAGCAACCATCCTTCCATCATTCAATTGATATCAGCTCCAGCATTGATGACGTCAAACCCGACATCAACCTATCATTCACCTGTTTTTATTTTGGCCACCAAACCCAACATAGACTCAACAGATGTTCGATGTTGGTCCAACAATGGCCCAACATACGATAAAAATTGACCCGACTTTGACCCGACATTCAAAAATTTTTCAGTCTGGCGGAATTTTGCAGGATTTTTCGTGTTTCGTGAACAGCTAGTCATTTGAATGACAATTCTGATCGAAGACCCTCCAAAACCCCCGAAAACGCCCCTGAAGCTCCTCCCCTCCTGAAACCCATCCCCTCCTGAAACTTCTTGAAAGCCATCTGAAACTCCCTCCACATGACCTCCTTTAAATCTCCTAATAACTCACCTTCTTAAACTTCTTTGCTACCTTGTACTCCATTTAGGTAATGAACTGAATCCATTTAGGTAATGAATCCATTTAGGTAAAAATTCTATTTAGGCAGTCCCGACTCGTTACCTAAATGGAGGTTTTGGTGTAACATAATAAGATATGCTAATAACATAATAATTACGGATTCAATTATATGTACAGTTATTATGCCAAAATAACATAATTTGTTATGTTGCTGATATTTTCTTCTGCTAGGGATTCCACGCCGCCAATTAGCCGCCGTAGCTTATAAGTGGGTCAGCAATCGCTAGAACCGTATCGATAGATGTATCCTATTCAAATAAATATTAGCATGGATTCGTACACTGATCTGTTGATTGTTAGGCATATCCCTTACCTCTCGGCTATTTCACCGAATCAGAAGGTAGGTGATAAATATGACACTGTTTCACTGTTTCTGCTGGAACGGGATTGTTGACACTTTCCGGAGCCAATCAGGGTGTAACATGGTGAGTGTGATATTTGCGTTTGAAAACGGATACATCGCCAGAAATTACGAGCCGAGAACATCAGTGTGCAGTTTGATGAAAAAGTTTCGTTGAAAACTATCCTCAAGGGTAATTTATGAAATTGCAAAAAACGTTGTACGCAACTCGGTGCAGAACTCGATTTTTCCAGCACTCGTCGTAATTATCCAACTCGGCAAGCCTCGTTGGATAAATGTACGACTCGTGCTGTAAAAATCGTCATTCTGCACCTTGTTGCGTAAACTACTATTGCTGTGTAGTAGACAGGATCGAAGTTAGCGCCTATCGGTCCTGTGTTGGAAAAGTGCCGTCTAAAGGATAAGGGAGGCTGTGTTGAAAAAAGGTTGCGTATGATCATGCTTTTAGAGGCGACGAAATCGGAGAATCGTAGGCCGTTTTCGTCAGCTGGTGTGCGCAATCGTTGCTCTCAATTCCTCCTCCTGGCATACCTGAGCGTTCAGGTCTGCATTGATGATCTTCACAGCTGTCACCACTGTCTTGGCCAGCGTTCGCATTCGCGTTCGAGCTGCATGTAGAATGCGTCCTTGTCCTTAACAGTGCTTCCAGAGTGGGGACTGTGCACGTTGATTGTGATGAAGTTGTATAATCGATCCTTGATCTTTAACTTAGCTTATTCTTAACGTCGATCGGCCACCATCCGATCAAGCGGCTCTGCGTATCGCCCATTATGATGAAAGCTGTTCTCAGCTCGCGTATGTTACCGCAGCTGTGGTTGTATGATTATCTCTAACCATTCGCACCATAGATCCTGTCCAACAGATCTCCTGCAGCGCTACGATGCCGAACCTGCGATCATTCAGTAGATCAGCGAGTATGCGGGTGCTCCCAATGAAGTTAAAAGATCGGCACACCGAAAATCTGTTCGCAAGTCCTTTTGTTCACTGGGGAAGTTACCGTTGGTCTTGGTTATGGCCTTGGTTCATATTATTTAGAGCGTTGCTGATTTTCGTTTGCAATGTTTTTTTACGGCTGGTTCACAGAGCCGGGTACCAACCCCCTACTTTTCAGAGGACCATAGTGCATATTTAAGCTTAGAGTCCTGGACCTCAGAAGTTGATCAGCCGACACAGACGCTGTTGTGAGCCGATCCTCCGGAAGAACAGACACTCAGGTTTGCTGAGGCAAATACATACCTCTACTCTGTCAGTCTACGATCAAAGTTTCCGTCGAGGTTGGTTTGCCATTCTTCCCCAGAGTTTCTCAACTTTTATTTCAACTAGTTCTATGGGGAGGCAGATATAGCAGTTGTTAAGAAGAGGCTAGTGATCTCAGTGGGATCTGAATTACGCATTACCCAGCTTTTACCCAGTCGGTTGAAGAGAATCTTCTCGACCACATACCCCACCGTGTACATCCAGAAAATTGGTCTAAGTCAACCGGTCTCCGATGGATTGCTCGCCGTTGGAAATAGACCCAGACTCTCCCTCTTCCATGCATCCTAGAAGACTTCCTAGCCCAGACATCTGTGCATCGCAGAGTTGAACAGATCGGGAACCTCTGCAATGGCTACTATTATAGCCACGTTCAGAATACCAACCGGATATGGCGGCTCCCCACTTTAATCCTTTGGAAACGGCATTTTCGTCTTTCTGGATGCAACCTCGGCCCATATAGCCGAGGCGGTAAACGCACGGGTATTCAGCATGACCATGCTGAGGGTGACGGGTTCGATTCCCGGTCGGTCCAGGATCTTTTCGTAAAGGAAATTTCCTTGACTTCCTTGGGCATAGAGTATCTTCGTGCCTGCCACACGATATACACATGCAAAATGGTCATTGGCAGAGGAAGCTCTCAGTTAATAACTGTGGAAGTGCTCATAGAACACTAAGCTGAGAAGCAGGCTTTGTCCCAGTGAGGACGTTACGCCAAGAAGAGGAGAGGAGAGGATGCAACCTCGCTGGACTAGAACACGATTGTAAAGGTCAGTTTTCTTGGCTGGGATTATGTGACCCATCCGTCTTCAAAGGGTCAAAGGATTTGGCAATCCACGCAAGTTTCTCATCATCCGGTAATATTTTTAAGCCAGGAGCTAGTCTGCCCATATTCGCATAGACGATGTAACCACCAACGTCTGCTCTGAGGGGAAAACACGATTTTATAGATTTTTTCCGGATTTACATATGCACCGACTATTTGAATGAAATGATCTGTCAGTTTCGTGGATTACAGCTACAAAAAGTGAGCCGCAATGATTTTAAGATGTTTCATGTAATTTTTCCATATTTAAAACGTGTACGTCAGTTTATGCGACCATTCAGTCGTTTTGATGAATGATTACACGGATAAGATGATGTAACAAACAGATTGCTATGACCGTTATGTTAGCTATTACGGTACCCGTTTTCTGAACACGTGTTAGATTTTTTCCCTGGTATGTCCGTCTTCTTCTTCTTCTTCTATATGGCTCTACGTCCCCACTGAGACTTGGCCTGCCTCGCTTCAACTTAGTGTTCTTTGAGCACATCCACAGTTATTAATTGAAGGGCTTCCTTTGCCTGTCATTGCATGCATTTGTATATTGTGAGGCAAGTGCAATGATACATCGTGCCCAGGAAGTCGAAAAAAATTTCCCAACCGGAACGGGAATCGAACCCGGGTCTCCGGCTGAATGTCCGTATTCGTGCGTTAAATACATTCTTTGTTGATAAGCAGCAGTCCCGACTCGAAAGAAAATGTACTAACCGTGGTTTCAGAAAAAAAGCTAACACGTCGCATTCTGAAAATGTGAACTATCTGATAGTGCGGTCGAGCGTACCATAAAGCTTGGGCATCGTAGTAAAATTCAGAGCTGGTCGGCTTTAAATCAGACCGGACCAACTGTTTTTCAATGATTATGGGAAAATGTCCTGCAAGAAATTGGGATATCAAAGCATGTGCATTATTTCTTGAAATACTATGATTCCTTGGCTTATCTTTACCTCTCCAAAAAATCGCCTAGTCCAATTTGACTTTACGCGGACCAGTTTTCTTATTTCGTTTAATGTGTGCAAAATACCGGAATTAACATTAATCCCCAGGCTCTTCGATGGATCCTAACGACTTCTTCCAATGCACCTTGCAATTAAGGCAGTCTATGTTGAAAAGGTTATTTTATGCCTTATCCAAAATATGGTGCTGTACGTCGCTATTTATTAAGAAATACCTTAGTAATATTTACAATTTTTGAGATTTACGTGATAAACTGAAACATTAAGTGTCACCCGCGGGCCTCATTTACGACAAATTACGAAATGTTACGAAACTAATTTCATTTTAATAACCTTGTACTATTCCTCTACACTAAGTTTTTACAATTAAGTTAGTAAACATCAAAAGCTCATACACCCAACGCCTAATCAGATAGATATGGATTTAATTTATCTAAGTTTTGGAGAATGTTTACGACTGGGAAGAAATGTTGAACTGTTGTGGCTTTCTCAGTCTAACAGGATTAAAACGGCTATGCCAAACTCCTGACCGTTTCACTTTTGTTAGACTGAAAAGCCACAACAGTTCAGTAGTATTGTTTCAATGATGGTTTTGAAACAAAACGTAAAACTTATAATAGTTTTGCTGTGGAATGATTTTACTCGTGGCTAACCATGAGTTTACTATTTCATTAATCAATCAGGTGCCACAAAACTCACGTTTCGGGTTTCAATGAGTTTGCTTCAAGCACTTAGTAAGTAGCTGAAAGGGGGTTTGAGGAGTTTACGTCGTAATTCAGTGGAAGCGATAGAGATCTACCACAACCATCCATACAAAAAATATAACTATTCATACATGAGGTGTTTGGATTCTATACTTAGGAGATTTGACAATCACCCATTTCAGAGTAATTTAAAGTAAGCACGTTAACTGCGAATAATACTCGCCGCTTTAACTTTAACTTTAACTAATTCAATCATGTTCATCACTAAACTACTGCTTGAAAATCTATTTAGATATTTAAGGAGAACAAAAAATGTGTCCCCGAAACAGGCTTACAAAATCGGTTGTATGATGTATAATGAAGCGGATAAAAACGGCAGGCTGCGGTGGGCTGGGCACGTAGCTCGTATGCCAGAGAAATGACAAACTTATACCATATTAGTAGAGAACCAGGAAGGAGCCATTGGCTTCATGGTAGGGTGCGCACGTTGGCCTTTTAGGTCTGCCTCAACTGCATTTTGCGGCCCTAAGGGGCTCCAAAATCTCAGGGCGACTGGAAGCGATTGATCCAGGACTAAGACCAGTGGGAACGATTACTTCAATCGGCGTAGACTCACCATTACGAGTTGTAGGCTATCAAGTATCAATTTGTTAAATTATTCGCATTTTGTTGTCAAAGCATCATAAATGTTTCAGTATCTACATTGCATCCATAATAAGAATTAAACATAATTGATAATAGTCACTATGAAAGTTGTTGATATTGAAAATGTTTTTCAGGCATCTGAAATCAAATAATTAGATATCTCAAATATAAATTATGTTTATATCAATAAATTATCTCAATAAATTGTGTTCAATCACGTTTTATGGGGAGATTTCAGTTTCTTGTACACAGACGTCAGTATTGCGACCACATGGTGGTTACGTCAAAACGTTCTTTTCAATATACTCACATGTTTTAGAACAAACGCATTTTTCAATAATTGGAGCAAATGCTATACATGGTGTAGGATATGTTAAGCTGAAAAAGTGGATTTTCACCTATGTGGCGTTTACGTCACCTATGCGAATATGGGCACTAAGTGCCAAGCACTGTGCATTACTCTTGGCTTTGTAAAAAGTAAAGTTGGTACTGCGATTTGTCTTTCGCGCAGCTACGAAAGCTCCACTCATTCTTACACTCCCGATCAAAAGTTTGGGGTCACCCCTCAAAAACATATCATTTTTTTAGGCCAAATTACTTTTCCATGCTTTACGATAGTGACCCCAAACTTTTGGCAGATACATCATTTTGAGGGGTGACCCCAAACTTTTGGTCGATGACATCAAGAGTTAATATACTTAATAACTTTTTTTCTAGATTTTTTAGCTTAGTTCGGTAAAAAGCTGTTGAAAGCTCATAAAAAATAGGTTATATTGCCGCTCTCATCTTAATATTTGGTCGACTTTGGGTTAAGTTTACATACAAATATTTTTGAAAAAGTTTCATCACAATCATGATCAAAGTTAGTTTGACTTACTATCTTTCGAATAAAACCTAAGATTTTGAAATCGGACGCAAATTGGCGGAGATGTGGGGCTAAAAAATTACATATTTTTGAGGGGGTGACCCCAAATTTTTGATCGGGAGTGTATTTGTCTCACGACATAAACGAGGACAAGCACTTGAGATTGTGTGAAGCACAGACTTTTTCACATCGCACTGTGCATGCTAACAATTTCTGGCAGAACATTTCAACTGGGACACTTCGTGGGCGGAATAGGCGTGGACGTAACGACACGTCCCATAGGCCTTATCAGGTGATTGACATCCAAGAGCCGAAAGTTGTGAAAGACGGGCCCGATTGAAGTGGTGCTTTGAATCCAGTTTGACTTTCTATTCCGTCCCGTGGCTAAATTAGCTAAAGCGCCGTACTAGCGCGATACGGAGTCGTGGGTTCGAATCCCACCAAAATAAGTGGTATGTTTTAAAAAATATTTATCTCTCAATTTGACAATTGAGTGCGTTCAATGCTTCAAGTTTATGCATCCTTCCGGATACAGCAGCAGAAAAAAAGTGTAGCTCGATAAGGACTACGTTGAAGACTGCGTGGTACTTCACAATTTCACGAAGGAGTTTACAATAGCCATGCAAAACTCTTTCCACTGTTGTTGCAACTTCGATGGTAGTGGTTGATCCAATTAATAGCGTTCTATGTTCGAGGTCTTCTACACCCATAAGCGTTGCATAAACAGTTTAGCATTCGTGACGGTAGATCCCCAGCAGATCCAATATTTGGGTTATTGTGAGTGACTAAAAGATTGAAAGGGGGAGAGGGTGATGCGGGGTTTCAGAGGGCTTTCAAAGGAGTTTCAGGAAGAGGGAAGAGGTGGTTTCAAAGACGTTTTGAAGCAACCTAGAGCTACAGTGGTTCCGAAAACTACGAAAATCTCCCTAATAAAGCTAATAATAATTCTGTGAGCTAATTCAGGAGATAAGACTTGACATTTTTCGAATTTTATGTTTTTTTTATATATAAGTGTGGGCCGCTCTACTGTAAAAGCATGAATTTCATTCATGTTGTGCATGTACATTCAATAAGTAATACTCAAGAAAGTTTTTAGGAAACCTCAAATAGTGCCAACCCCCTCATTTCCCACTTCTTAACCGTCCTCAACTCCTCTTAACTCAACTCGCAACTGTTTTTTTTTTTTCGTAAACCCACCTTATCTCTTATTGAAAGTCCAACTGTTGATGAAAGATGTCGGATGCCTCGGACCTCAGGATCCATATTCGCTGATAGCGGTATCTAGCGGAAAAACCTAGGATCAACTAGCTTGCAATCGAATAGACCTTGATGTCCTGATCAGAATTGTCAAAAACAAAATTCTGAGCACTGAATCTCGGAATACAGAAACTTTGAAATTTCTAGAACTTACTAGCATTGCCTAGCGGATAAACCTAGAGTAAACTTTTGCATTATCGGATAGCCATTGATGTCAAGATCAACTTGGCTTAATACGGAAATCTTCTATGTAGCCTGATTCTCGATCAACGGATAAATCAGCCATCAACTAGAATACGCATAGCAGATAATCATACCATTCCATGCACAAGACAGTAAAAAATCGATAAAACCAAAACATCCGCGCAGAGTTCGCATCCCTACTTGTCCACCTTATACTCTCCCCCTATCGAAAGTCATCGATCATCAAATCTTTTTAGTCATGCCCGATTATCGGCAATCTCAGCTGCAGGCAGCAACAGCAAGCACATGGGGCTTGGTCCGACGACGACGACTCACCTCGCCTCAGAAAAAGACAAGCATGCTAACTCGTCATTCTACAAGAAACTTTCTCTTTCGTTACAAGCAGTTTTCCTTGTTGAGTCTCTGCCGCTGCCGCTGCACCGCGCCGTCTTCCGTTCACGACTCAATGAACGCCGGCTGGGGCTGGACCTCGAGCAAGCGAGTGCGCGGCGAGTAGTTCGGGTCCAAAATGTCGTGATTAATGATCGTCAGAAGTCAACACCGCGCACATAAAACACAACACGGTGCGCGCCGGCGGTGATGATCGGTATAAAATGCACCGCTTTGAAGAAAAGTGCATCGTTTCTTTCGGAGCTGTAAACTGCTCATGGTAGACTTCCATGGGCAGAGAGTATCTTCGCGATAGGCCAAGAAGAAAATGATAGTGAGGGTTTCTGGGTTCGATTCCTGGTCGGAATTTCCTTCGAATATTTCCTTGATTTCATTGGACACACAATATACTAATGGGAAAATGAACAAGTGGCAATGGAAACTCTTAGTTGATACCTTCGCACTCGCTCTCTTAGAGACGCATTTCACCCCGCTCACCCTGCTCCCCATCATCTTGATGAAGGGTGACATAGTACTTTCCCACCACCGCACCCGGTGCCAAGCACCAATCAGACCAATGCCGATTGAGCCCATAAATTGGGATTGCTGTGTCGTACAAGGCAGCCGAACAGGATTACTTCTGTTCTGTTGGTGGGAGCCAACCAATGCAATGCTGTATAACCCGGTCCATTCACTCCGCGATCGTCGGGTGATGATTTATGGTGTCAATAAGATGGACTGGCTGGACTACGACGGACGGCCGGCCGGCAGTCAACAACCGTAACAACGGTGAACGGTGGGCGTCGGTCGGAATGTGCGCGGAACTTTCACCGTTCTTCTAATCGAAACTGGTTCTAATGGGATTAAGGAGCAATCTAATCATAACGAGAAATGCCCACGGGATTTGCATATGAATCAAGGGTTCGTTAGATGCTATTAGGCCTGATTAGGCGATTGGTTCACGGGATACCACCCTCGAAGACATAATTGTGGCTTAAGGTCGACTTTGATTAGTTTTGAAAATGGTGGGGTGTAGGAGCGTCTGTTCACAAGGAGGCGCGGTTCTAAGATCTGACCGACATCCAGTGGCTGCATATGACATGCTGTATCGCAGTGGTGCTCAGGCTGCAGGATACCGCGGGCAAAATTTGCAATTCGAGATCGACCTGCGGGCCGCATAAAACATCGATGCACAAAAACAACAAAAAGAACAATTCTAAAGCATATTTATTAAAATCTGAACTGTTCAGAACTTGTGTAAGGGTCAAACTTTTTAATCTATTGCCCTTCGTGGAGTTCAATTTAGAATCATAAGTTTGGTTGAGAAAAACGTTTGAGCTTCAAATTGAAATTAAAACAAACAATTTAGAAGTTGCCACTAAAATTGCCTTGAAGCCACTTCAAGAACTTGTCAAGCAGCTTTTACAAGAATTTCGTTTGAATCGCTCCAAAAAGGTTTGCTGGATTTTCTCCTGAAATTTCTTGTGGAGTTGCTCCAGAAAACCTTCTGGAAACCATCGAGAAATTTCTTCAAGTTTCTTTTAGTTTTTCTAGAATTCTCTTGGAACACCTTCAAGAACTCCTTTTTGCCTTTGGAACTGCCCTGAAGTTACTTCAGCAATTCCTCATTAATCGTTTCCAAGAATTTCTCCTGGAATAGCTTCCGGACTTTTCCGAAAATTTTCCAGGAGTTTCTTGAAGATTTTAGGAAATTGTTTCCATAAGTCTCTTCTAAAGTTGATGAAATACTTCATCATTAAATATCTTCAAAAATTAGATTTTTAACAATTGTTTCCGGAAGTTTCTTCGATATTATCATCTAAAGTTGCTGCATAAGTTGCTTCAAATTTATTGCTTAATTTTCCTCAGGCGTTCTAGGCATCTTTTGTGTCTTGATGCAGTTGGTCCTGGAATCTTGTTTGTAGTTGCTCCTGAAAATTCTCTTTTTGTTGCTCGAGGAATTTGTTCTAAAGTTGTTTAAGACATTTCTGTTAGAGTGGCACCAGAGTGGCACTCCTATAATTTCCATGCAGTATCGCCACAACTTTCTCATTGAGTTACTTCAGGTTTACTTTCCCCAGAAAGATTTGAGTTTCACCATATATTTCGCTTAGAGTTGCTTAAAATTTTTCTCCAATAATGTTTCCTTGAGTTTCTCCAAAAGGGCACAGGAGACGCTTTATGAATCTCGCCTGAGATTTTTTTTTTCAAGCTCGTTCAGGAGTTTCGATTGGACAATTTAAATTGGATTCGTAAGTTTTGTTTCGAAAAATGTGTGAGTCTTATAATAGAAATTTAAACAAACAGTGCAAATTAAACAATATTGGCAACCAAGTTGAGATTTGTTGAGAATTTTGTCAAAAACTTCGTGCTTTGTGTTTTTATGTTCTTCGGAAAGACGAAATTTGAAATATTTGCTCAGCATTGCATTGACTGCGCTTAAAAACTGCAACTAATTTTTAAATGATTCAATATTACATTTTTAACAAACCTTCATTTGATTCGGATAACTTATAAATAACTATAAGCTGGCTTCGTGACTTAGCTGAAATGCCGAAATTTTTCGGAGTTGCGATTTCGAATCTTACCAGAACGGATTGTTCTTTTTGTTTATTTATCTTTTAATTTGTGTTCAACACTGTGAAAATTGATCAGCCATTTTTTGTTTATTTGTTTTCTTAATTAATTTAACGAGTTATTTCAAATAATCGTTCAAAAATTTCGATTCGTCTTAAAGTACTCTGCGGGCCGCATCTTAAGGCTTGGAGGGCCGCATGCGGCCCGCGGGCTGCAGGATGAGCACCACTGCAGTGTATCGCGTCAGATATACCTAAAGAAGCTCCCCCATTGTCCCTTCCCGAGTTAATGTAGGACTCTGGCGTGGTGAACCTCTTTTCCCATGCAACTCGTGGAAATATATAAGCAATAATTCAATTAAAAAAATAAACAAGTAGCAGCATAGGTAATGGTAATGTATGAACCCGTTCGCAAGGAGTGGGTTAGCGAAGTCTCCTTTAAGGAGAACGGATAAGGTAGGAAGCAGCTACGCACGTTGTGCCTGCATTGAAAACCCCATTTCCTCCCCGGCAAACTTGTCGGGTGAGGTCGTAGATGGAGCATAGTTTGCACTCATCAAAAAATAGAGATGGGCTTTTAGGGATGGATGTGGCTGCGCCGCAGCTTGACTCCATAATTGACTTTGCGTCCTCGAAATCCAATATTAGCAAGAACCCCAAGCAGGCCCTGTTGAGACTATGAAAGTTAATGACGACAGCCATTAATGACAATGACAATGTTAATGACAAACTCATTTAAACTGCGACAGCGGCAGAATCCGTGAAGTCGAAGGTACCGAAGTCAGCCCAGACTGAGGCCTTCGCATTCGCGGGTAGCCCCAAAAGTGTAGTGCATGTGATCGCTTACGACATGGGTAATCATATCATGCACCGCAGTGCATTTGGTGCACCGCGACAGTTCTGAGCATGCTACAGTTATCCAGGGATCAACACAGAACTTCATCGAGGGTCTCCCTAGAAATTCATTGAAATTTCGGCCAGAAACCCGATCATGAATAATTTCAAAGTGCAAAGGACATCAAAACACCAGACGGGAAGCCCTCCGGGCGGCTAGGGGGAAGCAATGGAAGTGTTCTGGACCGTTTTTGCTTACGGTATCAACGACCAGCAATCTTCGGCGGAGCTATGGAGGAGAAGGATTAACGCCATCCAAGGTAAAAGGCGATCCAAAGGGATTACACTGCAGGTCAATGGTCAAACAACTTGGGACCCACTAGTCGTCGCCAATTCATTAGCTGATTACATTGCCGAGCTCTCCTCGTTCCACCGATATACAACAGCCTTCTCCGGTAATTGCACAGTGTAGCCAAGGTTGCAAACATAACCATCCCCACGAACCAGGACTCCTAATAGGGGCTGTCCATTAATTACGTAAGGGAATTTTCGCGATTTTCTGACACCCCCTCCCCCCCTTGTAAGATTTTTTGTATGAGAACCCAAAAATTTTTGTATGGCGCGTAAGATTTCTCAAACCCCCCTCCCCCCAAAAACCCTTACGTAATTAATGGACAGCCCCATACAAGCAGCCATTCTCGTTGACGGAGTTGAACTTTGCATTCCGTAAAGCTAAAGGAAAATCTACCGGACCGGATGAAGTCGGGTACCGGATGGTTAAAAACCTACCGCCTTTGGGTAAGAAAATCCTACTCGAGCAGATTAACGACGAATACGGATTCTCGGATAAACTGATACGATTGATCAATGCGACGATGGGTCGAATGATGTGCAAGTATCAGAGACAATCTCGAGTCCCTTCCAATCTCTCTGAGGGTTACGGCAAGGTCTTTCGTGCTTGCTGTTCAACATTGTGTTAGAAGGTGTAATAAGAAGAGCGGGGATAAACACGAGTGGAACGATTTTCACGAAGTCCGTTCATTTCAACATCTTTCACATAGGCAACCGATCACGATGTTGGGGAACCCAATACCGTTGAACAAGACGCTGAAGGTCCTCGGGGTCACCTACGACCGCTTCTTAAAGGAGGCCGGCAAAATACGAATAAACCTGCTAAAGGCTATATCAGGCAGGCGAACTAGAAGCGACCAGAATCACGCCATCGGGTAGTCGACATCATCAACAGCAGGCTACTGCATAGACTGGAGGTGAGCACCTACCGCAAGCCACTGCAGCGCTATGCTGTAGGGCAGCTAACTACTTTGAAAAGACCAGCGACCGACGACGAGATCAGGAGGATCATTGTCAGCGCAGGCAAACAAGGTACTGAAAACAACGATCGGAATCACCCATGGAATCACCCTTCCTCCTGTATACGGGCGCCTTCTAAACAGGGCCAGAAACTGGTCCGCCAAACCACCATTGCCCATTGTCGACAATTACAATAAAAAGCGGTTCAGTCGCGGGTGTAATTACAGCGAGGTTCAAGTTCATTTCCTCAATCGGGCCCAGACCAAATACAGGACAGGATCTACGACATTCGCTATACCGATGGGTCAAAATCCCTGGACAAGCCATCTGACAGCAATCGAACCTCATTGGCTCGATCTTGATAGCTAGAGACTCGGTCAGCGTTATTCAGGCCGTACAAACCGAAGATAATAAGCATCCATACCCGAGCAAAGTCCAACAACAAAATTACAGCAAATCGAAAACATGATTTGTATTCAGCAACAAATTGATATCACATTTTGATATCATTTTATCTTTACTTAAGTTGATTTCAAATTTTGCTTTCGGTTTGCTGTCATTTTGAAATTATGTAAATATTTAGTGTTACAATAGTTTTTAAATCTTTTAGTAAACTATGTGAAGTTATTCTAGGGATATATCATTAGTGCAATTATATTATTGCATTAAGGATTTGATATCAACCGAAAAACTCTACATTTAACGATTTTTCATTTTTCTTGCGCTGATAACAAAAACAGTTATCAATTTGCTATCATCGATAGCAGGAATGCTTTTCAATTTGCTGTCACAGGAACATTTTTCTGCTCTCATTTTTGATGTTTTAACCGTTAAAACGACCAAAACGACAACAACCTGTGTTATCAAAATTTGCAATATCACAACATCAAAATTAGTTTTCAATTTGCTATCAGACTTTGCTCGGGTATGGATCCAGACAATCCAGATGGCCCTGAATCTGCACCCGAATACCACTTTGCTTTAGATTCCAGGTCACTGCGAAAGAGCCAGTAACGAGAAGGCCGTCCGGCAGCAGGGACAGTCGGAGATGGAATTTCAAAATAGCATCTTTTAAAACGTTTGATCAAGTGCAGCGCGTGGCAGTTTCTTCCCAAAAAGTGCATCGAGAGACAAAAGGACTGAAAACTCCCAACTTACGACAAGCAATCGCAGAATTGTCTGAGGTGGCCGTCAGGTGTGGAGCTACCAGACGGCGCCCGCAAACCTAGACGCCTGTTAATCCCGAAAATCGAGAGTAAAGCCGTCAAGTCGGACCTCAACCAGGCGTCACGAAAAGATAGGAAGGGTGGGCCTGAAAAGGCCAGCCTATCTCAAATAGAACGAAACAAGGGGTTGCTATCAATGATTGGTCCTCAACAACCACCTTGGACCATAGTTGAGTGGAAGAAGGAGAAGAAGAAACTGCCAGACGTACTGGAGCGTAGGGACAACAGGCGTAAGAGGTGTAGGAAGGCAGGTGCCAAGCGCGAGAAGTGTGACGCGCTCGTCATCAAGACTGAAGAGTGTGAGTTCTCGGAAGTCTTGAAGGGGGTGAGGAGCGACAGCAAGCTCGTGGATCTAAGGCCAGTAGTACACAGGGTCAAATATTTGACAAGGAAAGAACTCAAGAAACAACATCAGTTTGACCCTAATGATAATTCAATTGAGTTAAACAAGATGTTTGAGCATTGATTTCTTTTTGGACAAATATTTGACCCTGTGTACTAACAGCTTCAGAGCCGATGTGCGCAGTATTAGACGCACTCGTACAGGTGAAATGATCCTCGAGCTAAAGCAAGACAAGGAGTGCAAGTGGTCACCGAGTGTAGGTGGCCGTCTACCGCAGCCGTTCGGCTAGGAAAAGGCCCGGCAGCGATACAGGTAGCCTTGGTACAGTTCCCTGTTGCGGACGCTTACAAGTCCATTTAACTAGGGAAGCTCAAGTTGGGCTGGTCAATATGCAAACTGAACCTACACGAGCCACCAGAGACTTATATCAGGTGTCTGGAAGAAGGGCACATGTTATGGGACTTTAGAGCACGGTTGCAAAAAATCCGAAACTTCCAACGAACGTGAGTTTTTGTTTTTGTCTTTTCACCACACCGCTTCTGACGTTGAAGCCCCTGTCCTTCACAGAGGCAATTGAAAAGAGAATAAAAATTCTCTCTTCGCTCACACCGGGGAGACGGCGAGGTTCAAAAGCAACATTTTTCCTGTGACCGGCACTCAAACGACAAAAATTCACCACGTTTGCTTATGGGCGAGTCGCATTCATGCGGCCGGTGTTGAAATGAAGCATCCATCAGCGCAGAGCGTGTGTTGATGATGGTGCAGTCATTACCTCCACAATGTAGTTGAATTTTTCTGCGTTCACTTTCAAGTATCTCACAGCGGAGCTGAAAATGAATGTCAAAAGCATTCAGTTCAGCAGAAATTCATTCAATTGAATGAGATTTTTTCAACCCTGCTTTAGAGGCCCTGACAGAAGTAAGCTGTGTAGGCGATGTAGTGGTGAACGCCAGTGATAGAAAACAGTGAGCAATGCAGCTGAGCAGACACAAATGCAAAGCTATCCTACTCGTGAACAGCAGAAGTCAGAATATATTCGCACTTCCTTCACTCGCGAGCTAACGAAGCTGGTCGCATTCGTGATTGATTCGCGAAGCAGCTCTGAACATTTTTCAATTTACACGGCCGACAGATTTACTTTTCAGGAACAATAAATCACAAAACACTACTATCTGATGGATAATTACTTGTTTTGCTATTAAAATCGCTCTAATATGCAATTCCCGCATCTCCACTTGTTCTTCGCGAATAAAAATTCATGAGTGTTTTTGTTTTTGTTTTGCTACATACTCGTGAAGCAAGTGGGTGCGAATAAACTCACACACGGCTTACTCTCGGCACCGTGAGTAAACCGTTTGTTGGTTTTACACTCGCGAGTTGATTCCCGATGAGAGTGTTTCCATCTCTGGTGAACGTCACAGGCTACAAGGCTGCACCAGTCCACCCAAGTGTTTGATTTGTTCCGAGAAATCCGTGAGCTACAGGCACCCCAACGGGTGGTCCAAGGTGCCCGACCTGCCCGAAAGCCATTGCAGTGAACAAATCACATTGCAGTTAACGCAGCTTAGCAATTGCTTTGTTAGGCGGTTTCTGAGTTGGGAACGGATATCGCCATCATAGTTGACCCTTACCGAGTAGCAGTCGTCAACGGCAATTGGATCGCAGAAGGGTCCGGAAAAATCGAGACAAAAATGGACTACGGGTAAATACCCCGTTCAGGAGTTGGTAGCTACTACCTATGAGGACTTCGTGGGCTCCAAAGTAAACGGAGTCTTCTTCTATAGCTTTATAGACGCATAACCTTCGCAGTGGCCGATCGAGCAGTTCAAGCAGATGCTGGTCTGTATGACGACCGTGACAACAGGGCGAAGGCCGGTGGTAATAGCGGGTGACTTCAATGCCTGGGGCGTGAAATGGGGAAGCCGTTTCACAAACCAGAAAGGTCAGATCCTGCTAGAGACACTTTCCGTACTAGATGTCGACCTGACTAATGTCGGTACCGAGAATACCTTTAGTCGGAACGGTACGGAATCGATTATTCACGTTATTTTTGTAGTCCCAACAAGTTGTTCGAACTGGAGAGTAGACGATAGTTACACTCACAGCGATCACCTGGCGGTTTGCTACAGTATCGACTACAACAATAGCAGGCAGCGGGTAAAGGAAGAGGCGGCTAAGCCAAGACCAAGCCCTCGCAGGTGAAAGACATCATATTTCAACGAAGAATATTTAGGAAGGCGCTCCGCCGTAAGCGAAACCTACCTGATTTAGACGGCGACGAGCTGGTTGCGGTGTTCTCACGTGCGCGCGATTCGATCATGCCTAGTCCTAGTCAAGTCCACCCTAGAAATGGGTGACCATCAGCTTACTGGTGGATTCAAGTGATTGCGGACCTGCGCGCCGCCTACCTACGGGCCAGGGGCGGATGCCGCGTGCACGATCTGAGGAAGAGCGAAACGAACGACGGATGGTGTTCGCCGTTGCAAAAGTCGCGCTGAAGACCGAGATAAGGGCAAGCAAAAAGGCCTGATCGAGGGTCTCTGTCAGAGTGCCAATTCGAATTCGTGGGGTGATGCCTACAGGATCGTGATGGCCAACCCAAGCAACACACATGGTCACAAAACAGTGACGGCAGCGTATATAAGGGTTGCGCAGAAGTCACTGTGACTTACTGCGCAGCCCTTACATACGCTGCTGTCATTGTTTTTAACCATGTGTGTTGCTTGGGAAGACTAGAGGTGTAGTAGCTCCTACAGAGCAATCTCCAGAGATGTTGGAGGGGATCATCGAAGGGCTTTCTCCGCTTCATTATCCTAGGCCTCTGCCTCCTTTCGTAGGACAGCTGGGAACTGGGGCTGGCGATGAGGAGAGAGTCACCGATGAAGAACTTGTAGAGATAGCAAAGTCCCTTAGCGTAGGTAAGACCCCAGGTCCGGACGGAGTTCTGAGCCTGGCCTTAAAAGTAGCTATTGCAGAGGCTCCCGAGATGTTCAGGTCTGTTATGCAGAAATGCCTGGACGAGGTAGTTTTCCCACGGGTTTGTAAGCAATAGAGCCTGGTTCTATTGCCAAAGGCGGGGAAACCACCGGAGACCCATCGGCATATAGACCAATATGCTTGATCGACACGGCGTGACGAGGAAGGTGCTCGAAAAGATTATCCACAAGAGAATGTTGAGTAGGTTGTCCCAAAATAGCACATGGTCGAAAAGCGTGGGGGCTCACCCTGCAAATGATAGCTAAGGGTGTTAGATACAAACTTTTGTATGACGGCAACTTTCAAAAATGATGTTTAGAGGTCGCCCCGGCGAGATTTTTGAAAAATGGCCATTTTTCGTAATAAATTTCATACAAATATTTTTGACCATACAATAATTGGCAATACCCACTATTTTTATATTTTTTACAGCTTGATATGGATCCAAACGTCATGGGAAAAATAATTAACGACATGTTTTGCAGGTAACTTTTTGATACTGAATTTTTGAATTTACTAAAATTTCTCATTTTTTGATATACTTTGCATTTTACCCATCATAAAAAGTATCTGAACCTAATGCTAATTTAAAACAATTTTCATAAAAAGATAGAAAATTTTATGAGGAAAAACTTTGCCGAAGACAGCATGGCGTTTTTTCTATCCGTTTTAGAGTTATTCACGATTTACTATTTGGTGAAATCTGGATTTTTAGGTATTTAAAAAAAATCACAAAAGAACTGCCCAAAAACACATACAAAGTAAAAAATTACGCATGCTCAACAAGTTTTTGTCTTGATTGTGTTTAGGAATTTTGGTAGCATTATTCATTGAATTTTTCTTTCCGTTGACAAATCCATTTTCTTTGATCTAGAAAGGCGCATACTAGCGAGAAACTTTATCATAAGGTACCATTTTGAGAGCCTCAGTAGGCCATGGCATTTATAACGGTTACGTACTGACAAATGGTTTATACGAGCATAATACACATTCAAACGCACGGCACATTTTCTATATCATTTAGAAGGTGATACATTCCGCAAAACATGTCGATCTTGTTTTTCAATGATGTTACTCAAATCGTTCAAAGACATGAATAAAACGCTCTAGTAGTACCTATCATTTTGGTCAACAGATAGGACGATAAAAATGACGTCACTTGTTTACGTCCAAAACTGTTGTTTACCAATAATAGCCTACCTTGTCTTATTGTATGCCGTGTATGTGTTATGGTAATCAAATTGTTCTAACCTTGGATAACATTACGTTAACTCACTGGTTCATCTCATCCCACCCGTTTCAATTTGCCTCGGTGTATCTTATTTTCGGTGTTAATAAGATAGTTCGAATCAGTAGATGTAAAAAAAAGACATGATCTGCTTTTCAGAATGTCTTGAATTGGAACTTAGTATCTAAAAATTGGTATTCTTACGTAAAATGTTCGTAATCGCGATTTGAATTTGGCATGGATCAACGTATTCGCCTTTATTCACTTTGCCACTGTTTCCTGGGCTGTTTCACTGGTCCAGGACTCATAAGTCTTCATGTAGAAAAATAATTGAGAATATCGGCAGGAAAGTAAGATAAACGCGGCTCAACATTTTGTAGAGAATATCTTTAAAAAATCAATAGGCTGTACGAAGCTTGTCAAGAGAACAAGCTTTTCAAGAAATCTTTGCTAGTTAATTTCCATATGAAGGGATTGAATAACAAGAAATAAAAATCAAATAATGATGTCACCATAATTCCATAACACAATCAAAACAAAAACTTGTTGAGCATATGTGATTTTTTACTTTGTATGTGTTTTTGGGAAGTTCTCACGTGAGATTTTTAGAAAAATACCTAAAAATTCAAATTTCAACAAATAGTAAATTGTGAATAACTGTAAAACGGATAGAAAAAACGCCATGCTGTCTTCGGCAAAGTTTTTCCTCATAAAATTTTCTATCTTTTTATGAAAATTGTTTTAAATTAGCATTAGGTTCAGATACTTTTTATGATGGGAAAAAGGCAAAGTATATCAAAAAATGAGAAATTTTAGTAAATTCAAAAAATCAGTATCAAAAAGTTACCTACAAAACATATCGTTAATTATTTTTCCCAAGAAGTTTGGATCCATATCAAGCTGTAAAAAATATAAAAATTATGGGTATTGCCAATTTTTGTACGGTAAAAAATATTTGTATGAAATTTATTACGAAAAATAGCCATTTTTCAAAAATGTCACCGGGGCGACCTCTAAACGTCATTTTTGAAAGTTGCCGTCATACAAAAGTTTGTTACTAACACCCTTAGCTATCATTTGCAGGGTGAGCCCCCAAGTTTTTTGACCATGTGCTATTTTGGGACAACCTAATGTTGAGGTACACCAAGGGTAAATGATTGCTCGCGCAACCAGTTTGGCTTCCAGAGTTTGGCTGGAATGTTTCGCTGGAATTCCGTTCCAACGGCTATCACCCACATCGTCTTGAAGCTAGAGAGGAGGTGGCGCGTTAACTTAGAAAATTACAATAGGTGGTTCAAAGGTTCGGAGTCGGCTACGTAGGTCATGCCGGTGCCCTGCGGTCGAAACCGACCTTTACAGCGAATAAGTGGTCGCGAGGAGAACATCCTGGTAGCGTTGCTGTCATGAAGTCGGTCTACTGGGTTGGATCCGAGCCCGCCGTTGGAAAAATACCTTCATCATGGTGGTAGTGGTGAGGACCACTCGGAAAACTGCCAAAGCGCCAGCATGCTACCTTGGTGGACTCCTCAAAGCAAGTCATCGATGTTCATTGCTGCAGGTTACGCGGCTAACCTTGAGGATGCGGTGTGCCGACGAACCGACGTGACAGCTAGAACAAGCAAATTCAAATTTGTTGTCCGCGACGCCATGATGAAAAATAGCCGAACACTATCGCCACATCTATAACGGTTCGCGTTGGCTTGCTAGCTTGATCCCAAACCCCCGTGTGTTCATATAGGAAGAGCTGCGCGTCTGCGCTGATTTGACAGAGGGGTTCGCTCGCTTTGCTGGTCGACCGTTAAATTGAGGGGGATAGTTTTGAAACACCACTGTCACGTCGGTGTGGTGCACTAGCCCATCTCTGAAGCAATGCCTTCTGGGTGGTTCCGGAGAAACGTAGGGTATGTATTTAGTGGGTTGGGTAGAGGAGAGAGTAGTCCTGACTTTTGTTGTGGGAGATGGTCCTTGACTCCACATTACCGGGACCTCCCTGTTCAGGTGTATGTTGAGCAGATTATTCCCCCATGGTTAAGAAGAGAAAAAAATATAGGGTATTGGTTCCCTTCTTAAGCACGTGGCTCTTATTTTCATCCTACGAAAAACAAAGGATTGAAGCGCTGTTTGTTTTGTTTCATATTTTTGTATTTTTTGTTAGAAGTGAGCACCCATGAAAACAAAAAGAACGGAATCAATCGGTGCCGTAATCGCTTGTTTTCGAATAGGATGAATATGGGAGCGTGAGATTAATGATGGAACACATACCCTAGTCTTAAATATGCCGAAAAACCTTGTCGAAGACCGACAAGTGTTCACGTTTGCGAACGAAACTAAGAATCTATTTCTTACAGATTAGTTCCACAATGATATGCATCCGAACGGCTTATGAATTTGGTGGTTGAGCGCCTCGCTCCTCATCATTTCGGCCTTATACCAAGATTTAAGATAAATGACCAACATAAAGCGTCCAAAGCATGGAAACGCAAGTAGAAACCTCAAGTATAATCTTTAGCAATTAAATGACCAATATTTATCTGTATTTCATTATAGAACTATAAATAAAAGCGGCTACCATCGCCGTACCTTTCCTTCAAAAATCTCCACCACCATCCATCATTCCCGCACTATAATCGATCGTTCTTCAATCATTAGCCTTGAACCGTCCAAATTCAAACCCCAAACGGAAAAGGTCATTTCCACTAACATCGGTACGCATTTAGTGAAAACAAAAGTCCGAAAAGCGATGCTGCTGTTTAGAACTCCAACGCCAAAACAAACTCCAAACGATTGGGGGCTTTCATTCTTGCGCCCGCGCATTCTCATCGATCTTGAAAGGCGTCTGTTTCGACAGCCACCGATCTACTTATGCATACCTACCAACCAAAGACACAATGATTGATAGCCGAAAATTGAGCGTGTAACTAACGCGTGGCGGTAAGCTCTGGTTTCTGATTGAGGGAAGGTGCTATTATTGGTTATGCTTCGTTTCCCCTTAACGAATGACTGCCGGATTTGACGTGTACGTACAAATAGAGCATAATATGTATGGATAAACGGCACCCAATTATGCTTTACAAATATAGCAGCAATGGGCCTCCCATCATGATCCCCCAATCTGGTCAAATAGGTAGTAACCCTGGTAATCACCGTTCAAGTGATCGGCAACTTTACTCCTAGACATCAGTTGTGCCACATGTTTCAAGGGCTTGCATTGCGGTTCGCATAGTACACCATATACGTACGGTACGGTGGAACATGAATTGAGCTGGATCACGATCAGTCCGATCACCGTCGGCCACCATGGTTGCACCACTTTTTGATTGATCGACATTGACCCTGAGGATGTGTCAAATTTATGGTGCCAGTTGTTGGAACTGGCTAGTGAATGAGTCATTTTTCGTTTTGACCTCTTCGAACGTGGGGAATATAGAGGCTTGCATCAAAAACATAACCTCATCGAATTCTCATACGATTTGTAAACATTGCCCTCAAATTTTTTTTGAGGGCAAGGACGGCTTTATGGACCGACGCCGAAGGAAAGAAAGAGAAGGAGACAGTGATGACGTCAGCGTGCAAGCGCTCATGATGGGTTTTTATTAACCCCAACAAAGAAGCGATGGATGTTACCGCGAATGTTGGTTAACGGGGCTCACCTGAAAAGAAAGAGAAATGCAAATATAAGTTACAAAGAGTGGAGCTATATTGAAAACAAATATAATGAGAAACTACAATTACGGATCAAAAGTATCATTTTGCGTAAACACCAATATTGAAGTAGGTAAATTAGTTTGCGTTGAAAAGTTTATATAAACATTGAGTCTGAAAGAAACAAAAAAGAGTCATAAATCCCTCCAGAAATTTGTTTGGAAACTTTTTCACGGATTCATACAGATTTTTTTTTACTGTTCCCGCCAAAAATTTCTACAGTCCAGTCTTGGTAAGGTGGTATGAACTACCAAGGGGCCGTCCATATACCACGTGGACAGAAAAATCATGATATTTGACCCCCTCCCCCCTCCCCGTGGACAAACGTGAACTTTCAATTTACCCCTACCCCCCTCTCCTAATGTCCACGTGGACATCACAAAAAAATTTTTTTTCAATATTTGATTTTTTTTAATAAATTGAAAACAGTGATTTTGAAAAGTGTTTTAAGGAATGCAATTTTTCTTCGAAATAGGGAAGTGGAACCATTTCGGCAGGAGTCCTATTTTGGGCACTTTTCTGCTCTAACTCAGCCAATTCTAAACCAATTGATACAATTTTTGGAACGCGATGAGATACGTATAGTATCTAGCCGTGAACAAAATTTAAAGTCAATTGGGTTTTTAAATTTTGAAAAATGTATCGATTTTTTGAAAGAGAATTTTGGAAGAGCACCTTTTTCTGAGTCACTATGATTTTTTTTCAGATTTTTAGAACCTTATTTTGGTACCTAAAATCAATTTCAAATATCTATATTTTTTTTAATCACCTTTTGACAGCTGGGCAACTGTTTGACAGCTCCGCCCAGTGCAAACTGCGACGAGGGGTGATTCGACAAATCGCTCCCATACAAACTTCAAATTGATTTTTAAATAGGTTCCCGGGCTCCAAAATTCATGAAAATTTGGATTTCGACTCAGTTTGACATGCAGATTCAGAATATCGAATTATCTCAACACCGTTAAAGAAGCCAATTGGTTTGGACTTGACTGAGTTATAGCGAAGAGTGCCCAAAATACCGGCCGCTGCTCAAGTGGTTCGCTACCCTAGTTCACAATGTTATGTTTTAAATAAGGTTCAAAAGTTTATGAATTACATATTGCGAAGTTTACGTTATAAGTACAAGTTATAGTTTATTTATTTTTCAACAAAACAATTGCAAGAGGCAAACCCCTTTGCGTGACTTCCTTTCAAGGTCTTTTTCAGAGGTACAAAAAAGAACAAAGTTTACAACATTGGTTTTAATTGAACTGAATGTTTTTAAATTCATGATTGTATGGTTTGTTCCTTTTTTAGTTAAGAATACTTTTATGCAATTCAGTGTCATGATTTCTATTTTATACTACTTATATTAGTATCATAATGCCCAACTTTTCCGTACCGGAGATGCAACTGAAATAAGTTGTATAATAAAAAATAGTTGCATAATGTTCACAATGCAACTCATTTGAGATGCATTATAAACATTATGCAACTCAAATTAGTTGCATCATGAAAAAATCATTGCACAAAATCTTGTATGGAACTCGTTGCAATACTCGATTTTTTCAGCACACTTCGTATTTATCCAACTCGGCAAGCCTCGTTGGATAAATGTACGACTCGTGCTGAAAAAATCAACTTTTTGCAACTCGTCACGTAAATAACTATTATGTGGTTGTATTTTGAAAATCTTCAAATTCAAATTTACATGGTCATTTAAAAAATGCATAGTGCATACCTAGGTGCATACTAAATACTAAATGATCAAATATTCAATCATTTAGTAACAGTAGGTGGTACTCACACTTTTACGCCGTACATATAAGAGTTAGAATATGGCATCCTTGGTGATAATTGTAGGAAAAACAGTACCCTAAAAGTTTGCCGAACTTCACATTGTAATAACAAGCTTCTGAACTGAGTTATATATAAATGAGTTAAACGATGGCCAGGTGAGTGAAAGCATCCTTGATAATCAAAATTCTGATGAATTTAAATAGCTACTCAATTTTCAACGAGTGTATCACTTAAGTAATGCGACATCATTTGTTTCGTTAGTGTATCTTTGTTTCTTAATTCTTATATCAATACTGTCCACGTGGACATTTGACAGACCCCCACCCCCCTCTCCGTGGATAAGCGTGGACTTTTATCGAACCCCCTCCCCCCTCCAAGTTGTCCACGTGGTATATGGACGGCCCCCAACCAAGCCGATCTGTTTAAAAGCACAGGTCGTACGGCAGAAGTTTCACGCATTCGATGTATTCGTTCAATACATGGCCTACTTGCCTAATTTCTCCTTCCATAAAAATTTTCATATTTGTTCGCAACCTAGCGAATACTATCATATCTATCATTTCATTATCCCAGCGTTTCTCAAACTATGGGTCGCGACCCACTGGTGGGTCGCGGGCTAATTTTTAGTGGGTCGCGAAGGCTTCGATGAGTTTGTAATTAATGGCTCAATCAACTTATGTCAAATAATATCCCAAGTAACACCGAAAACATAATCAGAAGTCTTAAACTAATCATTTTGTCCTATAACAGTTGTTTCAAAGTTTTTCAAAACAAATGTTGTCTTGTATAAGTCATATTCATGATTCCAAAAACTAGTCTTCAATGATCTCTTATTAAAAAGTTGTATTTGAGTAAATATTTTGTCTTTTCAAACAAATCTGACATGTTGATATCAATTTTGTTGGATATGTTCTAATAACGTTTATTTTGCCGCAATATGACAAGTATGATTAAGTCGTAATATGTTCATCAAACATATTCTCGGTAGGGACTTTCGGTTCTTCAGATTTGTGCTCATGAAAATCCGAGCTGTGGCTTCGTCATATCTTAACGTTTCGCTAATAAATGCAAATACATTACAACACTCCAATTTATTGGGTTTAACATTACAACATATTTTCTGTATTGCACGCGAACTTTCAATAGATTCTTCTCTATGCTACTGCCGTCCAACTTACCCGATTATTGTAATAAATATATAAACTATCACAATATTTTGCAGCTCACATTTATATTTTACGACATGAAATGACTTGAGTCTTCCTAAAATAGTTTGTTTTGCTATTTATAATAATGGTATAAGTTTGCTACTATTGAATGGGGTCAATAGTGACGTAGATCGCAAAGGAAACTTCCTTGAATTTCTTCATGCCTACCACACGATAAACAAATAAAAGCCCCTCTACAGCTCAACAGACTCAATATTTTTGATAAGTCGTATTAGAATAATATTTTCAGTCTTACTTCCAATACTTGTTTTGGTTAAGTTCTGTCGAAACATAATATGTTTCATTTGTTCTTATGAAGTCAGATTGAGGGTTTATGCAGTATGTATACAAACATGTGTAACATGATGACATGTTCAGTATGTTTCATAAGTCATATATGAGTAGCATTTTCAGTCTATCTTTCAATATTTGTTTTCGATGAAGTTTTTGTTAAACATAATATGTTTTGTTTGTTAACATTAAGTCATATTTATGTTTTTTCAATAAGTAAACAAACATATGTAACATAAACTAAAGTCATTATTTTTAACTAGGCTATGTTACATTACCGATCATAAATATGTCGATATAATGTTCAATATGTAATAAATTAAAAATAAAAACTATACTTTTACCATTGACACGGTCAAAATATAGTTTTTATTCTTAATTTATTACATGCTAGCTGTTGTTTTGCCATTTGTGGCTGGAGTGGTTGACAGCTGTTGGGTTCATTGAACCACGGCACTTATTGCGATCGTGTTGGTTTTCTTTCCAGCTCATAAAAAAACAGTGTTTTATAAATTTTATTACTTTTCTAGTTGATTTTCGTAACTTTTTCTACTTATGAACACAGCCACCATGAATACGAATCGAACCGTGCAAGAGTCATGCTGATCCGTTCATCCGTTCATGAGTTTTGTTGCCTCAAAGGAACTTCTAATTAATTTTTATATATATAGAATGAATATCTCTACAATTTTGATTGTATTATTTAATAAAATTTCAATTGGCTCGACGACATACATCAATTTTATCATTCTGGAAAAACTAGTAGTGTACCATTTTTCTAGATGGAAATTCTTATCGACTTTCACCGCATTTTTTTTTATGAAAAATTACCCATTTTACGAACCGACAACAATGTTGATAATGATATTGATTTTCACGAGGTATCAGCCGAAAAATGTGAAATACATTTTATTCTTTTTCTAGCGATGTCAACACTGGACCAAAGCCAGCTTCTCAGCTTAGTGTTAGTCTACGAGCACTTTCACAGTAATTTATTTAGAGCTTCCTCAGCCAATGTCAATTTTACATGTGTATGTCACTTTAAAATTTCTTCATTCGTATCCATATAAATTTTGATGGCTATATGTATGACATTGTCAAAAGAATATTCTCAATTTAAATTTACAACTTTTCCAGATTGGTAAGCATTAAGCTAATTTCTAATCATATCTCGAATCATTTAGCATGCCGAGTGCAAGTATGCCAATTATTTTTTCATTAATACTTTTAATATTTATAAAATATCCAGTCAAATATCCCATTTTTATCAATGATGTATGATTTTTTGCAGGAATTAAAAATATTATTTAGGAAAACAAAGCACTTTAGGTTACACATGCTCAAGTAAAACGATGGTTTTAATTTGTTTTATTTTATTATCCTTCAAATATACGTGTTTATAAGGCGCATTAAATTTATCGAAGTACAAATGCCTATTTCAACAGAAAAAAAATATTCCATGGATTGATTTCGAAACTGCTGCATGGATTACTTTGGAAAATGGACCAGAAATTTAATCCACCATTGAACAAATTTTCCAGCTATTCTCTAAGCAAATCTTCCATGGATTGCTTCAGAAATACCTCTATGAGTTTTTTTTTAAGAATTTCTTCCAGTATTTCTTTTATAAATTCCTTCTTGGATACCAACAGAAATTCCTCTAGATATTTATCAAGTAATTTCGTCAGGGATTCTTTTTGAAAATCTTCCGTGAAGTCCACCCAAAATTGCTCCATCAATTCCTTTAGATTCTTTCATGGGATTTTATCATATTCCGCAATTTCGCCAGATATTCCTTCATAACATAGTTAAAAAGGATGCTTTAAGAAAATCATCCATGGTTACTGCAAGGATTCTTCCAGGATTTGTTTTTGAAATTCCTCCAGGGCTTCTTTCAGATATTCTTTTAGCAATTTCTCCAGAGACTTCTGCCAAGGGTTTTTTGTTTCGGAAATTCTTCCAAGGATTCTTACGGAAATTCCTCCGGTGGTTTCGCCTGATTTTTTTTCCAGAGATTCCTTGAAGAATGTACCCGGAGGTTTTATTGAGAGTTCCTGAAGGAATGTCTCTTGTAAATTACTCAGAGGTACCTCCAAAAATTTCAGCAGAAGTTCATATAAAGATTATTTGAAGGATTTCTCCGGGTATTTTTCTCGGGTATTTGGCTCGCTGAACGTGCACCATATCATCGTGTTGCGTCTAGCTTAATATCTAAGGAGGAATAAGGGATTAGTTTATTACGACGAGATTTTTAGCTTTAGGATAGTTCATCTCGGGACCCACGCTTAACTTCCCTTCCGAAGGAATAACCCACATTTTGTGATGTTGTCGGGAGTGGGATTCGATCCCAGGTCCTCGGCGTGATGGTCAAGTTTTCGAACCATCACACCAGGTCCGCTTCACAGGGAAAAATTATTAATAGAAATAATGAAAAGATTTTTTTTTTCATGTATTCGGCTCCCTTCTGGAAATCTCTCCAATGATTACTTCTGAAAAAAAAAACTAAAGACTCCTTCAGTAATCCAAGCGCTTATTCAGCGTTTTTTTTAGGAAACTCCCATAGTTATTCCCATAAAAAAACAGAAACTTATACAATAATCACCCACAAAATCACACTACGAGCTCTTCAAAAATATCTATACAATATTCTTACAGTGAGTAATTCAAACATTTCACTGGCTATTTCTACGAAATTCCTCAATACATTATTTCAGAAAATCTTTCATGGATTGCTTCAGAAATTTATCCATGAATTTCATCACAAATTCCTTGAGAGAAGGTTTCATACAGCAACTTATTGAATGTTTCGTTTGGAAAATCATCCAAACAATCCTTCAGGCAATTCTTCTGAAATTCATCCAGGATTTTTGAAAAATCAGCCCAGTTCTTCCTGGGATTTCTTAAGAAAATTCATAGTTTCATTTAAAAATTTAATTCGTAATCGCGTGAGAAAAAAAAGCAGTTCTGTGATATTCGAAGGGCGAAAGAGCCTCTTACAAGATATTATGATTATTCAGAAATTCGTCCCGAGCATTTTTCAGAAACTTAGACATTAATCACCCCACAAATTCCCACTGAAACTCCTCTTCGGGCATTAAAAAAAAAAACAAACAAATATTCATTCAGAATTTTTCCCAAGGGATTTCTTCAGGTTCATACAGTGAGTAGTTCAGACAGTTCACTAGCTATTCTAAAGGTGCCATTAGACTGTTTGTCATAATGACAAATATTTGCCATTGTATCCCGACATTCATCCGAGGTTACCATGAATTACGTTGCGTTGGTCATTTGTTGAATTTGTTTGGCCAAAAAAATATTTCTCAAAATATTATTTTAGAAAATCTTGCATTGATTGCTTCAGAAATTCCTCCATGAAGTTCTTCAGTAATTCTTTGAGAGAAGGATTCATTGTCATCGAAGGATTTGTTTTGAAAACCATCCAAAAAATCTTTCGGCTGTTTTAACAGAAATTCCCCCATCGATTCATTCAGAAAATCTTCCAGGGAATTTAAGAAAAATCTTCCAAATGTGGATTTCAATAGACAATGTATAGTTTCCTTTAGAATTTTCCCCAAACTTTTCTAAAGATTTGCTTGAAAATGTATTTCCGTGCAGAAATTCCTTCCCTCAGAAGACTTCTTCATCATTTGATAATTCTCTTCACGAATTTCAGCTTGGGATTACTTCGAAAGTTTTTCCAGGGAGTTTTTTTTTCAGAAATACTTTTATCAGTTGCTTCAAAAATCCTACAGAGATTCCTTGGTAATTTTTTCCATGGGTTCCTCCAAGGATTCCTTCAGGTATTCTTTCTGGATTCAGATATTTCTACAGGGATTTTTTCTTTGCGGAAGTTCTTTCAGAAATTGCACAAAACTAACTGGCAAAATTTTTAAAGAATCCCTGAAAGCATTTCTAAAGCAATACCAGGCGGATTGTCTAAAAGAATCACTTAACAAAAACTCCTGCTCATACCTTTGGTGATTCCTAGAAGAAATTCTTGAACATTTTGTGAAGGGATTCAAGTACAATAATTTTTGAATTTATCTCTGGAGGAATTCATGCACGAATTTCTGGGAGAATATTTGAAGAAACTCCTTAGGATACCCAAATACCCAGAAAAAAAATCATGAGAAACTTCTGTGGGAACTTCCAAGGAAAAATTGCTCAGGAAATTTCTGAAAGAATGTCTGTAGAAATCCGTGAAGGAATTTCTGAAAAAAAAATCATCTCAAAATGTCTACTGAAATTGCAGACAAATGTTGGTGGAATTCTTGCAGAAATCACCTAATAAAGTTCTGAGGTATCCCTGAAAAAAATCCCTGAAAAAAAAACTCTGGAAGATATCTCTGGAGAAGAAATTCTTGAAAAAGCTCTCAAGAGATTAGTACACTAAAATCCCTGTACCGTGTGGAGAAAGTTTTGAAGGAAAATCCGGCAGAAAAATCAAAATATTTTATCATTGAATCCACAAACTGTTTTCGGATGGCTTTTCAGTCTAGCAATAAATCAGAAGATAAATATGGAATAAGAAAATTCCATCATTTGTTCTTTTTAAAGCGTTCCTGAGAAAAAAATGGACTTCTAAAGGAAATTTCCAGAGGAATTTCCAAAAAAAAATCGAATCTCTGAGAAAAAAGTCTCCTAAAATTGATTCTTTTAAAATATTTTAACGAAATTCCGTAGAAAAACTCCTGGAGAAAATTCTGATAATATTCGTAAAAGAATTTCTTCAAAAATGTATGCTCGATCTTCTTTAGCAATTCTTGAAGAAATTCCCTAAAGTATCCCTGAAGAAACCCAAGGAAAATTTCTGAAGAGGCCTGTGTACTAGTTTCGTGATGAATCTTTTGAAAAGCCTCTTTATAAACTCCTGAAGTAGATCCAAGGAAAACTTCCTGGAAAAAATCCTGAATAAATCTCCGGACAAATCCTTGGAGAAATTTTTAAAGAAATACACGGACAGCAATGGACTCTAGAGGAATTCCTGGTTTCCTGGTTGAAGGAACTTCTTGAGTAATTAGTAGTATCTAAAGATATTTCCGAAATGATGATCCACTGATGAAATTTCAAAAAAAAAGCTACAAAAAAATCTGGATGAATTTCTGAAAAAAACAGGAATATATTAAAAACGCATTGATGGATTTTCTAAAGAAAATCCAGGAGGAATACCTGAAGAAACACCTGGAAACTCCCAGTGGAAAATCTAACGAAATCTCTAGAGATATGTTTTGAATAAAAAAAAATCCTGGAGAAATCCCCTAATAAATCCCAGAGGATTTTCTGACCGAAATTCTCAAAAAACAATTCGCTGGAGCAATTTCTCAACAAAAATCCAGAGAAAGTTTTGAAATGAATCCTTGGAAAATCGTTTGAAAGAATACATAAAGGAATTCCAAAGAAATCCGATGGATTTTTCGAAAAAAAAAACGTGGAAAAGTCCCAATAAAGATAATGTAAATCTCTGTTGAATTTTCGAAAGAAATCCCTGGAGGAATTTCTGCACAAACTTATACACAACTTTTTGTAAAACTTCTAGGGGAACCCCTTGTGGAATTTCTGGTGAAATTGGAAGTTGCTGTGAGAATTCGTGGTGAAATACTAGAATTTCCAAAGTAACACTAGTACAAAACTTTTGAAGTCAATTTTGAAACACTTACTGAAAAACTTTAGAATAGGTTCCGAAGGCAGTTTTGTTAAGGGAATCTCTGGAGAAGTTTCTAAATAAATACCTAAAGAAATCTCTGAACATATTTTTGAAAGATTACCTGGAGCAATTTTCGCTCAAATCCAAGGATAATTTGTTGGAAAAAATGATGAATTTCATATGTAAATCATGCAAGATGCAATGAAAAAATTTATCGAGGAATTTGTAGAATAGGAGGAATTTCTAAACAAATCCCAGAAGAAAATTTCCGAATGAATCCATGGAAGTTTTTTTGAAGAATCCGTGAGGGAATTTTCGGCCGAATACTCGGACAAATTTTCGAAAGAAATTTTTTAAAAAGATTCATTATAAGATTTTCTGAAGAAATTTTTGATAGATTTTCTTAAGGCATCTTCAATAAATTCTCCAAACGAATGCGCAGAGAAATTTCTGAATAATTATCCAGCGGTATCTCTAAAGCAGAGCGTTCATGATTAACAAAAAATTCAATCATGATTAATCATTGGTGATTAAAATTCCAATTTTGGTGATTATTGATTATGATTAATGATTAATTTGATTTTTAGGATGATTAAAGATTATGATTAATGATTAAAATTGATTTTATCTGTGATTAATGATTATTATTAATGATTAAAAACGGCTCATTGATTAAAAATCATGATTAATCATGATTAATCAATCACAAAAAACTGGAAATGATTAAAATATATTTATTGTTTAACATGTTTTTGAAGTTTCAAAAGTAAAGGGTAACTCTGTCCGGGAGATTTTTGTAAAAAGAATTATAAATTATATTATATGAAACAGCATTTGAACCAATTTAAATTGGATTATATATTTTATATGATGAATCATTTTCGGTGATGAATGATTAATGATTGATTAATATTTTTTCTTATGATTATGATTACTGATTAATGATTAGATTGCAAAAACAGTGTGAGTAAGATTAATGATTAATGATTAAATGAGATTTTTTTTTTGTGATTATGATTGATGATTTTGATTAATCTTAATCATTAATCATTAATCATGATTAAATTTATGATTAATCATTAACGCTCTGCTCTAAAGTGATCCCTAGGCGAATTTCTCAAAAAAAAAAATCTGAAATGATTTATGCCTATTGGTGAAGCAATACATGCCAGATTTCGTAAAAGAATTCTTTGTGACACTTCTGGAGGAGCACATGGGAGATATGCAGAATCAATATGTAACATGATAATTTGATTAGAGAAATTTTCCTCGAAGACCGTTGTAATAAAGTTTAAAATTCTGAGTTCACTTACTTTTATTAAACACCGCTGAATTTCCGAAGGAACCCCTTGAGGAATATCAAAAAAGATCCCTGTAGGAATTTCTGAACCAACTCGTACGGGACAATTTTTAAAGCAATTCGTAAAGGAATTCCAGGGTAAATCCACGAAGACATCTTCAAAGGAATCCCTGAATAAATTTCTGAACTTCTCGATTTTTTTGGGACGTTTATGCAAATGACGTTATTGTGTATATTCATTGCTCCAAATATTACCAAACTTACATTTTGGAGACAAAATATTTCGATCGTAACAAGCTTTTTTTATGTTTTGGCATACAATTCAAATAAAAATATAATAAAAAAAACATTGCTTCGTTTGTATGTAAAATTCGATTTGACACAAATTTCAAAAATTGAAATGCCCACTAAATCGAGGTACCTGTAGTTGCATTATGGTTTATATTGCAACTCATTTCAGTTGCATTGATTCATAATGCAATTGTTTGATCCAGAACCTGACACAGAAAGATCACAGTAGTCGCCTGTGCGAGTTTGCATTTATTATTTAACGAGTTCATTCTACATTTATGCAATTTCATTCATAGAACGCAATCAGTGAAGTAAAAGATTTGTAGTAATGGGCTGAATTTTTGAATGGTGAGAAGGCAAATTCTCCACTTCTGCAATAATAGGATACAAAAAGCGTGGATATTATGACTGCTTGTCTAATTTAATGCTGTTTGAGCAAACCTTTGGGTATCTGTGTTGTTGTTTTCTAAATTTCTTGTCTCTGCAACAACACAGTTTCCCACAGTTCTGCTCAAACAGCATCAAAATAGACAAGGAATCATAATACCCAGGATTTTTGCACGATTTCCTTCCAGAAACAGAGAGTTCACCTTCTCACCGTACAAAAATTCAGCTCATTACTAAATAGAAATGCGTGCATGCCTATACAAGTCCTGGTTGTTTGGGTAAGCCCGTCGACTGTATTGAAGAAGGCAGTGAGGCTTTGCGCGAATCAGGGAACAAAGTCTTCTTGTTTTCAGGTGATGCTTCCGCCCGGTCAACCATAGTGTGCTATACAGCAATCACAATGATTTGAGCACCCGGAACGGCGATCAATGACATTCTCACCAATATATTCATCAGCTTAACTGCGTGGTTCATTCATGGTAAATAATATTCGCACCTGTATTCGACTAATGTAGCTTTTAAACAAATTGTTTAAGATTATAATTAATAGTAGCGCTGGTTCGTGCACGTGTCTCTTTTTCAACAAATCTACAACAATGCTAATAAAAAAAAACAACAATTCGTTCAAATGCCGTAGTCATTTTAATTGTGCCATTCACTTGATCTTTTTTGGTCTGCAGGCGATTTTTCCACTGCTTCATCAACCGCTACTACGACCATGAACGATCGACATTACCCAAATAAATCGAAGGATGAGCCAGAGACAGAATCCGAACAAAAGTGGTGCTCTCTTGCTCTTAAATGGATTCGATCGTTGTTATTTGCACTGTTTTCCGATAGATTTAAACCCAAAATAATTGGTGCGATTTAAGTGTGATGTCGTTCGATGAACAACTTTTAGACCCGCAGCTATTGACCTTCCTTAGACCAGATTGGAGTGTACATAACGCAGAAGTGCAAATTAGATTATTTTACGTCGATTTGATCATCGAGTGAATGTCCTGAAATATGCAGGAATAGATAATTATCCGCCACTCAACGTTTGACCAGAACAATCATTATTGCACGTAGAACTAATTAATGTGCTTTGGTATTAGCTACCCGAGCTGGTTCGGTGGATTACATGAAAGATCTAAGAAGCATGGAAAATATGTGTTTCCTTGACCTTTCTGTAATTCAATGTAGAATCCCCAAGGAAGATCTAGAGAAAATTTCAATACATCTAAACTCAGGAATGAACTTCGAAATATCCCCTCTGGAAGAATGCAAAACAACTTGTCTTCACCAGACTCAAACCCTTACCTTACATAATATTGCAAAAAGAAAAATGCAACAGTCCTGAATTCCTGAATGCTCACACAAGACCCGGCCAAATTGGATGTAATTTGTTACGCGATCCAACCGTTTACCGGCAGGCCATAAAAAAGTGGTCGTTCCCCTTTCAACATTCACCACAGCCAGCCAATCGAATCGTCAGTCATTGGCACTTGCGAGCGCAGCGCGCGCGTAACCCCGGTTTCTTCCATCCCGTTCTTCATCGCGGCGCGGGACCAACAACGTCATGCCATTCCACTATGACTATGCACAGGGAAAAATTTCTACTCAGTGGCTGAGTTGGTCTTACTCAGAAATCGAAAAATCCTTTGTTTTCTTACTCTGTTTCCGTTAAAAGTGGGACAACCCATTGCCAATGGGTTGTCCCACTTTTAGCCTAAACTGAGTAAGAAAACAAAGGATTTTTCGATTTCTGAGTAAGGCCAACTCAGTCATTGAGTAGAAATTTTTCTCGGTGTGTATTCAACAAAAAACCAGTTGGACCAGATAACCAGCAACCAGTCGCCGACGTCAGATCACCACTTGCACTTTCGTTCGATGATTTTTCGTTCGCCCGTTTGAAAGTGCTTGGCATTTCTCTTCTCGAGGTAGGTATCTGTTTCCTGCTGCGGGAGAGTTCCACCCGTTCGAAGAGAATGTGCTGAGCTGACCGAGCAGCTTCACACAACTCATTTCGGATCAACACCGTCCGATAAGAGATCGCCGACCGTCGCGACGGGGCTATAGAGGCCCTAGTACTTCACTAACAGTAATGCCTTGACATTGCTGTGAGAATTGTCAGATCGTAGTGAAGACCATTCAACAAGGTTTTTCTTTTTTGTTTGTCGATGTGCCATTTGCAAAAAATAGTCATGATATTTCTGTAATGAATTACCCAGTCGGCTCTATTACCATACAAATGACCAAGGGTGGATACAAACGTACAGTGATAGACAAACGATTTGAAGCACATCATAATGGACACATTTTATTTTATTCTTGGAGATTTTCTTGGATTTCGGAAGATTGAAATAACCTTACAATCTCTTACTGCGTCGTTTCGATCCACAACAGACCATTCTCAAGGAGTTAAAAGTTTAATTGATTTTTCATCTTACATTTCATGTGATCTTCACAACTTTCATTTGATATGTCAAACTTCCGTTCGTTTTTTTTTAATGAAAATCACAATTTGAAAGCTATCCCTCCTCTTCCTCTTCTTGGCGTAACGTCCTCACTGGGACAAAGCCTGCTTCTCAGCTTAGTGTTCTATGAGCACTTCCACAGTTATTAACTGAGAGCTTCCTCTGCCAATGACCATTTTGCATGTGTATATCGTGTGGCAGGCACGAAGATACTCTATGCCCAAGGAAGTCAAGGAAATTTCCTTTACGAAAAGATCCTGGACCGACCGGGAATCGAACCCGTCACCCTCAGCATGGTCATGCTGAATACCCGTGCGTTTACCGCCTCGGCTATATGGGCCCTATTTGAATTTGAAAGCTATGTAACAATTATTTAGGGCCCGTATGGCCGATGCGGTAAGCGCACGAGTATTCAACAATACCATGCTGAGGGTAATGGGTTCAATTTCCGTTCAAACAAATGCACTCTAAGTGTAAAGTGTCTCAACCCTCTAACACAAAAACCCGCCTTTAGACAAGGTACAGTTTGAGCTATGTGTATTTTATCTTTCCTGGGCAATTAAGGACAAGGTATTTGGAATACATAGCTCAAATTTTCTAGAGCACCGTTTCTTAGAACCGTTTAACGGACTTTGATGAAACTATCACTGAACAACCAGCATGATGCATTTTAAGCCAGATCCGTTGAATGATTCTAAAAAATGGAACGGAAAAAAATTAAGCTATGTACTCCAAATACCTGCCCAGTGAACATTTTGGTCTGTATAATTTGTGATATACTTACATCACCATATGCGAACCAATTCAATCGTATAATATGCACGAAACAGCTATATACGTGCAAAAGTGACGAGTTCGATTTCCGTTCGGTCCAAGAACTTATCGTAATGAAAATTTCTTTGATTTCCTTGGGCATAGAGTATCTTCGTGCCTGCCACACGTTGTGGAACGCGAAAGCTTTCAATTAATAACTGTGGGAGTGATGACCCGGGAGAGGTGAAATACTGACGATCAAAACGTGATATTGGTTTGATTATTATAGAAGATCTAAAAATAATATCTTAAAAATGTTCCTGGAACACTTGGTCAATATCAAAATTTGATTTTTCAAGATCGAACGAATAGCTCGCTGCCATTGGTAAGATCTTACAAAATCTAAACATGATATGATGATGATGTTCCAGGGGTAAATTTTTGATCTTTTATCTCTTATATCAATCAAACTAATATCACTTTTTTGTCCCCATATCAAAATATGCTATTATTGAGATTTTTCTCTACCCGGGAAGTTGTGCTGAGAAGCAGGCTTTATTGCAGTTTAAACGTTATGCCAAAATTAAGACGTAAAGGAGAAGTAACCACAATTTAGTCCTTCAAAGTTCGAAATGTCGAAGTAAAGAGCGCAAGGTTGCACGATTTCATACGAATCATGATCAAAAATCCATCCTGCAGAACGAGGATGAACGTGCTTCTTCCAGAGAAACTTCTGGCAGAAATTGTGGAAAAGTTCTAGCCAGAATTCCCCGTAGAAGTAATAGCAGGAGATTCTAATTAGGTTACTTGAAATACCTAGAAATCTGTGAACATTTTTTCACAATTTCATGTAGAATTCATGATAATTCCATTAGGAATTTCTGACGGAATCATTCTAAGAGTAAGTTCATGATAGACCACTAGAGTCTAAGGCAGTTTCTCAAATAAATTCCTTGTGGGAATTTGCTGCGTAAAATACAATAAAATTTATAATGATTTTTTATTTTTAAAAAACTCAAATATTTACGAGTGGAATTCATGGAATGTTTCTATCTATAACAAAATTCATGAAAAAAAAATGTGTCGGAATTTTTAACTCTGATTATTCTTCAGAGTTTTTTGAATTCATTAATATCTGGCATATAAATTGTGAGGATACGATTTTACGTAGATACTGATATTTTATAAAACTTTCATATTTTGGAGTGTACAACCGAAAAGCGACCGATCGATATACGGCTCAAACCAGCACTGAATATATCACCGATAATGATCGTTCGGCAGCACATTATAGTTAAGTATACTACATCTCTGTATAGACTGTTACAATATTCACGAAAATTGGAGGAACAGTATTTGTCGCTTAGGATTTTAAACTAAGGATGTGATAAGCAAAATTCAAACGGTATCACCACAAATTTCTCCTGCTCATCTTTTTAGATATTCCTTCGAAACCTAATACGCAAATTCTTCACGATTGCGCTTCATAAACGACACAAGAAATGCCGTCAAAAGCTTTCTGGTGAAATTCTCCAAAAATGTCAAGAATCTTATTAAATTTCCGTAGAAATTTCACAAATTTTGAATTTATTTTCAACATTTTGGTCGAACTTGTATAGAACTTCGTGAGAATCTGACTGAATAAAGCAGCCTCTTGCCGGGGCCCGTGGCGCAATTGCTCATACGTATGCTTTATAAGCAGATGGCCATGGGTTCGATCCCATTCGATTTTTTGAGAAAATCCAAGAATTCCTTATGGAACTCAAAAAGAAAACCAATATTTTTCAAAAAAATTTTTCACTGTGACACTTCTAGGGTCCCAAACCCCTGTTGTTGTTTTTCTCATCCCATAACACCAAATTATGTATAATTTTGTCGAGCAGTGTTATCAGACAAAATTGCTAAACATAATTTTGTAGGGACAAGTAAATCTTAAAAAAAAAGTAACAATATTCTTCAAGAAGTGTCCCAGAAATGACTTTCTCCAAGTATTCTCCCCGAAGGATTCCTATCTTGAGATATTTTCAAGAATCTCTCACTGTAATATTTAAGAAAGCCCTCCAGAGTATTGTGCTCAAATTTATGCGTATTTTTTAAAATCTTCTAAAAACTTTGTATCAAGTACGAGGAGTGATTCAGCATATCACTCCCATTCAAACTTCAAGTTGGTTTTTGGTTTTTTAAATGTTCTCGGGAACACAAATTTATGAAAATTTGGATTTCTTTCTTGTTTAGCGTGCTGATTCAGAATACGGAATTATCTCAACACCGATAAAAAATCAATTAGTGCGTTACCAGTTGAAAGTATTTTTTCATCAATATTGTAGAATACTGAAATAATGTCAAATTCATCTCACGCAGATTTTTAACAGATTTTTCTTGCTAGTCTTCTCGTAACAACCCTGGACATAGTTGTTAAGAAAAAATGTAAAAACTTTTGTTGCATAGGATTTTTAGTTTAAAATGTAATAAGCTCATTTCAAACAGTATCATCACGAATTAATCTCGTTTATATTCTATCCAAACTCTCACCCGCAAATTTTTAACGATTTCTCCACAAAGTCCTCTAGAAATGCCGTCAAAAGCGTCCGGGTGTATTTCTCTAAATAAGGTACCCTGAGAAATTTCTCCAAGAATTATCAAGAATATAATCAATTTTCCTTAGATATATCACAAATTTCTATAATGCATATATATATATATATATATATATATATATATATATATATATATATATATATATATATATATATATATATATATATATATAAATGCAGTGGCATACGTGGGACCGCGCATAACTTGCGAACGGAAGGTCCGATTTTGATCGTCTTAGTTTTGTTCTGTTAGTTTTCACTCAAGGAAGGTTTATGAGGTAAAAAACATGGAAAATTTGAGTTACAGTGCTTGTTTTTTCACAATTATGTGTTTAAAATTAAAAGATTGATAGTGTGTGTTTAAAAACATAGAAACAATATGATGTTATATAACTTTTAACGACCATCGATTGTCCATTTTACCTCCACCAATTTTTTTACGCTATTTTGATGCACGATTTGGTGAAGAAAATAATCAAAGTAAACAATATTTTTTAAATGAAACCCCTTACAAGATGTCTAGAGTATATGATTACCTTCCATGTAACTCGGCAAAGCAGATGGATTTTGCCGCATTTCCGCGGGAAATGACCAAAATGCTTAGGTTGTCCACTTTACCGCCACCAAACCCTATCAGAAAGAGCACGATCTTTCGGAAAATGGTGATCGTTTGCATGGACGGGCTGTTGTTACACCCTCAGGAGCATATCCAAAAAAAGGCACAATACCCTTTTTAATTTTGGTTCAGAATTCTTTGTTTTTCTTAGGAATTATTGCTGAGGATGTATTCACAAGAACTTATGCACTATTTCTACCAAACAATTGAACACATTATAGAAATTTGTGATATATCTAAGGAAAATTGATTATATTCTTGATAATTCTTGGAGAAATTTCTCAGGGTACCTTATTTAGAGAAATACACCAGGACGCTTTTGACGGCATTTCTAGAGGACTTTGTGGAGAAATCGTTAAAAATTTGCGGGTGAGAGTTTGGATAGAATATAAACGAGATTAATTCGTGATGATACTGTTTGAAATGAGCTTATTACATTTTAAACTAAAAATCCTATGCAACAAAAGTTTTTACATTTTTTCTTAACAACTATGTCCAGGGTTGTTACGAGAAGACTAGCAAGAAAAATCTGTTAAAAATCTGCGTGAGATGAATTTGACATTTTCAGTATTCTACAATATTGATGAAAAAATACTTTCAACTGGTAACGCACTAATTGATTTTTTATCGGTGTTGAGATAATTCCGTATTCTGAATCAGCACGCTAAACAAGAAAGAAATCCAAATTTTCATAAATTTGTGTTCCCGAGAACATTTAAAAAACCAAAAACCAACTTGAAGTTTGAATGGGAGTGATATGCTGAATCACTCCTCGTACTTGATACAAAGTTTTTAGAAGATTTTAAAAAATACGCATAAATTTGAGCACAATACTCTGGAGGGCTTTCTTAAATATTACAGTGAGAGATTCTTGAAAATATCTCAAGATAGGAATCCTTCGGGGAGAATACTTGGAGAAAGTCATTTCTTTGACACTTCTTGAAGAATATTGTTACTTTTTTTTAAGATTTACTTGTCCCTACAAAATTATGTTTAGCAATTTTGTCTGGTAACACTGCTCGACAAAATTATACATAATTTGGTGTTATGGGATGAGAAAAACAACAACAGGGGTTTGGGGCCCTAGAAGTGTCACAGTGAAAAATTTTTTTGAAAAATATTGGTTTTCTTTTTGAGTTCCATAAGGAATTCTTGGATTTTCTCAAAAAATCGAATGGGATCGAACCCATGGCCATCTGCTTATAAAGCATACGTATGAGCAATTGCGCCACGGGCCCCGGCAAGAGGCTGCTTTATTCAGTCAGATTCTCACGAAGTTCTATACAAGTTCGACCAAAATGTTGAAAATAAATTCAAAATTTGTGAAATTTCTACGGAAATTTAATAAGATTCTTGACATTTTTTGGAGAATTTCACCAGAAAGCTTTTGATGGCATTTCTTGTGTCATTTATGAAGCACAATCGTGAAGAATTTGCGTATTAGGTTTCGAAGGAATATCTAAAAAGATGAGCAGAAGAAATTTGTGGTGATACCGTTTGAATTTTGCTTATCACATTCTTAGTTTAAAATCCTAAGCGACAAATACTGTTCCTCCAATTTTCGTGAATATTGTAACAGTCTGTACAGAGATGTAGCACAGACAAACAGACGTAACACCTTGAACGATTTTCATGGATATCCATCGCCCAGTTCACACTACCATCATCTGGTGGAAAAGTTGCACGAAACACTGTGTTGTGCCATATCGTCAACAGAAGGCGCTAGTGTGAAACGTCAAACGCATAGAAAAACGATGCGCGCGCCTCTGGTTGTGAAAGCCACAACTATGAACATTTAAAATGATCGTTAAAAGCGTGGTCGATGGAAATTTCGCAAGTGTTACGTCTGTTTGTCTGTGGATGTAGTATACTTAAGGTTGAAGGATTCGTCATTGATATCACCGTAATCATTGAAATTCAAAAAGCAGTTTTCTCGTTCAAAACACAAATGTTCGTTATGAAAATGTATTCATCGCGTTTCAGATGGAAAATGGAATGCAGTGAATACATTTTCATAACGAATATTTGTGTTGTGCACGAGAAAACTGCTTTCGAAATTTCAATGATGACGATAATATCGATGACGAATCCTTCAACCTTAATTTTAATGTGCTGCCGAACGATCATTATCGGTGATACAGGGGATAGACAAAATGATCGGGACAGGCAAAATTTTCACTTTCCAAAAAATGTTCAACTAGCTGTAACTTTTCGAAAAGTGCATCAAATATTCTCAAATTTTTACTGTAAGTTCTTCAACTAGTTGTGTATCAGTGGACAAAATTTGAAAAAGATCGGACAATTCTTCACAAAGTTATAAAGATTTTTGAAAAAGATAAAATTATCCGATAGCTAACTTTGAGCTGTTATATCTCCGGTTTCAATTAACCGATTGCAATGAAATTTTGACCATTCATGACTTATATAATGAACTCTGGAAAACATTTAACTTAACTTGAAATATTTAACAAGCGAAAAAGTTATAGCGATTTTATTTTTTTCACGATTTTTTAGTAAATTGGTCTATTTTTAATATGCATCCCATTACTTTTTCAATTTATTGGCGGCTATGTTGTTACTTTCCTTCAAAACGCATTTATATATAAGTCAATTAGAGGAAAACTAAATGAACTATAATTTGCATCTTGAATTTTGAAACGATGTTGATGTTTTGGATAATTTGATGTTTTTATAAAAAAAATAATGTAATCGTTATAACTTTCTTCCGTGTTAAGAATATTAAGTTAAGTCAATGGTTTTTCATAGCTCATTATATAAGTCATAAATGGACAAAATTCCATTGCATTCGGTTCATTGAATCCGGAGATATAACAGCTCAAAGTTGGCTATCGGACAATTTTACCTTTTTCAAAAATCTTCATAACTTCGTGAAGAATTTTCCGATCTTTTCCAAATTTTGTCCACTGATACACAACTAGTTGAGGAACTTACAGTAATAATTTGAAAATATTTGATGCACTTTTCGAAAAGTTACAGCTAATTGAACATTTTTTGAAAAGTGAAAATTTTGCCTGTCCCGATCATTTTGTCTATCCCCTGTATATTCAGTGCTGGTTTGAGCCGTATATCGATCGGTCGCCTCTCGGTTGAACACTCCAAGATATGTGCATCAAAATAGCGTAAAAAAATTGGTGGAGGTAAAATGGACAATCGATGGTCGTTAAAAGTTATATAACATCATATTGTTTCTATGTTTTTAAACACAAACTATCAATTTTCATACGATACCTTTATTTTGTTGTTTTTAAACTTTTAATTTTAAACACATAATTGTGAAAAAACAAGCACTGTAACTCAAATTTTCCATGTTTTTTACCTCATAAACCTTCCTTGAGTGAAAACTAACAGAACAAAACTAAGACGATCAAAATCGGACCTTCCGTTCGCAAGTTATGCGCGGTCCCACGTATGCCACTGCATTTATATATTTATGCATTTACAAAACTTAATTTTTTCTTCGGTCAAATAGATTCTTCTACGTGGACTTTATTGGTTTAGGGTTTTAAACTTGTAATAATTTGAAAATGACTTACTAGAAAACCTTAGCAATTATAAGCAGATTTTACATCATTTCCGTTTTTTCACGTGATTTTTAAAGATTTTGTCATCTTGAAGAGGTTTATTTGATTTTAATGTTCAAGATCAGCAAAAGTATAATGATTCATGCTTAGGCTTAAGCTCCAATCGTTAAAATATTTTAAAAAACAATAAAAGCCATGAAACTTGTCCATTTTACCCCACCTGTCCACTTTACCCCCACCACCCCTAACGGTATTAAATGGAGGATAAATTGATGAGGGCTCAGCTGCGACGTGCAGATGCGTTGTTTACCCATTGTTGCCCTCTTAAAATGTTGCTCCAGAATTCCTGATGGCACTCTTAAAAGTGTTCTTGAAAATAATTTTATGATTTACAGCTGTTTTTGTCCGCTAGGGCACTACGTGAGCGATTCCGAGTACGGAAAAATCGTTCGATCGGCGCGAGTGTTTCTCGTTCAGTTCCAGCCGCATGCTTCTTCGGTGGAAGCAAAATCTTTCGGACCCGAACTCGACGAGTTACCGCGGATGCATTAGTGGTTCTCTTTAGTGTTGATTTTGTGCCTCGTTCGAGTACAACAGACCAGGACAACCAGCGATGGGGAGATAGATGGAGGCACATGAATCGGTGAGCTCGTTTCATACTATTATTTACTTTAACAAATTGAGATAATATTTGTACAATTACCGTAGACTTTTTTTATTATATTGTGGATTTACCGGCTACTTGTGGGAAGCAATCAGCTGCGTTTATGCTAGAGTGTCGATAGAGGCGCTTTTCTGATAAATGCGGTAAACGTGATAACAGTGTAAAGTAACGGCGAAGGTTACGCTATGCGATCGTAGACGACGCTCGTGTTCCACGTGTTTTTCACATATACCGCGGCGCCGCCTGGCACCTATCCACTCGAAACATCATGCGCAACACGGGTGGAAAATGCCAGTCAAGAAAAAAGAAGTAAACAACTAGAAATTTGTATAGTGATGTAATCAATAGATCGGCATTCCAAGCTAAAAATATCACAAATGGCTCTTTTATGTGTGGTAGTAAAATAAAATTTTCTCTGTGAAGAAACTATTCCGGAACATGAAGTAAACACAAAACATTGCCTTTTCAAACCATTCTTGATTTCTATTCACTAACTTTTCACAAAACTATCCTGTTTTCTAGCAACGTTTTTCGCGATTTTTCCATACGATTTGACAGTTCTTGACTACCATGCTTCCGTGAGCTTGAGGTGGAAATTTAAGAAAGTTGTCAACCGAGAGTAGCACAGACGATGCATAGAATACAAGCGATGGTGTCGCCACCGGGCTGTCAGCGCTGGAAACTAGATGCTATAAAAGTTCTTGTATGCAATTTTCACTGCAGGCGCCAACTGAGAACAATCAATAAAAATGTACACAGCAATCATTCTATTCTCTGTTACTGCAATGAATCCAAAAAACCAGATTAATCCACCTAGTGGCGATAGTGCCTTTCTCGTCGAATAAGTAATCAGTATTTTTCCATCGACGTTAGCCAAAGTGTTCCTGAATCCTGAGGATACTCTAGAACGGAACAAATCCCTTTCTCTTTCTTTTGTCACAGTGCTCGTTGACTCGCCAATGAGGAGATGATAAATAATAAATGTATTTGATGAAAAAATACCCAATCAATTAAGCAAAATCTAGTTAAGCGATTTGTTGAGAAATTTTATGGACGACTCTTTTTCACCTTAAAATTTAAAAATTTCTTGATTCATTTCTTTGTGCCCTTCCTCAAAATGTTGAATTCCGACTAAAATTTTCCAAGAGGGAGAGGAGTTAACATAGGAGAAAATCGAAATTTGTGTCAGCCGTATTCAGAAAAGCAAGAGTTTCATCAAAGCCATAATCAAATTTGAAAACTTATTATACTCTCAGTTGACTGCTTGACCGCCTCCACTAGCACTGGATGCCGATCATTATCAAGACAATTCGATAATTTTTTCTGCACACTTCAGTCTATATTTTATTTTCGTTAAATATAAGATTCTTATAAAATTTGTCGAAAAAAAGGCAAACACGTGAATGAAACCCATTCCATTTAACCAACCAGTTGCATCAAAATTGGGCGCAGCAATTTTAAACGCAAAAGGGGATTGATGCGATAAAATTTAAATTTTCACTTTCGTAATTTCAGCGAAGCAATCAGGATTGCCGATAATCTTAGGTGTGGTCAGAGACTATTTTCTTGCTGACCGTTTATCTCCGGGACACCTGGAGCCGGTTCCGGAACACAACCGGTGTTACGCAAAGATGCGTAGCCTTAAATTTGAACCCAACATTATTGAAAATATGAACACCCCTTTAAATCATATCAGTGACATTATTGTGCAGTAGTTCAGTAAAGACATTTAGTAGCTCGCGAGAAGGTGCCTTCAGTAAATGAGCATCGTGCTCCCTAATTTTATCAACGAATTTGTAAGTTAATTATTGTATATTTGTACTTATAATTTAATAAATATGAGTTTGCAGCTATGTAGCTGATCATGACAAATACCTGTCTAATTTCTGCTGGAAGAGTCGGTGGTATCGAGCACCTCCCGCAACAACCGGTTCAGATATCTTGCCAATAAAGTTATCGTTGGCAAATAACGGAAGCAGCTTGTTTGGCGTGACGCTTTTCGACCTGCTATTCATCGGTCTGCATCAGATGCCTTCAGCTGGATTCACCACTTCGACTCCGTCAGTATAAGCAGTTCAGATATGATCTGAAACTATTTTCCTGCTAAAAGCCCAGTTTCATGTTCGAAAGGAATCGCTCAAGAAATTTCTTGACCGATTTCTGGCAGAAACTTTCTAGAATGGCTGCCATTGGAACTGTCATTTCTTCTCAACTGCGTACTGCAATCGAAGAAAAACGATTTCTTGAGTGATTCAGGCAAGGAATTTCCCATGCATTAAGATAGGGTGAGAAATTCCTTCCGAACTGCAAACAGTTCTTTACCGTTCATCTGGTTATCGAAAAAGCCGCTCTTTGATGTGTCATATGCATGAGTTTGGTTTAGTTATTTAATTGATCACTTCCGGCGGGACACCTGGAACCGGTTCTGGAACACTAACGTTTCAGATATTATCCGAAACTATTTTCCTGCTTACCGTTCATCTGGTTATCGAAAAAGCCGCTATTTGATGTGTCATATGCATGAGTTTGGTTGAGTTATTTAATTGATCACTTCCGGCGGGACACCTGTAACCGGTTCTGGAACACTAACGTTTCAGATATTATCCGAAACTATTTTCCTGCTTGCCGTTCATCCGGTTATTGAAAAAAACCGCTATTTGATGTGTCACATGCATGGGTTTGGTTCACTTTCTTAATGTGCCACTTCCGGCGGGACCCCTGGAAACGGTTCTGGAACACAACCGGTTCAGATATGGTCTGAAACTATTTTCCTGCTAAACATTCACCTGATTTTCTAAAAACTCGCTATTTGATGTGCCGCATGCCTGGGTTTGGTTCAGTTTTTTAATTGGCCACTTCCGGTAGGACACTTGGGCCCGATTCCGGAACACAACCGGTTCAGATATAGTCTGGAACTATTTTCCCACTTACCGTTCATCTGGTTATCGAAAAAGCAGCTCCTAGATGTGCCACATGCCTGGGTTTGGTTTACTTTTTTAATTGGCCACTTCCAGCGGGACACGCGGAACCGGTTCCGGAACACTACCGGTTCAGATATGGTCTGAAACTATTTTGCTGCCTACCGTTTATCTGTTTATCGAAAAAGCCGCTATTTGATGTGTCGCATGTATGTGTTTAGTTTACTTTTATATTTGGCCACTTCCGGAGGGGCACCAGGAACCGGTTCCGGAACATTACCGGTTCAGATATAGTCTGAAACTATTCTGCTGCTTACCGTTTATCAGGTTATCGAAAATGCCGCGATTTGATGGGTCGCATGCATGGGTTTGTAACATTTTCATATCTGGCCCCTTCCTGGGGTACCGGTCCGGAACACATAAATGGCCATAACTCCGGAACGGCTGGACCGATCCGAACCATTTTCAATAGGAAACAATGGGACCAGATTCCGCGTCGAATGAACCGTCGGTCATTAAAATCGGTTGAGGTTTACTGCCAAAAAGTGATGTGAGTTTTTTTTGTACACATACACACATACACACACACACATACACACACACAGACATCACCTCAATTCGTCGAGCTGAGTCGATTGGTATATAAGACTTGACCCCTCCGGAGGCTCTATAAAATTTTCATTTTTGGAGTGAACATATAGCCTTTCGGTACACCTTGGTGTACGAGAAAGGCAAAAAAACGCGTAGGGATAATGATTTTGTTTTTAATTTGCAACTTTTTGCCCCAAGGCACAAATCGCTGCGATGCGGAATAAGTGCAAGCCAGCAATTTGTCCATACAAGAAAAATGATTTTACTTCTAATGTGGTGGCGCCATCTCTGAGAAACATAAGCTTTGTTTTCTTGCTATGGACTACCAGCTTTGACCAAATTTGCAACAGATGGCGCTAGTGAGCAGGAGTTTTTCAATTTTAAAATGTATGGAGAAATAATTAAAAATTAGTTTCTTGGCTAATAAAACATGTTATCGGCAAAAATATTTGGTACCTGTTGTAAGCCATAATGATAGCAATCTACGGTACCAAATATTTTTTGAGAAAATTTCGTAATACTTGAAATATTTGGAAAAATGTTCAAATCTCCATACATTATTTCGACCGAAAACTTCTGCCTCGATAGTGGGTGATCTTCGTTTGCCTATACATGGCATCCCGAATATACATGGATTTATGTTTACCCTTGTTTACCCATCTGTCAATGAGTCGCGTAAAAAAATAAAAAAAAAAATATTGGAACTGTGTGCAACGGCAGATTTGCGGTAAGAATTTAGTTTTATTACATAAATTAACTTTTATTTCATAATAGTGATCATTTCAGGAGTAGCAGTCCATTCACCGTCACCGGTCTGTTAGCAGCCGTCCAACAAATATTTGGTTTTCGAGTGCGCACTTCTTGTCGCTGTGGTTCGATATTCAGTGAATAGGATCCGGCAGTCATGCGTATTAGTTCTCTCCTCGGTTCTCTCGTACGTGCTCGTACCCAAAAGTGTATAGTGAAATCCGGATTAAGTGCAGTTTCTCTGGGAAAAAAGTCGAGAGATTCGCGAAATATGACGTAGTGCGAGTGTATTAACACCGAGGAACCGCACGCCAGTCGGGGGATGATCGTAACCTCAAATCAAGAAGCGGAGGTTTGAACCTGGGTGACGGGTTCCATGGTATCGATGCAGTTTGCAATGCTATTCGTGTTGAAGGACCGGTCATGGAAGATGATTTTTTGGTGGTGTAGTTTATCGACGGTATGTAGTAGCATTTACTAGCTGGAGCTGGCGTGTCACGAGATCGCTCACTATCTGGCCTTCGAACTTGCGAGGTCGATGGCGAACCGGTTGTTTTGCTCCATCCGGTCGCGGGACACTTCATCTCCGAGCACAACATGTTCACCAAGGGATTCGAACCATACGGCCCCTAGAACTGGATTATGTTTAACGTGTGGTATCACAACAATCATCACGATTTTCAGGCGGTCCCCGGCCGGTACCTCTCCGAAGTGAAACGAATCGCACCATAATTCTACGATGCCATCAGCTGAACCAGAGTCTTGTTCGACTTCATCACGGATCCGGGCATCGGACAGTAGCGGAAGACGAGAAAACTGGATTCCTGAAACCCTTCTTCACCGGGGACCTTGAGGCGCGTCGGGGTAAGTGAATTTAGAATGATAAGCTTCGTTCGGAATCCTACCAATGATTTTTTTTGTCTCACTATTTGATAAAAAATTATTGGCAATTGACGCTATTGGAATCAAATTCGGGAGAAAGATTGGGTTGCGAGAAAGAATGATGAAGCTATCGCGGATTTTGGAGTTTTCGGGGATCTGTCGCAGTTTTACCTGCTGAGTCGCGGGTTTCGCGAGTCCTAATAAATTGGTCGCGATTTTCGCAAACTTGATTCAATGTCGGACGCGAATGCCGTCGCATATTCCTAATACCTAACACCGCAATCTGAATAACATGTTATACAAATCATCATCACGAAAAACGTCATTAAGCCAATAAATAACATGCCTTTATCTTGAAATTATTATTCATGGTAATACGGTCATTCTTTGAATAACATGTTTACCAGTTTTCAGCAGTTCTCTCAGGGATACAAAAAAATCTTTAGAAGTACTTTCAGAGATTCCTCCATGAGTTTTTCCAGAAATTCCTTCCGGAATTGTTTTAATGATTCCTTCTTGAGTGCTATTACGGATTCCTTTTGGATTTCCTTCAGTGCTTCCTTCAAAAGGTCTTTCAAGGATTCCTCATGAGGAATCCCTTCTTCTGAGTTTTTATTCTCCAGGAGGGTGTTCCTCAGGGATCCTTCCAGAGATTTTTCAGGAATTCTTCCTGGAGTTGCTTCAGGGATTTCCCTAGAAATTCATTCAAGTGGTTTTCCCGGTGTTCAGTCAGGGGTTTCTTTAGGAGTTCCAGCAGGCATTCCTCCAGTACTTGCTTCAGATAATTCTTCTGAAATTTTCAGGGATTATTGCAGAGCTTATTCAGAGGTTTCTTCAGGAATTCCTTCAGAAATCATGGCCCGGATTCCTTTTGGAGTTCCTGCAGAGATTCATTCAGGAGTTGCTTAAGCGAACACTTCAGGAATTTCTTCATGTATTTCTCCAGAAATCGTTCCTGAGATCCTTTAGGGATCTTTCAAAATACCTTAAGGGATTGCTCCAGGGAATTCACCCAAAAGTTCTTTTAGAAATTTTTCAAGGGATTCCTTCTAAAATTATTTAAGTTTTTATTTTTCCAACAATCCTTCCAGATATCCTTCTGGGATGTCAAAGCACAACTCTCTAAAAGCTACGTGACGATATAATGGACTACCCGCTTGGCGCACACTCACAGTTGATCAGCAGGAGTAAATCCATTTTATTTTGTATGGTGAAAAGCATCTAAACTTGAATTACTCGAAATAGAAAGCTTCTACTGAAAAAATATTTGGTAGGCTTAATAGCAGTCACCATTGTGCACAACCGCTACCAAATATAATGTATTCCACTTCGATAAATTTGCCTTTAGATGCTATTTGCCATACAATATTTTTGCGATTTACTTTTAGCGATTTTTCGCTAAACACATTGGTCGATGCGGAGAGTAGGAAAACAGCCGATGTAGTTAATTCATTGCCACTGACCGATCAGCCCAAGAACATAATGGTGGCAATATAGTTGCCACTCCCCGTCTAGGCCACCAGCGTTGGTGGCAATATTCTTGCCACTGCTTGTTTGGGTTTTTTTCTCTTGACTAAAACAAAAAATCCAAAAAGAGATTTTTTGTCTCAGTCAAGGCTTAACCCGTAATATTGACTGCGTAATTCAGCTAATGTAAACCTATAATTTGTTTATTTTCTAAGATATTTATTAACTGGAGCATCAGTTTAACAATAAGTTTGAGCTGGTTTTCTTCACGCAGTCAGTCTACAAAACAGTTCTCAAATTATTAGTGAAGCTTTGTTCAGGGCCAAACAAAGGGTTCATTCAAATATTACGTAACGCAAAATTTGGCCATTTTAGACCCCCTCCCTTCCCCACGTAACAACGTTTGTATGAGAAATTTTGAAATTTTGTATGAAGCATAACACATCGCTAGACCCCCTCCCTCCCCCTCTAGCGTTACGTAATATTTGAACGAACCCAAATAACCAAGCATTGTTGGTGGGGGCGTCCATAAATTACGTCACGCAAAAACTGCCCATTTTCAACCCCCCCTCCCCCCTATGTCACACTTTTTGTATGAGACTTCTAAAATTTTTGTATGGATTGTCACACTTTACTGAACCCCCCCTCCCCCCTAAAAGCGTGACGTAATTTATGGACGTTCCCTAATCCCGAGTATGTGTAAACCAAAATAGAAGCTCGATATAAGTTGTTATCAAGCAGAAAAAAAAAATTATAGGTGCAATATAGTTGCCAATACCTTATAAAGGGTCAAAGAGTTCCTTCGTTACAAGAGTTCATTCAGGTATTTTTTCAGGAGTTCCATCAACATTTTTTTCAGGTCTACCTACTGATAGTAGCGTTTTAGTTTTACCGGTATGTAGGAAAAACTAAAACGCAATTATGTCTAAGTTTCGAACGTTTACCTGATAGAACATTAATACGGAGATTTCCCTAATGCTTCAAGAGGTTTTTTCTGGAACCATTCAAAAGTTCATTCAGGAGTTTCTTCAATGATTCTTCAGAGGCTACTTATGGGATTTCTTTAGAAGTTGCATCAGGTATTATTCTGAGTACCTTCAGGGATTCATTCGGGAGTTCTGTCAGGAATACCTTTTGAAGTTTCTTCAGGGAATCCTTCATGAATTTTTTAGGGACTCCTGCGGGAATTCCTACTGGAATTCTTTAACGGATTTCTCCAAAGATGCTTCCAAACACCTTTTAGGAAATCTTGGGATTCCTCCTAGTAGTTCTTGCAGGGCTTTCTGCTGGGATTTCTTTCTTCTCCTTCAGGACTTGCTTCAAAGGACCCTTCAAATATTTTTTCCAGAACTTCCTTCAGAATTTCCTTCAGGAGTTGCTTTGGGGATTTCTCTAGGAATTCAGCATTTCCTTCAGGAATTTCTTCAAGGATTTGTCTAGGAATTCCCTAAAGAATTCCTATAGGAGTTTTCCCAGGAACTACAGTATACAGCCATTCCATAGAAAAACGGTATGTTGCAACTCCAATTATCATGAAACTTAGTGGGTTTGTAGTGCATCGAAAATAATTAGACCCTTATTTTTTTATTTCGTCATTAGGGTGACCAATTTTCAGATAAGTCCTAAAAATCAAGGTTTTCAAAAACTATAAATTTTCAAAAAAACATAACTAATGAACCAGTTAGCCGATTGCAAACTTCTTTTTTTTTTTTTTTGTTTGAACGCTATTAAATTCTTGTTTTCAGAAAAAAAATATGTTGAAATTGTGTTTTTCTGCAAAAAAAAATATGCAAATATATTAAGACGGGCTTGGTGGTCTAGTGGCTACCGCTTCTGATTCATATGCAGAAGGTCATGGGTTCAATCCCTGGCCCGTCCCTTTCATCCTACTTTGTATCTTTCTATCCACTTTCTCTCTCTCTCTTCTCTACATATACAACTCATGTATATTCATATGTTCATAGCCATCGCTAGAACCAGAAACGAATTGGAAAGCAAAGTCGTTTCCCTTCACTCCAACTTCCACTCACAGCACAGTGTATACAACGCCTACAAGTTATGCAACCGAAGCGTGCTGTGCCGCTTGACCTTATTCACCTTATTCACCACACAATCTATCACCTTACGAACACTATAAATAACCCCTATCCATGGATCGCATCACCGACCCAACGGTGACTCCCAGATCTCCCATCCTTTCCGTCTAACAAAAACCCCAGTCCGTGCTGGTTGTGGGGATGCAGAGGTGATCTCGGTCTTTAGTAGCAACAACCAGCACACTCTAACATTCCTTTCCCTTCCCAACTGACTATAAGGACGTGGCCGGCGCCGTTATTGATCCAAAATGCATGAGCTGCTAAAATTGCACTTTGAGAATAAGTGGAGTGTCCCAGCCCTTATTCATTTGGATCTCAGTGCAATTGGTACCAGCTCAGATCAATCACGGAGTAGCAACCATTGACATGTATAGTCAGATTTGATCGTTGATCGAAAAAAAATATGCAAATATATTAGTTTTCATTCACGTTTTTATGGTCACGGGACCAAAGACGTACCCTGGTTTTATATTTTTATCAGAAATTTAAGAAATTTGGCATAATATATCAAAAAATCAGAGATGTATGTTTGTTTTAGGTTTTATATGATTTTTTGAAAATAAAAGGTCAAATTTTCCCATACAAAATATTTTTTTTATTTGATTATATTTTGTTTCCTTGTACATGTATGGATACCAAAAAGTCCAGGAATCACTCAAAAAAGCATTACAAGGCATAGTTTTATAAAGATTTACAATATCAGGCAATTCTAGAGCAGATAAAAAAATTGCTTTATTTTTTTAAATGTGGTGAAATTAGATTGACTTTATACACGATTTTTCAAGGATTTATCCAGAAGGTCCTTCAAAGACTCATTCCGAAGTTCCTTCAGGGATCTTTCCAGAATTACGTTCAGAGATTTCTCCAAAATTTCATTTGAAGATTCCTTCAGAGTTTTTTTTTCCAGATATTTATCAAGGTGTTCCATCTGAGATTTCTTCAGGAGTACCTTCAGAGATTTCTCCAGTAGTTCATTAAAAGATTCTTTCAGGAGTTCTTTGGATAATTCCTCCAGGATTTTTCTGAGATTCCTCTCGGAGTTTTTAGGGATTTCTTCAGGAGTTTTATTAAGTGTTCTCTCCAGGAAATCCTTCAACGATTTCTTCAGGATTTTATCCAGGAGTTCCTTCTGGGATTTTTTTCCAGGAGTTCCATGAAGGATCCCTTCAGGATTTTTTCATGGATACTTGCAGGAGCTTTTACAGGAATCCGTCCTGGATTTCCTTCACAGATTCCTGCAGGAACTTCTCTTGGAGTTCCTTTTGGCTAGGAGTTCTTCCAATGAATTCTTCGGGAATTTTTGCAGGGATTTTTTGCGTGATTCCTCTGATATTTCCTTTGATAATTACTCCAGGAGTTTCTTCAAGAAATTCTCCTGTAGTTATTGCAGGGATTTTCTCCGGGGATCCTCCAGGCATCCTTTCGATTAATTTGGAATTGCTCCAGGAGTCTTTTCAGGGATCCATCCAAGAGTTCCTTTAGGGATCATCCTGATGTTTATTTAGCGAAACTTTCAGGTGGTCATTCCGGCTAGTGATTCCTCCAAGAGTTCCTTCAGGGAATAATCGTGAAGCTCTTTCGGGAATTTCTTCAGGAACACATTCAGAAGTTTCTTCAATATTACTTCCAGGAGTTCGTAAAAGGATTTCTCAAGGGTTTTCAAAGGATCCTTCTAGGAATTCCTTCAGGTTTTCTCCCCGAAAGTTTGTTTAGAGATTTTATAAGGGATACGCACGGGATAAACGCACGGGTATTCAGCATGACCATGCTGAGGGTGACGGGTTCGATTCCCGGTCGGTCCAGGATCTTTTCGTAAAGGAAATTTCCTTGACTTCCTTGGGCATAGAGTATCTTCGTGCCTGCCACACGATATACACATGCAAAATGATCATTGGCAGAGGAAGCTTTCAGTTAATAACTGTGGAAGTTGTCTTAGAACACTGCTGAGAAGCAGGCTTTGTCCCAGGAGGACGTTACGCCAAGAAGAAGAAGAAGAAGAAAAAGATCAGGGATACTTTCAGGATCTTCGTTGTGTTACATTGAATGCCCACAAGGTAGCGATAGCGGTTTTTAAACAAGAATGAAAAACAATGGGAGTACAGCGGTTGCGCGATTGACAAACAAGAGTAGAGTGTACAGACTGCAATGCTCACTGAGACGTCTGGTAGTCTGTGCTACCTGTATGGCGTATTGCGCATGGCGTATGGCACTAAAAGGTTTCCTAACAAACAATATGAATAAATGAAAACTATATTTGGCTAAAACCCGTTTGAAAGTTTGAAATTTGGCCCAGTTTTAAATATTATTATTTCTATTTTTTGCAGGCTTCATCATGGATAGTCAATATTTATTTCTCGGGTTACCAATTCGACAAACATAATCACGGACATTCCCATCCTGGCCAACTATACCTACTATTGTACCAAATTGGAAGAATCCTTATTTTACCATTTTTTTTGTTCATAGGTAATAAACAGAAGCTTGGCGGAGGGGGGGGGGGTATGGGTGGTGCTTAAAAAAATCCGAAAAAACCCGACACTACATTTTTTCCAAACATGAACCTTTCGAACAGTTGATATGTTATTCTTGAATTCAATTTGAAGTTAAAAGCTGTGAGGTGATGCATTCTATGACTAACTTTTAAACATACACTTTCTCCAAATATTTAGAAATCGTGATTATAAGTGATTCATGCGTTTAATCACAAATAACTAATGCTGGTTCGCCAAATTCTCCAAAGTTGCGTGGTAAACGTATATTCTTTCTCCTAAAAGTTCGGAATAGTGAAGTAGGTCTTGCGCTTGAACACAAATAACTAAAACTGGTTAACCAAGTTCTCCAAAGTTGCGTGGTGATGCATATTGTTTCTACTTAAACTTCGGAATAGTGAGATAGTTCTTGCTTTTAAACATAAATAGCTGAAACTGGTTCACCAAGTTCTCCAAAGTTGCGTGGTGACGCATACACTTTATCCTAAAACTTCGGAAGAGTAAAGTAGTTCTTACTTCTAAACATAAATAGCTGAAACTGGTTCACCAAGTTCTCCAAAGTTGCGTGGTGACGCATATTCTTTGTCCTAAAACTTCGGAAGAGTGAAGTAGTTCTTACTTCTAAACATAAATAGCTGAAACTGGTTCACCAAGTTCTCCAAAGTTGCGTGGTGACGCATACTTTATCCTAAAACTTCGGAAGAGTGAAGTAGTTCTTACTTCTAAACATAAATAGCTGAAACTGGTTCACCAAGTTCTCCAAAGTTGCGTGGTGACGCATATTCTTTGTCCTAAAACTTCGGAAGAGTGAAGTAGTTCTTGCTTTTAAACACAAATAACTAAAACTGGTTCACCAAGTTCTCCAAAGTTGCGTGGTGACGCATACACTTTATCTAAAAACTTCGGGATAGTGAAGTAGTTCTTGCTTTTAAACACAAATAACTGAAACTGGTTCACCAAGTTCTCCAAAGATGCGTGGTGGCGCATACACTTTGTCCTAAAACTTCGGAATAGTGAAGAAGATCTTACTTCTAAACATAAATAGCTGAAACTGGTTTACCAAGTTCTCCAAAGTTGCGTGGTGACGCATATTCTTTGTCCTAAAACTTCGGAATGGTGAAGTAGTTCTAGTTTTTAAACATAAATAGCTGAAACTGGTTCGCCAAGTTCCCCAAAGTTGCGTGGTGACGCATATTCTTTGTCCTAAAACTTCGGAAGAGTGAAGTAGTTCTTGCTTTTAAACATAAATAGCTGAAACTGGTTCACCAAGATCTCCAAAGTTTCGTGGTGACGCATATTCTTTGACTTAAAACTTCGGAATGGTGAAGTAGTTCTTGTTTTTAAACATAAATAGCTGAAACTGGTTCACCAAGTTCTCCAAAGTTGCGTGGTGACGCATACACTTTGTCCTAAAACTTCGGAAGAGTAAAGTAGTTCTTGCTTTTAAACACAAATAACTGAAACTGGTTCACCAAGTTCTCCAAAGTTGCGTGGTGACGCATACACTTTGTCCTAAAACTTCGAAAGAGTAAAGTAGTTCTTGCTTTTAAACACAAATAACTGAAACTGGTTCACCAAGTTCTCTTAAGATGCGTGGTGGCGCATACACTTTGTCCTAAAACTTCGGAATAGTGAAGAAGATCTTACTTCTAAACATAAATAGCTGAAACTGGTTCACCCTCCAAAGTTTCGTGGTGACGCATATTCTTTGTCCTAAAACTTCGGAATGGTGAAGTAGTTCTTGTTTTTAAACATAAATAGCTGAAACTGGTTCACCAAGTTCTCCAAAGATGCGTGGTGACGCATACAGTTTGTCCTAAAACTTCGGAATAGTGAAGAAGATCTTACTTCTAAACATAAATAGCTGAAACTGCTTCACCAAGTTCTCCAAAGTTGCGTGGTGACGCATATTCTTTCTTCTAAAACCTCGGAATAGTGAAGTAGTTCTTGAGTTTAAACATAAATAGCTGAAACTGGTTCACCAAGTTCTCCAAAGTTGCGTAGTGACGCACATTCTTTGTCCTAAGGCTTCGAAATAGTAAAGTGGTTTTCATTAAACTTTGAAATAGTTGATTAGTGATTCTTGCGTTGAATTACAAATAACTTCTTTACTAATTTTGTAAAATTTGTAGTTGAATTGGTTCATTCTATCCTCTCAGAACAGTAAGATTAATTCAAGCTAATTTTCTTAAGTAATTTGAATAGGTTCACCATGTCCTCCTAAAACTGCAAGGTGAAGGAAATAATAGGGAATGAAGTAATTTTAGTGTTGAATAGATGCATCAGCATTTTATTTATTCCAATTACCCTCATACCTGCTTGTGTACGGTTGCATCCGTTTTCGAACCAAGCACCATTTATTATATGAAATTTTATTTGGAACGACATGTGTCCCGGCATACATCGCATTTTACGTGTTTTCCGATTATTTATCATATATATGTGTCGAAGTGTTCCGAAGCCCAGCAAGAATGCAGAGAAAGATAGTGTAACCCGTTCATTTTTCGATTTCGTTTTTATTCATATAAATAGTAGATTCGCAGATAATATTAAATAAGATGTCCGATAATATTTTATAGCAGCGTTTTGTTGCACGAATCTATTACTGTCCGTCGTTACGACTGCAGATGTCAATTTGCCAACTTATGCATGTAGAATGCTTCCATCAGAGGATTCATCAGCTCGCGTTGATCTTCGTTTGCTCTAGTGTCCTCAGCGAAGGAATTTACTGTGTCCGGATCGCCTTCAACGCTCTGCAATCGTTACGCCGCCGCTTCAGCTTCTCTTACAGGGTGTTGTTGTACTGTCTTCCTTTCACGATCCTCGACCTTGATCCTTGACGTTGTGTTCCTTCGCACGATCTCTTGTGGAACCGAACGATTTTCTCCCAGAGCTGATCGCTCTAAGATTTCTTCTCCTCGAAAAGTCTACATACCTATCTTCAAAATGATTGTCGTTCGATACTTTTTCCATCGGTTCGAAGTGTCCACTCCGTCCTTCGATTCGCTAGAATTTTGATAGGTAGCTGTTCCATTCCTGCGCAGGCGAGTGCATATACCTAAAAATAGAGTTTTTTTTTATTAAAGTTACAAAACTGTCTTACGAAAAACTTACTTCCTAGCTTGCATGTCTCAGGCGTATCGGTGTACCCCATTCCGCTTCCATTTCGGCAAATAAATCTCCCACTGGCAATCGCAATAGTTTTTTTTTTTTCAATTTTACTTCATTATTTACATTTTGTTTGGCTGCTGCTGTGCTGCGTTCTCAACTCTATGCTGATTGGTCCAAACAAAAATGAACTGTCAAAATGTTTCAGCAGCAGTTTTACCGTACTGCACCTAGTACCGTGCTATTCAAGCTCAAAATCAATAATTTTATCATTTTCAATACTAGTTTTTACCAAAAATAATTGCATGTTATTTGTTTTATAAAGAAAACATCAAGAACAAAGAAACAATGCGTTAGATAACGTTTTAAAATTTCTATTCAAAGTTCAATCAGGAGTCAATTTTCATCAAATTTATTCTAACCCTAACTCGGGACAGCCACGGTAATCTTGTTTACGCTATGGAGTCACCATCTGTTGGAATTTGATGGAACATCCAATAGTTTCATTTAGTTTCCGATAGAGCTAAACTTTACATGAAGCGCCTCTCGCGGCGGAATGTGTAGGAAACCGATGCAGGTAATCCATTGGCAGCTGCGCTTACACTTTTGTATAGCGCCTAAATGTTTTCTATTACTCTACTATATCGAACTTGTAGCTTTTCGCGCTGCTTTCACTTTCTACCCTATCATGGTAGAATGATGAGCACGAGGATGTTGATGTGCACAGATAAAAATAATGAGATTTACACGTCATGTAAACTTCATTTTACTCATGTAAACTTAATGTTATGATGGTTTACATGATATATCACAGAATTTTACACTCTTTTTTCGATCTGTGTGTGGCTGTTGATTGTTCCTTTTACCAGTCCGATTGGTGGTCCATTATGAGTTGCCGGTTCGCCGATGTCCAAGTATCATGGTTCATTTGAGCCATGGGGCTCAGAAGAGGGTCAGTGTCAGCTGCTCCGAGGGGGAAAGAGCAACTGACGACATTGCCGGGGCTGAGATCGATCCCATGACCATATGCGTATAAAGCAAACGTGTGACCACTAGTGCCACGGGCCCTGGCTATATTCTTCTGTTATTTGATTTTTTTTGGGCTGCAAAAGCCTGTTGATGTATTGTCAATAAGGCCGATGCAAATATTTAATTCGTTTCATGTCACCACCCCCCCCCCCACCTCTTCAAAAATACCAAAACATAATATTGAAGGGACAAAAAAAAACATGGCGGCCAATGACTCCATTGTGCAATTGAAAAAAAAGTGTTCAAGCAACAATTTTCCAATAGTTGATAAATATGTTAGTGGGTTTAATTTTCAATTTTTTAATTTTTTTTTCTCTTTTTTATGTTTGCCCCCCCCCCCCCCTCCCCTTTCGTACCCGGTGACAGGTCACGGACGTAAAAGAAAAATAATATTTGCATCGGCCTAATAAATAAATAAATAAATAAATAAACCTCGATTGTTAAGTAACGAAAATAAAAATGAAGTTACGTTATATCGAGGTACATGTATAGTAGTAGTTCCCCAAGGAATAACTACACGAGTTCTGTTACATTTCCATAAAGATGTTGGGCTAAAAAAAACCTAAGTCCTAGTTCGAGGAATTCTGAAAATTCTTAGGTCTTAGTAATTTCGAGGAATCAATCTAGATTTTTTTTTCGCGGCATTATTGCACACATTCCCTTCCCAGTTTATTTCTAAGGAGTGTATCGTAAAGTAGTTGAAAATGTTTAAAATAGCCTCAAAAATAGTTTAACACAACTTTTAAGTAATTTTATTTTTGGACATACTGTATTAATCCTTGAAAAAAGAAATGGCTTTTATTATTTTCTAAAAATGTTCTTTTAACTGGGTTTTTAACCTAGATTAATGAACGCATGTTTTTTAATTTTTGCACACCTTCTAAAAATTTGAAATTGCGAAAAAAGTTCGATAATGTTCGGAAATTGTTAACTTTTTTGTGCAAATATAATAAGCTCCACAATCCTCATGATATAGGCAAATTATTTTTTTCAAGAAAAATCTCCACTGCATTTAAGCGAAATTCTTAAAAATGAAAAAAAGCCATTTTTGAGGAACCCCTTTTTTCTATGCTCCTCCAAATCATGTTTACGCAAATAAAAAATACATTAAATGAAAAATTCGCATTTTTTTAATAGGGTATGTTTTTTAATTTATGGACGAGTAAGTTAGAGCAAAAAATAGAATTTTAGACCCTTTAAAGATATTAAAAGCAGAACTTCAAAGTTTGACAAAAAAATAGACGGTTTTTGGAGTGGACCATTTTGTAGATATAGGAGATTTTTCTATCGAAAATATGAATTTTGAAAATCGGTGTTCAATGATATGTTATGTGTACATAACTGTTAACAAGCATCAATATTTTCCAGATTTTTTATCGTACAAATTTTACTCGCTACAGATTTTTGAAATGTTGAAAAATCTTAACAAAATTGCATTTTGTGCAGATTTTTATTTTGTGAGGTGTATTCATTTAATCATATTTTCAATAATACTAAACATTTTCCAAATTTTTTCAAGGTAATCGAAACTTAACTATATTGTGAAGATTTCATAGAAGAACCGAAATGAAAAGACCAACTCATCTTCGAGATAGAGCATTCTGAACATTTTCAACTACTTTCCGATACACTCCTTATAAGAACTACGTTAGATATTGTGGAAATTTTCTGCTAAACAAACTTTTAAATAAAACAAAACGGACGTCTCATACTGTGAGAATGGGACATTACTTGACGATTGCCGTTACCGGTGAGTGTGAAGATCATCTCTCCTTTTCGAGCCAAACGTAGGACAAACGACAGAAAACCGTTTCTGAAATTTATCCAAATAGGGTCCAAATAACAGCCTTTGTTTATTTATGATCTCTCAGATCGTGATCTGGCCTAACTGGCCCGGCTGATGTCCTCCTCATTTTAGTTTTAATTACACATGATATCAATGGAATTCAACGATAGAAGAAACGGCATCTTTCGTTTTAGGTTTTTTCTTCTCGGATTTGTTTGTAGGCGGGAATGTTGTCTGTTTTTTTTTTTTCAACATCGGGAGGCAATATGTGAGAACCGCTCGTTGTTGCTTTGTTGCAGTCGAGATGGGGAGCTTTACCACCTGCTGATACGGAAACGGGGATTTATGGTCAACTAATAGGCTTAAATCGCCAGCGGTTTGCTTTTGGGGTATTCTTTAAACCGTCATCATGTGTAGTTGGTGAACCGCCGCCGTCTGATGTTATGTAATCAAGAAGATGAAGTGAGAGCAAGTGAGGATTTTCGAAGTTATGGATAGATTTTGTCAATTAAAACGTAATGACTACCGATGTCGATTCCCCATAAAACTAAGATTATTTCTAATAACAAGTGTAAACCTAACAGTGAACACATACACTGTAGCTCAGGAATAGACAGCTTCATCAGCTGTTTCGGTCATTAAACTAATTGCTGGTGGTGGGAAAGACCCAACGAGCTTGCGATAAGTACTTAAAACAAGTACATATAGAAATCAATAGAGATTTCTACATTTTTTTAAGATTAAGTTTTAGATTTGTTTCCAGTTTGGTTCCTGAGCAACTGTGCTATATTTAAGTGTGATAGGTTGTCAAATTCGGCGTACAAGATACTGTCGCGGGTCCTGTTCAACAGACTTGGACATTTTAAGGTGTGTTCCGTCAGCAAATACAAAGCTAGTTTTTATGAGGGTCGATTTATAACGGATCAAATGTTTAACCAGCGTATGATGCTATAAAAATGTCAGAAGTAAACATTCAGATTCACCATGGTATCAAAGAAGCGAACGATTCAATGAAAAGAAATGATCATCGTCAGATAACGCAAGAACATGGTTTTCCGACAACACTAGTTAGGCCGATAAGCGAGACTCTGCATGGATCAAAATCAAGTGTTCGAATCGCAAACGAAGCAAATATTCCGTTTGTAACCTTGAATGGAATGATTACGGGTAGAAACAGAGTCAGGCCTAGTGATTTTAGTGCTGAGCTAGTGATTAAAGTTGTACCAACACTGCATGCAAAGGTTATTTTATTATGCAATGCATTGCTCAATTGTGTACCTACATATGATTTCATGACCTTCCACACGGTAACAAAAACAGCACCGAAAACTATGTGCAGTATCCATTGGTTTAAGAACCTCCAAAAACCCACTACTTAGCAGGTTTCTTTCCCACGATTTTTTGATTGTTTGTTGTACCCCCTCATAAGTACAACTGCATATCCTCATTCGTCAAATTCTTCTGCCGAAAACATGCCAAACTTTTCTGCTACAAGGTGTGTGCGCACCCAGATTGCGCAACGCCCGAAACCCGATGCAAGAACATATTTTTATTTTTATAAGTGCAACTTTTCCATCGACAAAAAAGATCAACTTACCCGTATATTTACAAGCAAGGTCACCTGAATAAGCCAAATTCCACGCGATGACTTTCGCAGTCGGAGTTAATTACAGGTCAGTTTATTTTCCCCGGCTGCAACGAACGTTCCATGGAAGCACATGGAACGGAATTCGTAGGCACCGTGGTCGGCCGGCAGCCATAACACGGATGCACTTCTGACTGTCCCCAGTGTACTTGCTGCAGCAAGCTGTTTACCCCCAGCGAAAAAAATGCTTGTTTTACGAATTGCTCTGTTGTGGAAACAGTCGACGATGGTTGAACACAACCGCATGGACGGCGGCGGCGTCCATGGTTCTCTTCCAAGAATGAAACAAGTCGACTCTATGCCTAGCTATAGGTTTGCTTTGGATAGCCCGAAAAAAGTTTAACCAAATAGGGGGATCAGGTTACCTGCTCGGGTTTTACATTCATGGAACAGGTGTGAATTGGCATGCTTACCTGTAAATGGAGAAGAAAAACAATAAACATTGAGACGTTAATTCATGGTGGATGGAGGAATGCGTTCTTAGATGAAACAAAAGTTTGGGCGGGAAAAATTTAGTTATTAGATTCATTATCGGTCACGACTATTTTTTCTCAGTGCAAAGAGATCAACTTAAACTACAGGACAGAACAAGCTAGTCGCTGTCATATCATCAATAACAGTCATCAGTTTTCTTCCGGAGTTGGCATCGTAGCCAATTGAGGAGCCAATGTCAGGATGAATGTATGGATTATATAAATCAGCTTTCCACTAGGTTCGATAATTATAGTTGAATATGCAATGTTACTCTGTTAAGCTGTATAAGGTTACTGATACGAGTGTAGACCTGAAATTCGGCTTTTCGGAGAAATTTGGTTGGCCTGGAATTTCCCAAAATCACTGTAGAAAGATTCACATCATTCCATGAGAATCATATCGTTGGATTTACAATGTTACAGTTCATAGCAAAAATCATCACTATGTCGGTTGTAGTTGTCAAACATTAAACTCCAGGATAGTTTGGATGACGATGAATATCTCAAAAGTATACAATAATGACTATTAGTCATCCAATAGATCCGGTAACCATCGATTGATTTTGCATCGGTACTTGTAAACATCGTCATGTTAAAACTTTAATATGTACTCCTATTCTAACTGCTTATGGGATGCTATTTGGGAAGGTATAGCTATCCAATTAGAGGTTGAAGTAAAAAATACATGAAAACTTCCATTGCCAGCCACGCCCAAAGTTGTGCCAAATTACATCTTTACAATAAAAAATTTTCTGAAAATTCTATAATGTTACTATCAGAATTTCATGTAAAAGTTTTTTTTGCAATTTCTCATCGTAATAGGCTGTTTTACCTCACGCAAATCTGACAGGAAAAGGCCTACTTTCCCACACTAAATTATCAGTGCTGTAATGGTTCATTACAGCACTGATTTGCGTTGCGTAATGAACCATTACAGCACTGTTTTCAGTTTTGATCATCTTCTTGATGCTTTCTGGACGCAGGTTTGAAAAATTGTGACAACTGCACAGTATAACCTGCTATGATCAGACTTTCTTAAACATGGCTATGAACATCAATGTGCAGTTTGATGAAAAAGTTTTGTTTAAAACTATCCTCAAGTGGTAATTTATGAAATTGCAAAAAACGTTGTACGCAACTCGGTGCAGAATTCGATTTTTCCAGCACTCGTCGTAATTATCCAACTCGGCAAGCCTCGTTGGATAAATGTACGACTCGTGCTGTAAAAATCGTCGTTCTGCACCTTGTTTCGTAAACAACAAATTCCAATTTTTATGTGAATCTGTTTTAGGGGACTGTTCATGATGCAAAAAAAAATTGATATTCCCATGATAGAAAATGTATAGTTTCAAATGTTCCTGAAAGGGATTTATTGAGTAATAACTAGAAAAACTACTAATTGTTTATCAATGCAACGCCTATACATCACGCATTGATATTCGGCATTCTAGTAGCATTTCCTGCCCACCGTATACTTCTGGCTTTGGTAATCGCAGAGTATAGCGAGCACGTAGCTCATCCTTTACCACCACACATCGTTATCTAGCACAACGTCAAAGATCATTCCTAGCACTCTTCATTCGGAAACTCCAATGGCATGCAAGCGTTCATTGAGCATGGTTTATGTTTCATTTTTATAGAGAACTACCTTATTACCCAAGTAACAATTCCATTGCTGATTGGTTTTGTTTGATTTTTATTAAGGTTTTATTACAGCAATAATTAAAACTCACAGTTTTATGACTGCTTTTATGAAAACCATTGATAAAATGTTTTATAGTATACTTGAAGATATTCATAAAGACAGATTTTAAGAGTAAACAAAACTTTCCGATATGTAAACCTTCTGGCAATCATTATTACCACAATAAAACTGTTAAATCTCTCAACAGATGGCGATTCGTTCGATTAGTAACGACATCTGTTGGTGGAAAAGCAGAAACTACGACACTGCTAGGTTTATTGCGGTCATCATAAAAGTAAACTTGCTTCCGTTTTATTTTTGCTAATAATGGTCGTCGCCATATTGAATATTTAGCATACGTGAATGGAAAATAGTTAATTTTGGCTGAAATAAGCAATGAATTGATAGTTTGCCACCATTTTCATAACATGCTCACATAAATAAACTCTCTCTGCTAAGTTTTCTTGTGATTCGAGATAGTTTTATTAAATTCACAAATTGATTTATTTCATTCCAAGATGATAATATTCACTATTTTCAAAGCGCATTAATTTTATGATTCTGCAACCCCAATATTCACGGTAAATTCGAATGCGCATAAGCCTACCAGCACAATAACTACTAAAATATTACTTTGAAATAATCGTTTTCTACTTACGAATGATGTATCCTCCTGAACTTTACGTGCCATCGCAGAAGCTTCTCTGCATCATGAGCTGTCATAGTTTTTGTTGATAAAAAAACAACAACAAACGAGAATGGAACATTTTTCAACTAGGTTTTAAAACGAGTTTATTGCTACTCTTAATGCGGTTTGCAAAACCTCTCCGAGAGTGGTCCACTTAGCCGGAAGATGCTCTTAAAGAGGTTATCAAGAGGTTTTGATGTATGATTCAGTTTTATTGCAAGTTTTATAAAATTGGTCATGAAGATCTCTTGTAGAGCCGAACAAAACTTAAAATGTTACTTGGGTAGCGTTCTGTACATCTCATTTGCATCTGTCTCAGCTTCTTCCGGAGCTCACAGTACAAACGATTCCCACTGATGAGGCGTGTTCGTATTTCACGGCTCACGTTATTAACAGCAGTGATATATGGGCCCAAGTTTATGTAGTTCTATTCTCGAGATACAGAAGTTTAAAATATCTATAAGAATAATTGAAGCATACTAACGGGCAAACCTAGATCCAACCATACTACACTAAGTATGCAATGTAAAGCTATGTTTTTCATACTGGAAACTATCTTTTGCGAATATTAATCATCTTATCAAAAACTATACGGAAGAACGAGGATTCAAAGTGCGGGAAATAATAAATATCGTCAATTCGACTTCCAAAAATGGTATGTGTTTGATCAGAATCTATCCATCGATGATTACCGTATTATTACCGCCGTCACCCTATAAAGCAGTTTAACAGAGGAAAGCTCATAAGGTTCGGCTACAAACTATGGGCCTTATGCGGTAGTGACGACTACTTCTAACATTTTAATTTGTACTGTGGCAAAATATGCGCTGAAGGAAGTGCACAGCCACTAGGAACAAGAGTTGTGACAAAAATGCTGTAAATTGTCGATTACGCAAATAGCCTCGTGGTATATTTTAATAACTTTTTCAGCTCATATCATTTGTTCGTAAAACTAAGCAAAATAGGTTCTTGTGTCACTGGTACTATGCGACAAAATCGAAAATAATAATGCCTTAACTTCAGTACGACAAAGCACTTAGATTTTTTTTATTCTTCAACCACTTAACATACACTGAGAAAAATTTCTACTCAATGACTGAGTTGGCCTTACTCATACATCGAAAAATCCTTTGTTTTCTTACTCAGTTTCGGCTAAAAGTGGGACAACCCATTGGCAATGGGTTGTCCCACTTTTAACGGAAACTGAGTAAGAAAACAAAGGATTTTTCGATTTCTGAGTAAGACCAACTCAGCCACTGAGTAGAATTTTTTCCCTGTGTAATATACAGCTCTTTTGTCCACTAGGGCACTGCGTGAGCGATTACAATTGGCAGCTGCACTTAAACTTTGAACAGCGCCTAAATGTATTCTATTCTTATTCTACTATATCGAACTGGCAGCCTTTGCGTTGCTGTCACTTTCTATCCTGTCCATGGTAGAATGATGAGCACGAGGTTGTTGATGTGTGGCTCTTGTTCCTTTTCCAGTCCGATTGGGGGTCCATTATGAGTTGCCGTTTCGCCGATATCCAATTATCCTGGTCCATTTGAGCTATTGAGCTCAGAAGAGGGTCAAGTGCCAGCCGCTCTCGGGGGGAAGAGCAACAGACTAAGTGCCGGGGCTGCACAATGGGGAAAAACCCATGAAAACCAGGAAAAAATTCAATATCTTTTGTCGCAGTGGAGTGAAAATTACAAACAATATCTTTTCCGCTTGGAAAATGTCTGATAAATCGAATGGAACTAGTGTCGTTCACCGCACGAAACTGTATGTCGACCTACAGAGTCGATTTATCATCGGATTCTTGATTTTTCATACTAAAAGATGCGTTTCACCAGTATATCTCATACAATATATTTGTTGGCGCGACAGCCTCTGATAGTCACCCTATATGAATAAAAGGAAGGTAGTAAAAGAATAGAATGTGTAGCAATTGAATTGCACACCCGAATCTAGTGAATTATAATTAGGATAAATAAATAAATATAGAATAATAAATTGAGTGGGCAGAGGCACTATAAATTGTGAGTAAGATTTATATGATTATATTGAAATGTTGCTAAATAAAACAGTTTTTAGTTTAAGCTGATCATCAGAAACTCCGTGTTTAGATCTGCTATAGAAAATAGTGCTCCGATAGAATCGCCGCCACAACAATATTGAAATTATGAGTTTACTCTGTCATACAAATGCTTTTGAATGTACACAAGTAGTATTCGACATAAAAAAATGTATGTCGACTCAGTTGGTTAGTTTGACGAAAATGATCGATTTTCAAACAAAAATTCATAATTCTGTCGTAATTAAATAGGAAAACTAAATTATTTCCGCAAAGAAAATGTCTGGTAAATCGACTGAAACTAGTGTCGTTCACCGGATGAAACTGTATGTCGACCTACAGAGACGATTTCTGACCGGATTCTTGATTTTTTGTACTAAAAGATGCGTTTTGTCAGTATTTCTCATACTATTTATGAATTAACTCTGGCATACAAATCCTTTAGAATGTACACAAGTAGTATTCGATATAAATATTTATTTATGTCGACTCAAGTATTATTTTGGCGAAAATGATCGATTTTCATACAAAAACTCATAATTCTGTCGTTGTTAACTAGGATATTAAGAATTTACTCTGACATACAATTCCTTTAGATTGTACACAGATAGAATTCGATATAAATATTTTTTATGTCGACTCAAATTGGTTATTTTGGCGAAAATGATCGGTTTTCATATAAAAATTCATAATTTTGTCGTTGTTAACTAGGAACACTAAATCATTTCCGCTAAGAAAACGGCTGGTAAATCGACTGGAACTAGCGTCGTTCACCGGACGAAACTGTATGTCGACCAAAAGAGTCGATTTATCACCAGATTCTTGATTTTTCGTACTAAAAGATGAGTTTTGTATTAAAATTACGAATTTATTTTAACAAACACATACTTTTGAATGTACACAATTAGTATTCGGTACAATTTTTTTATGTCGACTCGAGTAGGCTGTTGATTAATTTTCTTACAAATGAATAATTTTCATACAAATTAATACTTGTAATAGTTAACAAAAAAGTAAATATTTGAAAACATTTGAATTTTAAACATATGTACACTGTAATTACTTCTGTACTCCAAATTTCTCTCTCTCTCACTATCTTCTTGGCGTAACGTTCTCACTGGGACGAAGCCTGCATTACATTCTTCAAAAATACTAATTTCAACGATAGACGAATTTTGTTCATGTATCTTTATGTCTACTTTTGAAAACTATTTATGGCCTCTCTTCCTCAGTTTAGATGGATTTAGTTTTCATTGCAATAAAGGTTAACTGTGTTTTATATTTGCTCCATGCCAACTCGTGATCAAAGATATTTATTTATTCGTGCCAGTTGGAAATTACTTTTATTTAGGGTAATTCATGTATTTTGGACAGGCTGAGGACAATGTTGGAAAAATCGTCCCCTAGCTTCCTTTGAAAACAATTGATTATCGTGCAAAGCTACTTGTACGCTTATTATATGATTGTACTTTGCGTTCCTGGTGACGAAAACCTCAACGAAAGCATTTTAAGCTGAGATAATTACAATTTTCAACCCCCTGTTAGAATTGCATTTTGGACACCGAATATATGTTTTGGACACCCTCAGGTATATATAATTTGGACAGGGCAATTATCTCCATGTTTAGCCATGAATACTGCTTTATCATGAAAGTAGCATAAATTAACAAATATTTTCTTGTAAATAATCAAATTTCTCCGCTTAGCAGGCATCTATTTTGATAACTATTACAGTTTTTGTTAAAATCGAGGAAATATTGCCAGAACCACATAATACGCCTCCAAATATGCAATCGCACAGCATCTCCATGTAGTTCGTCAGATGACCAAAATATATTTACAGTAGAAAACTTGTAATGTATTTTGGACACCACCTATTTTAGGCGTTCTAGATGAATGTTAAGAGATTGGCTGCCCAATGCTTCTTTATTGAACAGTTTTCATTGCAATAAGGCTTTTAAATTTCTTACAATTATCAATTCAACAATTGTGAGGTGAATATTGTATGTGACTATGAAGTGTATGTCGTCTTGCATACCTGTGCATTTGAGGGGTTTTAGTGAAACATTTTACATTTTCGATAATTTTGAAGTAAATTCTTAATTGTTAAGCGTATTTTCAACGTCAGTCATCAGAATAGGGTCTGTTTGATCCAATAATCGATAGTCAGAAGTATCTACTTTTATTAGCTCTCCGGAACAAGGCATACATCGCAGTGCCTGTCCAAATTATATTTTTTACCCTACTTTTAATACATGACCAAACTAGGGCCCACATAGCCGAGGCGGTAAACGCACGGGTATTCAGCATGACCATGCTGAGGGTGACGGGTTCGATTCCCGGTCGTTCCAGGATCTTTTCGTTAAGGAAATTTCCTTGACTTCCTTGGGCATAGAGTATCTTCGTGCCTGCCACACGATATACACATGCAAAATGGTCATTGGCAGAGGAAGCTCTCAGTTAATAACTGTGGAAGTGCTCATAGAACACTGCTGAGCTGAGCTGAGAAGCAGGCTTTGTCCCGATGAGGACGTTACGCCAAGAAGAAGAAGAAGAAGAATATGACCAAACTCTCACTCAACACACACTCGACATAGTAAAAGAATATGGTTTCTAACCATTAACCACATAATCAGGAGTTATGGTTTTCGTAACTTTATATCTATAGTATCATCGACAAAACAACCATGGTAGTTGCTACATAGATATTCAGAGCTACTCCAATCCAAATATGCTAAAAAACGTGTGTCGCATGGTACTTAAGTGTTGTTAAACGCGTCACCATGATTTTCCTTGTCACCTCAGGCATCAATGTAATTGCTTCTGTCATCATCGCTACTATCACTATCGCTATTCTTGCCATGGACTGAGTGGAATGGAGACGGCTACTATGTACAGCAGAGGCCACCCCGGCCTCAGCCTGATTGGTAGGGTAGGTTCTCCCGGGAGTTCTTCCAAAGGTACCTGCAGGAGTTCCTCTGAAAATTCCTCCGGGAGTTACTTTAGAAATTTTCCCGGAAATTCCTCCAAAATTTCCTTCAGAAGTTCCTCCGAAATACCTCCGGGAATTTTTCCACGAAATTCATGCGGGAGCTTTTCCGGAAATGGCTGCAAGAGTACCTCCGGGAATTTCCCCAGAAGTTCTTAAAGGAGTTCCTGTAAGAGTCCCTCCGGTAGTTCCTTCAGGAATTCTTCCAGGAATTTTCGCAGGAAGTTCCTCCGACAGTTTCCGGAAGGAATTCCTGGGGGAATTTCCGAAAGACTTCCTAGAGGAATTACCGGAGGAATTCCAGGAGGAATTCCCACAGGAAATCCTGATGAAATTTCCGGAAGATCTCCTGAAATAATTTCCGGAGGAATTCCTAAAGGAATTTACGGAGGAATCCTTGGAGGAATTTGCGGAGGAAATCCTTAAGGATTTTCCAGATGAAATTCTTGAGGAATTTCCGGATGAAATCCTTGAGGAATTTCCGGAAGAAATCCTTGAGAAATTTCCGAAGAAAATTCTGGAAGAATTTCCAAAGGAAATCTTGGACAAATTTCCGGAAGATTTCCTGGAAGAATTTCCGGAGGACTTCCTGGAGGAATCCTTTGAGGAATTTGCGGAGGAAATCCTTGAGGAATTTCCAGATAAAATCCTTAAGGAATTTCCAGAAGAAAACCTTGAGGAATTTCCGGATGAAAACCTTGAGGACTTTCCGATAAAAATCCTGGAGGAATTTCCAAAAGAAATCCTGGAGGAATTTCCGGAGGAAATCCTGGAGGAATTTCCGGAGGAAATCCTGAAGGAATTTCCAAAGGAAATCTTTGAAGAATTTCCGGAAGAAATCCTGGAGGAATCTCCGAAAGAAATCCTGGAGGAATTTCCAAAGGAATCCTTGCAGAAATTTCCGGAGAAAATGCTGGAAGAATTTCCGGAGGAAATTTTTGGGGAATTTTTGGAGGAAATCTTTGAGGAATTTCCGGAGGTATTCCTGGATGTATTTTCGGAAGAACTCTTGGAGAAATTTTCGGAGGAATTCCTGGAGAAATTTCCGGAGTATTTCCTGGAGGAATTCCCGGAAGAATTCTTGAAGGACTTTCCAGATGAAATCCTGGAGGAATATCCGTAGGACATCCTGGAGGAATTTCCGTAGGACATCCTGGAGGAATTTCCGAAGAAAATCCTTCAGGAATTTCCGGAGGAAATCCTTCAGGAATTTCCGGAGGAAATCTTTGAGAAATTTCCGGAAGAAATCTTTGAAGAATTTACGGAGAAAATCTTGGAGGAGTTTCCGGAGGGAGTGCATGAGGAATTTCCGGAGGAATTCTTGGAGGAATTTCCGGAGGAATTCCTGGAGGAATTTGCGGAGGTATTCTTGGATGAATTTTTGGAGGAAATCCTTGAGGAATTTCTCTCACTAAACTGTCAAAATCACGAATCGACCACTCTTCTTCTGTCGGCTATCGAGCTAGTCGATTTCTGTACTAGCTTTTCTGCTCGACTCTACTGTGATAGCAGGCGAGCCGATTTAATCGACTCGAGTTATAAAATAGCTGTTTACGATATAAAAATAAACTTGGAATATAGTATTAAGGCCCATATAGCCACAGCTATAAAGACATGGGTATCAAGCAGGGCCATGCTGGAGGGGGGGGGGGGTTCGATTCCAGATCGCTCCAGGAACTTTTCGTAAAGGAAATGTCCTTGACTTCCTTGGGCATAGAGTATCTTGGTGCCTGCCACACGATATACACATGCAAAAAGGTCATTGGCAGAGGAAGCTCTCAGTTAATAACTGTGGAAATGCTCATAAAGCTGAGAAGCAGGCTTCATCCCAGTGAGGACGTTACGCCAAGAAGATAGTGAGAGAGAGAAATTTGGAGTACAAAAGCAATTACAGCGTACATATGTTTAAAATTCAAATGTTTTCAAATATTTACTTCTTTGTTAACTATTACAAGTATTAATTTGTATGTAAATTATTCATTTGTAAGAAAATTAATCATTTTTACCAAAACAGCCTACTTGAGTCGACATAAAAAAATTGTACCGAATACTACTTGTGTACATTCAAAAGTATTTGTATATCAAAATAAATTCATAATTTTAATACAAAACTCATCTTTTAGTACGAAAAATCAAGAATCTGGTGATAAATCGACTCTGTTGGTCGACATATAGTTTCGTCCGGTGAACGACACTAGTTCCAGCCGATTTACCAGCCGTTTTTTAGCGGAAATGATTTAGTGTTCCTAGTTAACAACGACAAAATTATGAATTTTTATATGAAAACCGATCATTTTCGCCAAAATAACCAATTTGAGTCGACATAAAAAATATTTATATCGAATTCTATCTGTGAACATTCTAAAGGAATTGTATGTCAGAGTAAATTCATAATATCCTAGTTAACAACGACAGATTTATGAGTTTTTGTATGAAAATCGATCATTTTCGCCAAAATAATACTTGAGTCGACATAAATAAATATTTATATCGAATACTACTTGTGTACATTCTAAAGGATTTGTATGCCAGAGTATTATACTAGTATACTATTCATAAATAGTATGAGAAATACTGACAAAATGCGTCTTTTAGTACAAAAAATCAAGAAATCGTCTCTGTAGGTCGACATACAGTTTCATCCGGTGAACGACACTAGTTTCAGTCGATTTACCAGACATTTTCTTTGCGGAAATAATTTAGTTTTACTAGTTAATTACGACAGAATTATGAATTTTTGTTTGAAAATCGATCATTTTCGTCAAACTAACCAACTTGAGTCGACATACAATTTTTTTATGTCGAATACTACTTGTGTACATTCTAAAGCATTTGTATGACAGAGTAAACTCATAATTTCAATATATTGTATGAGATATACTGGTAAAACGCATCTTTTAGTATGAAAAATCAAGAATCCGATGATAAATCGACTCTGTAGGTCGACATACAGTTTCGTGCGGTGAACGACACTAGTTCCATTCGATTTATCAGACATTTTCCAAGCGGAAATGATTTTGTTTGTAATTTTCACTCCACTGCGACAAAAGATATTGATTTTTTTCCTGGTTTTCATGGGTTTTTCCCCATTGTGGGCTGGGATGAAGTGAACGTGTAGCCACTCCCGAGCAGAAGGGAATAGCAACAGCATAATAAAATATGTTATTTTGGCAAAATAACTGAGTTGCGGAAAGAGTTATTTTCATGTTATTAACATAACATATCATGTTATAAACTTGTCTGTCATAAGCGGCAAAATAACAAAAATCATAACAAAAAAATGTTCCTTGAAGACCGGTTAAATAACACGTTTTGTTGGTTTCAATAACAACTTAATAATAGCGATTTTTTAAATATTTCAATAACAAATTTTGATATGAATAAGTTATTGATAACAATAAAAAACAAAATAGGGTCCTGTACCATTTGGGCAGGGGTACCTATTTTGGGCTCTTGCCGCTATTTGGCTTCCTAGTCAACAAGGAGTGATTAACGAGAGGTTTTCTGATTTCTTAATTCCCCTTTTTATTGCGAGAGTTAAAATAATCCTACAAATAAATAAATTGACCCATTAATTCACATTATTCTAATTCAATTTTGGTCACTTACATTTAGTTCTCTCCCATTGTTCTTTTAACGGGGACACTCCTTTAAGGGTTAAGTGATCGACTCTGGAAGTTACCTGGAGCAAAATAAAGAAACTTGTATCTCTAGTATTTCAATTGAAATAAGTATACGCACTTCAATTGGAATTGGAATTCGATTGCGAATCCAAATCTATCCAGTATGAATCTATAAAACTCTGCTCGATTATATGTTACGATCTAATTCATCAATCTGTGGCATTTAGAATTCAGTTATATACTGTAATTAGGAGTTCATGGAATAAGGTTTACCTGACGTATTAACTAAATGGAATTCATAGGATACAATAATATTAATAATATAAGGGATTTTATCAATTCATATAGAACACGACTGCGTGCCACGTTTACACATCACTTCTCAATTTGCCTTTTCTCCTTATCATCTTCTTCTTCTTTTTTCTGGCCAACTAGCACCGTTCGGCGCCAGTTGTGTTTTACGTCGGCTGGGTCTAGGAGCTAAGCCTTAAATTCCGACGCCCCAGGGAGACAGCCACCACACCTGAGGACCCTACATCGGCACCAACATTTCAAAAGGGCGTAACTGCATTTTGAAACAAACCCCTCTTTCACATCTGTGGATCGTATTTCAATGCCGCCATGCAAATCACCGCCAGTCTAGTAATGTTTGTGAATTTCGTGGAAAACTTAAAATATGACCCACAGATGTGACAGAGTGGTTTGTTTCAAAATGCAGTTACGCCCTTTTGAAATGTTGGTGCCGACATATCGAACCCATCAACACCGGGCCGGGACCTACGGCTTTACTTCCTATTCCGAGGGAAGGCGTGATCACGGATTTTATGTCTCAGAAAATCCCATCGGCGTCGACGGGAATTGAACCCCGACCGACTGGGGTGAGAGGCAACCACGCTTACCACTACACCACCGACGCCGACGTCGGTACTACCTGCAACGATCAGTCATAATTTTGTCAAGAATGACTTTTACGCCCGACGACCATAGTTGATCTAGAAGAACGATCGGCTGGATAGGAAGCGCCGACCGAGGGGTCGTGACCCGATTGATTTGAATTTTTGTACAGAGTTAGATACTGTACGTGCCGGTTTGAAATTGACTTAGTTATAACGGCAAGTGGCCAAAATAGGTACACCTGCCCAAATGGTACAAGACCCTTAGTTATGATTGTGCGATATTTGCCAGAAAACCGTTCGCCAGAAAACCATTCGCCAGAATGACAAACGCCAGAAAACCATTTGCCAGAATGTACCATTTGCCAGAATACTATTTGCCCGAAAGTACCATTTGCCAGAATGTACCAATCCCCAGAATTTAATATTAAATATTAAGTTCTGGGGATTGGTACATTCTGGCAAATGGTACTTTCGGGCAAATAGAAATTTTCTCCGTTTTCTAAGAATTAATTGAAACTAAAGATGTGATTGTGAGAATTTGGTGGATATAATTCAGTCCATTTACATAAAAAAATGTCATACGTTTCAATCGTTTACAATAATTCAATATTTTCACTGCTAGGATGATCTCTTGGTTTGTTCCGAGAAAGGACGACTAGGGCTAGAACAACGAAAACAACAGGAAATGATTCACCGGTAGTTCTTGAGCAAAGAGAAAATCGATGAAGAGAAATCGATCATAGCAGATACGCCTGTATGATACTAAGCGCGAGACTTCGATGTAACTAGGCTATAAGTGCATATGTCCACAAATATCAGGTATGGTCAAAATACTGCTGACCGAAGTCCATTAGGCCGAATGTTCAACAGGTAGAATGGTGATCACGAATCGCAATTCAGTGATTATGGAACAGGAATTGGAACGGTTTCTTAAATTTGTTCGGTTTTCCAATAATTAGCTGATACTTGTACAATATTAATATTGCCTTATTGTTTTACTGCAATCAACAATTTATGCCAAAAACTAGTCTTACGATAAAACTAGAAAGAACAGCCTATGTTCAAAAGAAGGCAAAATTCACTAGTTGAACATCAACGGTTTCGGTGCAAAAAACTATTTTTCTACAATGAAACTATTCTCTCTAGTTCAAATAGTGAATTTTTCCTTCTTCTGAACACAGGCTGTTCTTTCTAGTTTCATCTAGTCTAGTTTTTGGCATAAATTGTTGATTATGTTAGAATCGTAAAGCAATATTGATATTGCGGAACAAAATTATTGAAAAAAAATAACAGTTTTTAAACCCGTATATTGTTTCTATATTTAACAGAAGGAAAGATTCATGGGTAAAATTCAGTAGCTCTAACTTCAACAATTGTTTTGACAGCATAAAAGAAGAAAACGAAAAAAATATGGCCATTCGGCAAAATAACTTTTTGACTCAATGACATTCGACCCAATGGCCTTCAGCCGAATGCCCTTACACCATTGATAGTAAGATTCTATAACAGTAGCCGGAGCGCCATTAGATAAGTCCAAATATGTTAAGCTCACATGTTACAATCACCGTGATAAGGGAATATATTGGTTAGAAATGGCGCACATAAACTAAGAAGTTCATCTAGAAAGAACAGCAGATGATTAAAAGAAGGAATAAACTGCTGGAAATATTGGAATCAATTTCCTCAAGAACAAGCTTTTTAGGCCATATATTCGGCCTAATGGTACATTCAAGCTTGTGATATTGGGGGTACTGGCTTTCGGGCAGTGACAGTCAGGCTAATGGTATAGGTAAAACCGTCACTTAAGTTATTATTTCTGTGTATTTTACTTGTTGCTTCTATAAGGTTTTTGTGTATGGTATTCGATTGACTTCAGTGTGTGATCAACAATTCCGGGTAATTTTGCTGTTTGCCACCAAAATTATTATTTAAAGTGATCATGTTATTTTTATTGTCAAAAATAAGCTTTAAATTACTTTCAATTGAAAGAAGGGAATCTTTGAAAAATGTTAGTTAAGCCAAAAATTCCATATCAGTAAAAGCTGGAAAGAACATCCTACGTGTTGAAGAAAGGAAAATCCTTCTATTGATCAAATTCCATCAAAATAATATTTGATCAATTGGATCCACATCCTGATCAACTTGTCCACAAAACAAATTTGTGGAAATATTCTAGCTGTTGTTCGCAATAAAATATTAAATAACGTAAGAGATTTAATGTATTGTAAAGTTTGAAAGGTTTGAGTTCACATCAATTTATTGTTTCAGAGTGATTTGCCCTTCTTCAAACTATAGGCTTTTCTTCAAAAGTTACTCTAAAATTATTTAATGTTTGCTCTTACATCAGTTCCAATAATTTATTTAACTTTCGCATATAAATCTGAACAAAATTAACATTTAACATTTTTATAATCGTTATTGTGGGCTAATCGGTCCAAAACAAATAAAAAACACGATTTATTTTTTCAATAAGAATGCTTTAAATTATCATTAGATTGCGACCACTTCTGGATTGAGAACTTCGGAAAATTTCTGGGAAATGGTACTTTCTGGAGAATGGTACATTCTGGCAAATGGTTTTCTGGGAAATGGTTCTTTCTGGCAAACGGTTTTCTGGGAAATGGTATTTTCTGGCAAATGTCATTCTGGCCAGTGGCATTCTGGCGAATGGTTTTCTGGCAAATATCGCACAATCCTTAGCTATAATATAATATCAAAATCAAAGTGGCCTCGACATTTTTGTCCGAAATGTGTAGTTCATCCTGGATCCAGCTGATCCAAAACATAAAATAGCTAACACTCTATTGCACTTTACTTTCTATATACGCAATCGTACCCAACAGAAACTGAAAAAAAACAAGTGTTCTTATCAAAGGGCTCCTGTTACAGTTAAAATGTAATGTCAAAAAGAGGAGGAAGGGAAACTGATGAGAACATAATATTTTCTTATCAGTTCCTCGCGAATTGCTGTGGATAACGTCAATCTTGAATGGTTTAGTTTTGATAGCAAAGCATGTTATTGTTGTGCTAACAATGATCAAATATTTTTACAGTCACAATAACACAATAATAATTGAACTTATGCTGCCACAAAACATGTTATTGAAATGTAATTTAAAGAAAATATACCAATAGCACGATCATAACAAAATAAGATTGTCCAACTAAACATGTTATGGAACGGTAATACCTCAGTAAGTTAATAATAACAAACTAAGATATAAAAACAGATTTTGTGACTCCATTGTTATTATTTAGATATTCTCCTCTGCTCGGGCTACGCTACGGGCCCTGGCTTCGAAAATTTGTCGAGGCTATTATGATCTCGATTTCACTAGCGCGACCTAGTCGATAGACCTAGAATCAACTAGTTCACTAACGGATAATCCTGTATGTCCTGCACACTTAGAAATCCTTAATATTGATGGTGACACAATTGCAAAAATTGACGTACCGTCGATGGGGGTGACAATGGGTCTGGGGGGTGAGATTGGGTCAAAACGGAGAAACATAAAATTGGAAATAGCTCATCAACTATCGGTAATTTATACAGAAAACTTTATATTATTTCAAAGAGAAGATGTTTATACACGTCATGATGCAGAATAAGATGTTTAGCAATAATCGTTTTTTTGTTAAATTTGTGGCTAAACTTATATGATGAAACTACTAGTTAATCACTCTGAAAAAAATTCTCCTTCGTAATGTTTCACACAAGTACCTAATCATAAATTTTCTTACAAGTGGTTAGCTGTAGGTATTACCTGATTGATGCAACGAAAAAAGCGGGCTGTCAATGCACTTTTTATTTAAAAATTCAATATTTTCAACCCTATGTCTAAATATTAAGAATGGGGGTGAGATTGGGTCAAGCAAGTTATCGAGTACACATAACCTTAGCTAAAAATTAAACTTGTTATCCAGTCCCCATTCGACGTTAGAGTGGTGCCATGTTCGCCGGTTCTTCATAAAAGCACGCTTTTTTTCAAAAATATGTCGAAGAAGTGTCAAGCGAGTGTGATCATACGTTTAGTGCCTAAAATCATTTATAACCATAAACCCATGCGTTTTGACAGCTCCTCTGATCATCAGCTAATCTTTAGTGTACAGCAATATCGTAAGCCCACAAAATAGACTTGATAGCGTTTTTCTTCTCCGCTCATTTTTTAAATTTTAAGGAAATATTGTGAAACTACCAGACGGTAGTGGCATCCAGGAAATACCGGGGCCATAAAACCGGTAACATGACAAAATTTCGGAAAACGAACGAACGTCGAAAAATATCATGTTTTTTTTTCAATAAATATTTTAATGCATCTCTCCCTCATTGTAATCTCCCCCTCCTCTCATGGAAGTTGAAACTTTAAATGAGGATGATTATGGTGGCTAAAAATGGCAATACAACATACAAACTTTATTTTATCAAATTTCAACCATTTTTTCGATTGTATTAGCCCTTTTAGGTGGATTAATCATCTTCAAAAATTACCTAAGTTTTTATTCGTCATGGATACATTGTATTTAGGGTAGGTTTACTAGATATGATCAATAAAATTAACTTGTATAGGAAAATAGGCGATTTTGAATACTTTGACCCATTCTCACCCCCTCTAAGGGGTGAGATTGGGTCAATTTTCAATCATTTGTAGTTTAGTAGACATTTCATAGAATGTGATACTTTCTTGCTAAACTATCATTACCATATAGAAGAGTATACATACCAAATAAAAAGTTATTCCGACTTCAACTGCATGTGTTATTTAACAAACAATCTTTGAGTATCCATTTTTGACCCATTCTCACCCCAACGACGGTAACTCAGTATACCTCAACACAAACATGCTTTAACTTTGTGTCTCTGGTAATGTAAACACAGAAACGAACATTTTCAGATATCTTTTCTGTCATCATAACTACATTTTAAGCGTGTACTCGTCTCGTAGTATTACAATACAATATAGAAGTTATGGCCGTCTGATAGCGAAGAGACGGCTGGAAGATTAGTCCGCAGAAGATGGTCGAAGGCCAGTAAAATCGACCGAATCGTCCGGACAGTCTGGCAAATAAGTTTTTAATTATTTCTCGCCGAAAACCAATCGATGAACTACCAGCACATCAAATCGCGGCGATTAAAACAATAATAACATAGTATTATAAGAAATAACAAGTTTTTGAGTTTCAAGTGCTTGAAATTTACACAAGGAAAGACACAACTCAACCACGCTGATGATGAAGTGTCAAACGTCATCCATCCAAACAAATCGGATTTAGTGAGTAACTACATACAATCACAGAGAACAGACATCCAAGTCCAGTTTCGAAACTGTGTAAGGAATTTAACGACCATTTGAAATCGGCAACACAAGTGGCAATAGCGTGGCGCTGCAATCGGTTAATTCCCCATACTAATTTTATTAACCACTTGAAATGTTTCAATTCACCACTGACTGTGGCAATTTGGTGTTTGGTGGCGGTAATGTTGTCATCGTGTATTGGTTTGCAACCTTACTTTAGTAAAGATTCAAATCCTTACACAACTTTCCGAATGAAATTTGTTCTAGCCTGGATGTCTGTTCTCTGTGATACAATAGGGAATCGCGTCACTTGGGCGGTGGCTTCTATATTCGTCTGTATTCCACTATAACTCAGTCAAATTTGAACCAATTGACACAACATTTGGAATGTGGTGAGATAGGTATAGTATCTACCCGTGTACAACATTTCAAGTCAATTGGTTCAAAATTAACTGAGTTATAGTGGAAAACAGACGAATATAGAAGCCACCGCCCAAGTGGCGCGATACCCTATGCAAATACGTACTGAGGAACTACCAGTGGGAAAATACATAGTACATAACTGATGGTATAGTTATTGCAGTTTATGGACAGACTTGTTAGAATCCCAAAATGGCCGCTACAATGGCCGACTCTGGCACCTACTCACGATTTCGAACGCACAAATCTCTTCGTAAGCAAAACCAGTGCACCTATTCTTCTTATTTTAAGCTGATTACAGAATAATAAAATTCACTGTTGTTTGAAGCTTGCTTCTTGAGAATTGTGCGTCTGAAGTTCTGATGCACTGTTGAAGCGGGATTTTAAGACGTTTGTCCTTAAGCAACAAGGAAACATTTTAGAGCACAGCAATGTCGGCTATTAAGATTCCAGTTTTCGGTGACCAGTGAAAGTGTGCGAAGGAGGAAGTTTTCTGGGCTTGTGGTCATACCAAGTGAACAAATTATGGATTTATCGACGTTTTTGCGAATTATGTAAACACAGTTCAGAATTATTTGAATAAAGTTCATTGAAACGAAATTCATTTGGTGTTTACCAGATTTAACAAGAAAGAAACGGGTAACATTGCAGGGAAGTAATTTGAGGTTATGTTGACAATGAGCACCCCATTGTAAAATTACAAGCATAAAATTCCCATGACCGCCGTCGTGTAAAAGTAAGGTCAAACGTAAATTGTCATTTTACTCACTGCTATATGTCGGAGATAAATGACACAAATTTACATTATTTTTTCGAAGCGTGTGATCAACTTTGCTGAAAATGAAATTCTTTTATGTAGTCTGATTCTCGAGATACGAGTTTATAATTACCAGGGTTCTAGCGCCACCTAGCGGATAAACCTAGAACCAACTAGTTTTTTTTTGTCTCCTGTTGGGGACATAGTACCACTGCGACCATTAATTTGATCTATTGTGGTGAACCAACTAGTTTACTATCGGATAGCTTTTGATGTCCTGATCAACTTTGCCGAAGACGAAATTTCTATGTAGTCTTTTTCTCGAGATACAGAAGTTTATCATTTTTAGGACTCCGCCACCTAGCGGATAAACCTAAAACCAACTAGTTCACTAACGCTCTTGATGTTGAGTATCTGGCTTAGGGGAGATATTGCCTCAAAATCTTGCTCAAATTGAATTTTACATGAAAAAAATCAAGTTTCAGGTATGTTCTGGCCATTTTTGGTGAAATTCTTCTTAAAAATTAAAAATTATAAAAGTATGTAGTTCCATTTTCAGATATAAAATATATGTTTTAGTGTGCTTTCCTATAAGATTTTAATTGAACGAACAGTTGAAAAGGTATCCTGCCCTTGCTATCTAAGATGTTTTTGAATGAATTTCAGCATAAATTTATGTAGAAGAATTTCGGCCGACCATCTTAAAACTTTTCCTAGTTATTTAAAAAAAAAATGTCTTGAATAAAATACAATTATATGGGGTTTTCATAATAATTGAGGCTATAGTGTTTAACTAGGGTATTGGTTCCCATATTAAGCATGAGGTTCTCATTTTCATTATACGAAAAACAAAGGATTGAAGCGCTGTTTATTTTGTTTCTTATTTTTGTATTCTTTGTTAGACGTGAGCACCCAGAGATGGCATTTAACCGTAGCGATTCACTGCGGCGTCAGTTTATCGACCACACTGGGGATAGGAACGTTTTTCACCACACCAAGAAGCCAGTTTCTCTTGTTTTGGGTGGTGGGTAGACCAAGCGCTAGTGCGTGCTCTTGCTCGTTCGCTTTGGATCGAGTGTGGCTCACTCTTTCGCGCGCATCGCTCTCCGGCGCTCTCCCGTGCTTTCACCCAGCAGTCACCGAATCATCACCATGGTGTCACCGGGGCAAGAACTCTCCGGTGTTTCACCGCAGCGCGCACTCTGGCGCAAAAACCTCACTGGAGCGCACGCCCGGGTGATTTTTTACACTTTCACCGGAGAGAATTTTAAATCGTTCTCGCCGCACTGTTGTGTGGCCTAGTGCTCAGGGAGCTAAGAGATTTATTTCTACCCACCAAGCAAGCACGCATCCGAATCGCAGTGGTGGATCCACATATAAGAGACGGGCTCCAGTTGAGATACACAGCGTGAGTGGTGTATTTTCTATTTCTCTTTCCTACACTGAGGATATGGACATCTCTGTGAGCACCCATGAAAAAAAAAACAACGGAATTAATCGGTGCCATAATCGCTTGTTTTCAAATAGGATGAATATGGGAGCGTGAGATTACTGATGGCACACATACCCTAGAAGGAGAAATCTGATTGTGGTAAAACTAACAAAGCTTGTTAACTCTGATTATATCAACAGGGTTTTTGTAACATAAAGTACCGACAGGCAAAAAAGTGGAATTTTTTTTTGCACATCCATATCTCAGTAGTTAGTGAACCAAATGTCAATCTTTTTGCGTTATTGGAATCCTACACTATCCCAGAAAAGTGTAGTGAAAGCCGATCGAAATTTCATGCAGCTTCCGGTGAGAATCATGCGAATACATTAGCTCTAAATTTTTAACTTCTTCCGGTTCCGTTTTGTTCCCAGATTGGTTATGAGTACCATGTCTTTATAGCGAGTACGCTCGGAGCCTCGATAAGATAACAACATTCTATCTTCGGCAAAGTTGTTCATAACAACAACCACTTTCTAGTAATGAATTTCATAGTTCCGAATTTCCCCACCACGTGGCGTAAGTGTACATAGTGACTTCCGGTAAGAGTTTGATGAGATATATCACGAGATTGAAGCCAGATAGGAAGATACGATCTTCGGCAAAAGTTGTTGAGGACTACTAACACTTCTAGGCCATGAAGAGCATAGTTCTGAATTTTACCACCACGTGTCACTAGTGTACATAGTGACTTCCAGTACGGTTGTTAATAGCATAATTGTAGTTAGATCACTATCTCCATCTTGTTACAACCCTGGGAATGTACCAATTCTTAAACCTCTGAGCCTCGCCTCACTGACAAGTATTATTCCATAAGTGAGGCATCGTGAAATGGCAATCCAATACACAATATCCAAATTGGAAGCCTATTTATATCAAATGATACATTGTCCGGCATTCGTTTATCAACAATTGGTCAATCTTCGGAATTTATTATGTTGACGCAAACTGGAGAAGCTTCCCGGACCCGAGACAATCTACCCCCTAGTGAGTCGATTGAGTAACCACCAATAAATCGGAACGATACGCACGTTCCTATTTAAGCTTATTCCGCCACGGTTAATCAATTTGTTGACCGACTGAGAGTTGTTGGCCCGGTAGTTGCCACCATCTGTTCGACCGAGGCCAATGGCTACGGAGCGCACCATTTGCCGCGTGCCCCAGTCTAAATGGACCTTCCTGCATAACAACGTTGTCGTTCGCGCAAATCGACCGAACCGCGTGCCAAACCATCAAGACCTCGCCGCCGGCGGCGCTGCTCTGCTGACTGGCGCTAGCTATGTCTTCAGTTCAGTTGGCTCAACTGAGATAGACCCCCGGATTTGTGCGAGTCTGGCACACTTTGCAACTCGTCATCGAACAACAGTCGAGCAAGTCGTCGCATCGTGTGAACAAACGAGCACATTTCTCATTCAGCATTTGCTGCATACTCGGTCGGTGATGATGAGGTTCCCTGCCTGATGCAATTGTCGATCGTTGTTGTTGGCTGTTGTAGTGCGCGATGATGATGGCACCCAGTGTTGTTGGTTGATAGAGCATAAACGATGAAGAACAAGATTAATAGATTGCTTTATGGTGTGGTGGTTATGGGCATTTATCATCGCTGTCTGTAGGGTACATGGTACTGAGACATTGTGTATTCTAATTGGTAGCTACAGAACCGCTGGCTGCAAAGGGTGAGTCGATAAGGAGAGCGTCCAACATAGCTCTGGTCCTCACAAGTTCCTACCTCATGCTTACACGGGTCAAACGATAACAAAGACCGCCAGCTAAGAGTTGTGTCCTTAGCTGGTAGTGCAGCCTGGGCACTGTCGTCCTTCTGACTTCAACTAGATTGAGGAGGTACGATTCGAGCGTTTGCTCACCAAGGAGGTGCGGCTCAAACAGCGTCTGTTCTTGCATCCAGCAGCTGAGTAAAAAACGCTGCACCACGCCCAGCTAGATCCAAGGTGGTAGCCCCATCAGTGAGGTCGTCCTAGTGTTTGTTGGGACGTTAAACAGAACTGGCACGATGGCCCTCCGGCGAGACAGGAGTGTTGGCGTAGGCCCAATAAGCCACCCGTAAAAATCCCCATTGCGAATAACATAGGAGAAAAAACGACTCGATACAATCGGCAAAGACCCACGCGACGATATAAGGACTACGATTGGACACTTGGAACATGGAATTGCAAGTCACTAGGTTTCGCAGGATGTGTCTACGACGAACTACATCCCCGCAACTTCGACATCGTGGCGTTGCAGGAACTTTGTTGGACTGGACAGAAAGTGTGGAAAAGCGGGCATCGAGCGGCTACCTTCTACCAAAGCTGTGGCACCACCAATGAACTGGGAACAGGATTTATAGTGTTGGGCAAGATGCGACAACGTGTGATCGGGTGGCAGCCGATCAACGCAAGGATGTGCATGTTAAGAGTTAAGGGCCGTTTCTTCAACTACAGCATCATCAACGTCCACTGCCCACACGAAGGGAGACCCGATGACGAGAAAGAAGCGTTCTACGCGCAGTTAGAGCAAACATAAGATGGTTGCTCGCCGCGTGACGTGAAAATCGTTGTCGGCGACATGAACGCGCAGGTAGAAAGGGAGGAAATGTACAGACCGGTAATCGGGCGTAACAGCCTGCACGCCGTATCGAATGATAAAAGCCAGTGATGCGTAAACTTTGCAGCCCCTCGTGGTATGATAGTCCGAAGCACCTTCTTCCCCCGCAAAGATATCCACAAAGCCACCTAGAGATCACCCGACCAACAAACAGAAAATCAAATCGATCACGTTCTAATCGACGGTAAATTCTTCTCGGATATAACCACCCAAGTAACAATTTCAATTCCTTTTAGATTTGATTATTTTTATGGAAGCTTTATCACAGCATGATCAATTCATGGAAAATTTGTAGTTGTTTTTATCAAGAGAAAACAATCTTCGTTCGTTTGCGGTTTTTAAGTTGTCTTCAAGTTAATTTTGAAATTCGCGCATAAAACAACTGAATTTACAAGAGCACTAAATCTTATAATAAGTTTTAAGGCATATTTGAAGTTATTTTCAACACATAACATCAACATATTTTATTAAAAGTTTATGCTTCGTTTATTCAAGTGCATTTCATCTGACTAATCCTCCTTTAAAAACTTCTTGAAGCCATCATTCTTGAGGTAGAGCCATTACTCTGGAACAAGAACTATGCGAAATAATAATAAGACAACGAACTATTTTTCAATCCAAATAATGAATGTAACAAATTGGTTGAAAAACCGCGTTCTCATGCAAATATAAACACATAAACATGTTTGCTCACTGATAATTTAGCCATTCTTGTGCTAAAAAGTAATCTTGTCAACGAAATAATGATTTTACAGCCAATAAAAAATGCGAGTAGTTGGCTGCTGTCGTCCTGCCTTCAACCAGTTCCTCACACAGGTCATAGCTGTGCGAACCGAAAATGAAATGGGTACTTACTGTGACTCTGCTCAAGCTCATGCCAAATAGCGTAATTTTAGTAAGTTGCACTTCATTATTAATTGCTAAAATACAGGGAAACAAATTAGAATTGGCACATCTTGACGCGAAACACCGCGAAATGTACAGAGACAACTTTCTAGCATCGAAAACGTAAACAAACAATTGTCAAAGGCTGTTACTCTTGAATAAAACGAAAAAGTTTCATTTAAGACGAACGAATCTGCCTTAAGATCATAACTAGTAAAAACAATCTTCAATAAAGGCTGTAGCTTTCATGCAAGGTGACTTGGTTCCATCATTGTTTTGAGGGGCTTTGGATTAAAAGTAATTATAATTGATGGCGGCTGCATGGAGTTTTGTTCGCTTGGAACGGCAGCCATGTTTAGATAGAATTGAAAAAGTGGCGTAGCCTTTTGTTTTTATAGGAAATTTATGTCTTCGTATATTAATGATTGATATTATTTTTTGGGCGCTTTGCTATTTTCGGATGTTTTGGGCGGCATATCAACGAAAAAGTGGGTATGGCACGGACAATTTTGATTCCCTGTCATCAATGATCTGTCAGGCAATTTTAATGCTTTAGTCATTTCAATTTGATGAAAATTAATTTGCAGTTCAATTAACATTTCATCCATGAAACAAAACTTGTTTGCATCTGCATAATGCTTAGGTAGAAGATTTCATTTATTATGCACTGTTGACACTTTTGAGAAAGACAGCTAAAAGATCAACATGCCTCAAGCTATTCTTGTTAAAGTTTCATGAAGTTCTTATAATCAATCATCAGTGCAAGTACATAAATACAACAAGTTTCAAAGCAGTCTTCAAAAGCAGCTTTGAAGATCTCCTGAAGAGTGGGCCAGATTAGTCTTATGGATGTTTTATGCCTATTTTATCTCAGATTTGCAGAACAAAGAGCTTTATTGCTAAGTTTTATCATTCTATCTTAGAAATTACTTCAGGATTCCCACAAAAGTATAATTGTTACTTGGGCAATGTCCGCACATACCGCAGTGCGAATATAGATTCGGATCACTACTTAGTCGCTGTATGCATGCGCTCAAAACTTTCGACAGTTATCACCACGCGTCGAAATCGAACGCCGCGGCTCAACATCGAGCGGCTGCGTAACGTAGAAGTGGCGCAAAACTACGCGCAGCAGTTAGCAGTGGCCCTACTAACGGAAAAGCAGCTTGGCGCAGCTACACTTGAAGATGGCTGGAGCGACATCCGATCCGCCATAGGTAGTACCTCGGCTACAGCACTAGGCTTCGCGACTCCGAATCACAGAAACGACTGGTACGACGGCGAATGTGAACAGTTGAAAAACAAGAAGAATGAAGCATGGGCGAGAATGCTGCAACACCGTACGAGAGCGAATGAGGCACGTTACAAACAGGCGCGGAACAGGCAGAACTCATTCTTCCGGATGAAGAAGCGCCAGCAGGAAGAACGAGATCGCGAAGCGATGGAAGAGCTATACCGCGCTAAGGACACACGAAAGTTCTACGAGAAGCTGAACCGCTCGCGCAGAGGCTTTGTGCCACAAGCCGACATGTGCCGAGATAATCGCGGGAATATTCTCACGAGCGAGCGTGAGGTGGTCGACAGGTGGCGGCAGCATTACCATGAGCATCTCAATGGCGACGTTGCAAGTACCGAAGGTGGCGTGGTAACAGATTTAGGAGTATGTGCACAGGACGAAAGACTTCCGGCCCCTGACCTCCTAGAGATTGAGGAGGAGGTTAGCCGGTTGAAAAACAACAAAGCCGCTGGAGCAGATCAACTACCAAGCGAGCTTCTAAAATACGGTGGAGAAGCACTGGAGAGAGCACTACACTGGATCATTACCAAGATTTGGGAGGAGGAAGTATTACCGGAGGAATGGATGGAAGGCATCGTGTGTCCCATCTACAAAAAGGGCGACAAGTTGGATTGCGGGAACTACCGCGCGATCACACTACTGAGCGCTGCCTACAAGATAGGACTCTCTCAAATTTTATGCCGGCGTCTATCACCGATTGCAAGGGAGTTCGTGGGGCAATATCAGGCTGGATTTATGGGTGAACGCGCTACAACGGACCAGATGTTCGCCATCTGCCAGGTGTTGCAGAAATTCCGCGAATACAACGTGCCCACACATCACTTGTTCATCGATTTCAAATCGGCGTATGCTACAATCGATCGAGAACAGCTATGGCAGATTATGCCCGAATACGGATTCCCAGATAAACTGACACGGTTGATCAAAGCGACGATGGATCGAGTGATGTGCGTAGTTCGAGTATCAGGGACACTCTCGAGTTCCTTCGAATCTTGCAGAGGGTTACGGCAAGGTGATGGTCTTTCGTGCTTGCTGTTCAACATTGCTTTAGAGGGTGTAATAAGAAGAGCGGGGATAAACAAGAGTGGAACGATCTTCACAAAGTCCGTTCAGCTGCTTGGTTTCGCTGATGATATTGATATTATTGCTCGTAAATTTGAGAGGATGGCGGTAACGTACATCCGACTAAAGAGTGAAGCCAGACAAATCGGATTAGTCATTAATGTGTCGAAGACAAAGTACATGATGGCAAAGGGCTCCAGGGAGGAATCACCGCGTCCACCACCCCGAATTTATATCGACGGTGATGAAACCAAGGCGGTTGAAGAATTTGTGTACTTGAGCTCACTGGTGACCGCCGACAACGACACCAGCAGAGAAATTCAGCGGCGCATTGTGGCAGGAAATCGTGCTTACTTTGGACTCCGCAGAACTCTACGATCGAATAAAGTTCGCCGTAACACGAAGTTAACTATCTACAAAACGCTGATTAGACCGGTAGTCCTCTATGGGCGCGGCGACATGTTATGTCAAGAAGAAAATGTAAAATCCCAAAGGCCACCGAGCTCATCTCGTAATCGTAATAACAACATCTCAAAATTCTGAACCTGCAACATACGACGCGATATTTTCCCAACTAGCCTTTATTCAAACAGATGATATTATTTTTGCATTCTCTCGCTTGTGGTGTTACAAAAAAGCGAAAAACGCGTCCAATACAGACGTTTGAAAACCAAAGCCAATGAAGATGACAGCGCACGATAGTCCCATTAATGAAGCGCAAAATGAAAGATTTGAATTGAAAGCCCTAACATTCCCCGATGCATAGCATATACAACTGATACGAAACCCATTTCTTACTCAAGCACTGTTAAATCTGCATGTAGGTAGACCATCAACCGATTAGCAACGACCACCAACTTCAATCTTCGGAACGTTTAGTTCAACTTATGAAATCCATTTGATCTCTTCGTTTTCACAGATACCTACTGCCACCTACCGCGACGTTATCGATTCGTCGGGAAAAAATGGAACAAACCCGTTTCAATTATAGAATGTCTCCGCCAGGTTGGCAACAACGATCGATCGAGAAGAAGCACATTATGTTCACAAGCACGCGAATTGCATAACCGCGCGGTCAGCGCTTCATCAACCACCGCACCGCACCGGTGGTCGGTGAATGGAGGTAACCCGTTGGTTGGTTGTTGCTCTGGTACGAAAGTTGCATCCCGTGCAACTGGTGAAGCTGGCACGTCACTAGAGGTACTGCCTGGCGACGACGGAGGGCAACCATTTAATCTTCTTTTTAACTGAGCCACCTCACAGTCTTTCACTAAACTGTCGTCGTTCGCGTGATATGTGCGCCAATAGGCATTCTCCGGATTCGTTCAGAAGGTGGCCGGCCACCGGGCAGATGTGGTAATGGTGGAGATGTTATAAATTTACTGGTTTTCATGGAGATGAACCTGTTTATGGGGTAACCCATAGAGGTGCAACACAATTACCTGGTTTTGTGGGGCGCCACAGTTGGAAATGTGTCATTTGAAGTTTAATTATATTTACTGTATATGTACTATTTTTAAGCACGGAGAAGCCTGGGTAATTCGCGCAATACACATTCCATTGAGATCACTAGCCTCTGTGCAGCAACTCCTATCCCTACATCCACGTGGCACCGGCTGGGCTGCGAGTGGCTAGTTATTCTACTGCTGCGAGCAACCTTATGGAAGATCGGGTAACCAACCCCAGTGGGAACTATGGTCGCAGGCTGACAGGAAAGAACAGGTATGCTTCTGCAAACCTGAGCGTCTGTTCTCCAAGAGAAGCGACTCAGAAAAGCGTCTGATTCCCATGCTAGGAGCGGCTGATCAACGTCCGAGAGCCAGGGAAAGACTCTAAGCTTAACTGTGCACTACCCGGGTAGAGGTGAAATACTGACGATCAAAACGTGATATTAGTTAGATTGATATAAGAGATAAAAGATCTGAAAATAATATCGGAGAAATGTTCCTGGAACATCTGAACAAAATCAAAATTTGATATTCCAAGATCAAACGAATAGCTTGCTGCTATTGGTTAGATCTTACAAGATCTAATTATGATCTGATGATGATGTTCCAGGAGTAAATTTTAGATATTATTTTCAGATCTTTTATCTCTTATATCAATCAAACCAATATCACATGTTGACCTCAATATCAAAATATGCTATCATTGAGCTCTTTTCCTCTACCCGGGTATGGTTCCCCGGAAAGTAGGGGGTTGGTGTCAGGCCCTACGAGCCAGCCGTAAAAAACTAACAGCAACAGAATAATACGAACCGAGACCTACAGCGAACGAAAAGGACTTGCGATTGGAAACTCGGTACGTGGAACTGCCGATCTCTCAACTTCATTGGGAGCACCCGCATACTCGCCGATCTACTGAAGGACCGCGGGTTCGGAATCGTAGCTCTGCAGGAGGTTATTGGACATGATCCATGGTGAGAACGTTGAGAGGTAAGTATAATAAACGTACACAGCCCTCACTCCGGGGGCCATATAGCCGAGGCGGTAAACGCACGGGTATTCAGCATGACCATGCTGAGGGTGACGGGTGCGGTTCCCGGTCGGTCTAGGATCTTTTCGTAAAGGAAATTTCCTTGACTTCCTTGGGCATAGAGTATCCACACGATATACGCATGCAAAATGGTCATTGGCAGAGGAAGCTCTCAGTTAATAACTGTGGAAGTGCTCATAGAACACTAAGCTGAGAAGCAGGCTTTGTCCCAATAAGGACGTTACGCCAAGAAGAGAGAGAGAGCCCTCACTCCGGAAGCATTGATGATGACAAAAAGGCATTTTACGCACAGCTCGAACGCGAGTACGACCGCTGCCCAAGCTACGACGTCAAGATCATCACAGGTGACCTAAACGCTAAGGTAGACCAGGAGGAGGAATTCAGACCGACGATTGGTAAGTTCAACACCCACCAGCTGACGAACGAAAACGACCTACGACTCATTGAATTCGACGTCTCCAAAAACATGGCTATACGTAGCACCTTTTTCAACACCGCCTCCCTTATTTTCACACCTGAAGATCACCACAGCAGACAGAATCGCAAATCGACCACGGTCTGATTGACGGACGGCACTTCTCCGACATTATCGACGTCAGGACCTATCGTGGCGCCAACATCGACTCCGACCACTATCTGGTGATGGTCAAAGTGCGCCCAAAACTCTCCGTAATCAACAATGTACAGTACTGGCGACCACCACGGTACAGCCTAGAGCGACTGAAGCAACAGGATGTCGAGGTACCACACGATAGTGAGCTCGTTATGGCCCCTCTAGAGGACTGTTGGAGTACAGTTAAAGCAGCCATCAACGTCGCACCATCGGCTACGGGAAAAAAGTCGACGGAACGGATGGTTCGACGAGGAGTGTAGATTTATTTGGAAGGAGAAGAACGCAGCACGGGCGGTAATGCTGCAGCAATGAACCCGGCAGAACGTGGAACGTTACAAATAGATGCGGAAGCAGTAGACCTACCTCTTTCGGGGAAAAGGCATCGCGTGGAAGCAGTGGAATGCGAAGAAATGGGATTGCACTGCCGTTCTACGAGAAGCTCAACGCATCCCGCAACGGCTTCGTGCCGAGAGCCAAAATATACAGGGATCGGACGGACGTGAGGTGATGAAAAGGTGAAAGCTGCACTTCGATTAGCACCGGAAAGGCGTGAGGATTGTAGGCACGAGAGACCATGACAATGGAGGGAACACCTACGCTAATGCAGCTGGCGGAAATGAGCCAACTCCAACACTGAGGGGAGTTATGCATGCCATTCATCAACTCAAAACCCACAAAGCAGCTGGTATGGATGGTATCGCAGCTGAACTCATCAAGATGGGCTCAGTAAAATTGACCACCTGTCTGCATCGGTTGGGAATCAGGATCTAAGAATCAGAATCTTGGGAACGTTGGCAGAGATGTTCATTCACTCGAACTGCATAACAGCAAAGTACATTCGTGTACCTATATTATAAAACTAATCCAGGAATTGCTTAAAAAGTTGTTCAATAAAATCATTTAAGAGTCCATCCAAGTATTCCTTCAATAATTCGTCCAAAGTGTCTGCAGTAATTATGGATTTCTTCAGATGTTTTTTCCAGGGATCCCTCCAGAAATTCTTCCAGGAATTCGTTAAGAAAGCTCTCCTAAGATTCTCTAGAGAATTCCTAATGGTTTTTTTTTCAGAAATTCCTTCAAGAAGTCCTCCAAGGATTTACTTGGGAATTTCTTCTGTGATTCTTTTAGGAAAAACTTCAATTGCTCTAATCACGGCTGTTGCAGTTATACTCTTGGGATCTTTTCGGCGTATCAGTCTTCTCGTAAAAATCAAAAACTACGGTTTGATTTCTTTCTCCAACGTTTCGATCCTTATTGGATCTTGATAAAGACAACCAGTAATCGTATAAAATGTTGCATAAGATAATAAAGTGGAGGCCATATGCGTGCATGCCTCCATTTAGGCACATGCAAAATATACGCAAATCGCCTCCCCTTTACCATCTTATGCAACATTCTTTACGATCACTGGTTGACTGGGCAGTGTATCTTCAAGAAAATCCCCCAGGAGTTCTTCTAGGCATTTTCTCCAGGGATTCCTCATGGAATTCATGCAGAGATTCCTCCAGGAATTCCTCTAGAAATTTCTCAAGGAGTTTCTCTAGAGATTTATCTAGGAATTCCTGCAGACATGTCTCCAGGAATTTCTGCATGGGTTTCTTCAGGCATTTCTTCAAGCATTCCTCTAGGGAACCCTCGAGGGATTGCTTTAGGAATTCCTCCAGGAATTCCTTTAGGAATTCCTCCAGGTATTCCTTCAAGAGTTCCTTCGGGGATTTCTATAGGGATTCTCCCAGGGATTCCTCCAAGATTTCATTCAGGGACTTCTCCAGGAATGCCTTCAAGAATTCCACCAGGGATTACTCCAGGAATTCCTTTGGAAATTTCTCCAAGAATTCCTTCAGAAATTCCTCCAGAATTGATCCAGGGATACCTCCAGGAATTCCTTCAGAAATTACTACAGCATTTTCTCTAAGAAATCTTCCATTATTTCCTTTAGAAATTCCCCCAGGAATTCCTACCCGAATTTATCCAGAAATTTTTCCAGGCATTCTTCCAGCCATTGCTCCAAGAGTTTATCCAGGAGCTCTTCCTGATGTTCCTCCAGGAGTTCGTCCTGGCATTCCTCTAGGATTTCATCCAGGCATTTCTCCTGGAACTCCTGCAGGAATTCCACCAAGAATTCCTCCAGAAATAAGTCCAGGTATTTCTTCAGGAGTTTCACCAGGAACTTTCCGGGGATTCCTCCGGGAATTCTTCCAGGGTTTTCTCCAAGAATTTATCCTCCAGGGATTTCTTCAGAGATACCTTCAAAGATTTTTCCAGGGATTCCTCCAGTTCTTTACCAGGGATTCCTCTAAAGATTCCTCCAGGCATTCCTTGAATGATTTTCTCAATAATTCCTCCAGAAATTCCTCCTATAATTCCTCCAGAAATTCTTCAAGGAATTTCTTAAAAAAATCTGCAGGGATTCTTCCCAGAATTCCTCCAGAGATTCCTCGAGGAATTTATACAGGTTTTTTTTTTTTCAGGGAGCCCTACAGGATTTTGTCTTTGAATAACTCCAGGATTTCCTCGAATTATTCCGGCAGGGATTCCTGCACGGATTTATCCAGGAATTTCTCCAGGTATTTCTCTAGGAATACATCTAGGGATTGTTCTGCGAGTTCTTCCAGAAGTCGCCAGAATTCCTCCAGAGATTCCACCAGGAATTCATCTAGGAATCCATCCAGGGATTGCTTCACGCATTCGTTCTAGAATTTCTCCAGGGATGCCTCGATATCATCCAGTTATTTCTTCAGAAATTCCTCTATCGATTTCTTCAGGAATTCCCTCAAATATACTTTCGGAAATTGCTCCAGCAACTTCAGCCAAGAATTTGTCCAGAAGTTCCTCCAGGATTTCCTCCATAGATTCCTCTAGGAATTGCTTTAGGGATTTCTCAATTAATTCCTCTAGGGGCTCCTCCAGGGATTCTTCCAGAAATTCCTCCAAGGATTCCTCCAGAATTATTTCCACGAATTCCTCTAGGAATTCTTCAAGAGGTTTCTGCAGAAACTTTTCCAGGGATTCATCCCATAATTGCTCCAAGGATTCCTTCAGAAATTCCTACAGAGTTTACTCCAAGCAAGAATTCCTCCGCTAGGGAAATAGAGGAATCCCACCAGTGATTTGTTGGAATTCTTCAGGAGCCAGGAAATTCTCAAAGAAGTAATCCAGGAATTCTCTCAGGAATTATCTACTTAGTACTTATATGCTAGAAGCGCTTTCGGACGTTTCTCCACGAAATCCTCCAGGAATTCACCCAGGGTTACATCCCGGCATTTCCCTAGAAACTTCTCCTCGAATTCCTCTAGGAATTCCTTCATGAATTCCGTCGGATTTTTCTCTTTCTGTTTATTTCAGCAATTCATCAAGGAATTCCTTCAGATGAGTTCCAGGATTTTTCCAAGAATTCCATCATTTGAGAGTTCTCCGGGAATAACTTCAGGAAATTCTTCAAGAATTCCTGCAGGGATTCCATCCTCAGGTTTCCCTCGAGGGTTTCCTCCAGTGATACTGCCAAGGCTTTTACGAGAATACCTTCAAAAATTCTTCCAATGATCCTTCCGGGAATACTTTGTCTGACATTTCTATAAGATTATGTTCTGAGATGAGTATATACAGTATAGGAGTATATAAAACTGTTCGGCAAGGATGTACTCAGTGAGGGTTATAGCCATCCAAAAGCCCGGGAAACCCGCGTCAGATCACAGCTCGTACCGTCCTATTGCGAAGTTGTCGTGCTTACGGGAGCTACTAGAGAAGATGATTCTTCATCGGCTCAAAACATGGGTTGAATCGAAAGGCCTTCTTTCAGATACTCAATTCGGTTTCCGCAGAGGCAAGGGAACGAACGATTGTCTGGCGCTGCTTTCTACAGGAATTCAACTGGCCTACGCTCAGAAAGAGCAAATGAGGTCAGGATTTTGGAGGTGAATATTAAGGGGGCTTCCCGATCAGAAAGGCATAACAAAATTATAACCAATTAAGTTATTTATTTCAAAGATTTTTCATAAAGGAATGAGTTGTAAAATTCGCCGCTTAGGTGTTAAAATAACAAAAATTATAACTAAAACTTCTCTAGCCATAACATAATTATAACTGGTCTTGATACAATTATAACAAGTTTATAACAAAATGAGATATAAAAAATCAAGAAAAGAAAATCAAATTATATCACATTTGTTATAAAGCAGTTATAAATATATTGGGTAAAAATTAAGTAATGTAAAAATTAACTCATTTTTGGGTAATCAATTTTTAGAGTGACATTTTATTTTTAGTAAAAAGTTACTGGCATCAAAAAACTTCTCCACATAGTATACATAAAACACAGGGATTCGAACCTAGGACGGCTTGAACCTAGAACAGGAGCTCGTCGTTTTTACCAGTGAGGCCATCGCAGCACTTGAAGTGAGGGGTGATATATGCCGGCAAGGATGGGAACACTCACTTGCAAAGAGTTACACTCACTCGCTGTTTTCTCAGCTCAGGAGCGTGCAATCAAAAAATGATATATGGACGACTTTTGCCTTGTGGTTTTGTCTAAAAGATTGCCGAATAAAGTAGGGGTCGTACACGCATACCGAAGTCATGAGGGAGCTGCAAAGGCAACTCTCCACGAGGTGAATGTAAATTACACTCACCTCGTGGAGAGTCGCTTTCACAGCTCTGTCACGACTTTGGTATGCGTGTGCGACCCCTACTTTATTCGGCAAACTTTTAGACAAAACCACAAGGCAAAAGTCGTCCATATATCATTTTTTGATTGCACGCTCCTGAGCTGATAAAATAGCAAGTGAGTGTAACTCTTTGCAAGTGAGTGTTCCCATCCCTGTATGCCGGAATGGTTCTTCATATTGATAGCTCCTCTATAAATAGACTCGCTGATCCAACATACCGGAGAGGGAAGATATGACGTCACCATATCCAGTTATGACGTCACCATGCACGTTACTACAGCTCACCTTCAATGTCGTGTGCGCTTGTTGTGCACTAGAGACAGCGTTCACTACTTCGGAGCTGGAGCCCACATCGTTGTACCTATGTACGTGAATGGACGTCACACGAAACTGTTCCTAATACAGTTGATAGCAATTATATCTTCGTGTTATCAACTAAGTTGAACAGATAGCTAATAACTTTCAAATAGTGAAAAGTGTGGAACTAGTTGCGCCAGCGTTTATTTAAATGTTTAAAGCGTTTTTTGGCATGTTTTATTTTATTATTATTTAATGATATTTCTTCTGCAAAGTTGTTCAGTAGTATTATGTCGCTTAAGTGAATGTTTCGGTAGGAATATCCACCGCAAAGTCTTGCAGGAATATTCCCTTGGAGGAATGTATGAATGAATTTTCAAAAGAGTAGAAAAAAGCATTTCCATAAAGAGTCATTGGTGTAATTGTCGATAAAATTTGTAAAGAAACTTTTCGATAAATACTTGAAGTAATTTGAACACAGAGCGTTTAGGAAATCCAAAGGGATCTCAAAACACTTCGTTTCGCGGTTGAGCTAAACATTTTATTTACTCTAACAAAACAACTTCACTTTATTTGGTAGTACATAACTATTTCGATCGGCAGATATGCATACACAGATTATCTATGCGAAAAAAGCTGTAGTTATTTGTAATGATATTCACAACAGAGACTGAATGACCACATACTAAGAAATTTCGATAAAATTGGAATTGGATTGAAAAGTTTAACTTTAAAACTAGAACTTATTTAATTACTGAGATCCTTCAGAATTTCTGATGGATTTTCCCTGATGAAGAATCCTTTAAGGAATTTGTGATGCATAGGCTGAAGTAATTTGCTAAGAATGTCTAAAAGAATCTCCCTTTTGGATTCTCTGATGAAATTCTATTAAATATTTGAATATTTGACTGGAGGATCGCCAGTAAGAATTCACGTAGGAGTCGCTTAGAAAACTCTCGGAGCGATCTCTAGAAGAACTTCTAGTGAGCTCCCAAGAATACCTACAAGAGAAATACTTTTAATATCTCTAGAAATATTCCCTGAAAGTACTCCTTGGCCATCCATAATAAACAGACAACCTGTAAGACATGAACAAAATCCTGTAAACAAATGTAAACGCCGCGGTTCAATTACATTTGTACATATGTACATTACATATGTAACATTTTCCACTTGAGAGCCAAGGACTTCTCGACAACTTCGCTGATGAATTATGATCCGAACTTCCTAGGGCAGCAGAATAATGAGATATACCACATCAAATAGCTCGTAGTAGTGAAATTGTGCATAAAATGTTACACCATTTGAGAACTTCAAGAATCATGAACAATTTTGCTGAACATACGAACTGTGCAGGTGATCTGGAGCATGATAAGAATCATTTAAAATTACCCAATATCATCACGTAATGGTGGAGTTGCTTACCTCATTTTCCAGCTTCTAAAGTCATAAGCTTCCTGTACAAATAAGACATTAGCTTTTTTGGTAGTTCATATAATGAAGGATATCAACAATTGTGTATTTTCTAAACACAATGGCACCATACAGCGGTTAATTTACGCACTAAACACTACCAAAAAAAATGATTAGTTACACTTAGCATTTTAAAAATTATTACTGAGTTTGTAATAATGTTGATGATCATATCACATATTCATTTATTGTAACTGACTTTGTTAGAACCTTGAAATAATACAACAACAATTCCAACAAATATATCAAAATATAACAAACCTTGATATAGATATCAACCGTTGATATAATTATGTTATGTTTTTGTTATGCCTTTCTGATCGGGTTTTGATGCAGTTTGCGTTGACATCGTTTCAGACAAACTCTACGAGTGTCGGCTTTCTCTAACTTTAAACTACTATTTGTACAAGTTGTTGTATGAGAAGCATATGTTTTTCTCCCATGGAAACTCGACAATTTCTCAAGTCACTTTCATGGGTCTCCCCCAGAGCTCATGCTCAAGCCCACTTCTTTACCATTTTTACGTCACAAATATCGACGAATTCTCGTCGAGAATTGCACGTTACGACAGCTTGCGGATGACGACGTGGTTACTATCACCGGACCAGAGCCAGTAGATCTGCAAGGACCATTGCAAGATGCTCCAAACAATTAGTCCGCTTGGGCTGTAAAGCTGGGTATCGAATTCTCTCCGGAGAAAACTGAGCTAGTTGTCTTTTCTAGGAAGCGTGATCCAGCCGATCTAGGTTCTCCAAAGCTAACCTTGTAAATAAGACACTATGAAATTGTAAAAAAAAAAATCAAAATGAATTCGGCTCCGTTATGCCTGATGGCGCATGAGCCTTAAAAACCATTAAGCAAAAAAAGGATGCACTCGGAACGATACAACTGAAGTTTTATTCTTAGAGGAATATAGATTAAGGATATTCCAAGACTGCCAATAAGCATAGACAAAATGGATGATAAATTACTAATTCCACAAGCAAGCACTTAACAGTATTTTGCAGTAATGCTGTTAAGAAATTCAGAGGTTCTTCGGGATTAAAGAATTTCTTTGAAAACTATCATTTATATTTCATTCCTGGACGATTCAAAAAAGAACTTGTACAAAGCATTGCTAGTTTTTTTTCATCTGTATTAACGAGATGTTTAGCCCTAGGCTAGTTCATCTCGGGAACCACGCTTTACTTCCCTTCCGAAGGAAGAACTCGCATTTTGTGAGTTTGTCGGGGGTGGGATTCGATCCCAGGTCCTCAGCGTCAAGCCCGTGCACAAGGGGGGGGTTTTGGGGGTTAAACCCTCCCCATTACCGACGCTTCATACACTAGGCGCCCCTCCGCCTTTTGCCAAAAATGGGAAAAACCCCTCCCTTGGCGCCACTTCTGTGCACGGGCCTGCTCAGCGTGATAGTCACGTGTTCTTACCATCACACCAGGTCCGTTCCACTGCATTGCTAGTTATATAATCAGAATAAATTACTTGGACCATTTTGGACAACGATCTTGTAAAGTGTGACAAGTTGAGAATTGTCTCCAATAGCTATCAACTAAGGGCCCATATAGCCGAGGCGGTAAACGCACGGGTATTCAGCATGATCATGCTGAGGGTGACGGGTTCGATTCCCGGTCGGTCCAGGATCTTTTCGTAAAGGAAATTTCCTTGACTTCCTTGGGCATAGAGTATCCACACGATATACGCATGCAAAATGGTCATTGGCAGAGGAAGCTCTCAGTTAATAACTGTGGAAGTGCTCATAGAACACTAAGCTGAGAAGCGGGCTTTGTCCCAATGAGGACGTTACGCCAAGAAGAAGAAGAAGAAGCTATCAACTTAAACACATATTATGCCAAATAAATGTCTATTATAGATCTATATGTTTGTCATTAAGACAGTTGTTTTCAGATTTTTTCCTAGTTTCGCCAATGAAACATCGATCATTACTAACCCAAAATCGAAACTTTCTGAGTATTCGAGCGACGCGTTTTAAGGACGATCATCGGCGGCATGTAGAAGAATGGTGTGTGGTGGCAAGGGATGAACTACGAGCTGCACTGTACGGCGATCCTAGCATCCAGAAGGTGACCAAAGCTGGGAGAATAAGGTGGGCGTGGCATGTTGTAATAATCCTTGCAACGCTACTGGAGTTAAGCTGAATAGCCTGCGAAGAGGACCTTCACATCTAAATCGATAAAGATTCCCTGATTTACTGCAAATATGCACTACCGTCGAATAAATCGAACCATGAGAACAGCTGCCTCATCGAATTATTTCGAACTTCCTACTTAAACACACAAAAAAGTTGTGAAAGGTCGCAATTGGTAGTGCAAGAAAAAGAAAAAAAAGTTACATAACCCCTAATGACGCTACAACGGCATGCATCCAGTTGCAGTCCAAGGCAGGTCCAAATCATGCCGCGTGGTGGATCAAGCCAACAACCGGTTGGCGATCGAAACCACGCTGGATGCAGTCATGATGAACTTCCTCCTGCTGGAGAGTCTGAGAAACTACCAATCTGTACCCACACAGTCACCATTGTAGGTATGTACCCACATAGTCATCAGTTTGGGTACGCACTTACTCAAGTTTCGCAAGCTTGCCACACCACACCACATCGATGACGATGACTTGTTTCAATAATTTCACTTCCCCCGCACTACCACGCCGCGGCGGCGTTGCGTCGATCCGATACTTGACACGATCGTGACACCTTCTATCGGTCGGCTTAACTCCGAAGAAGGAATTGATAGGCGGAAGAAAGCTTTCCGAGGCGATTAAGTGCCACGCCGCGGCCGCCGCCGCCGCTGCGACTTCGAGGCCGATTAAGGGAAGCCAACCAGTTTGTGTGCCAGCAATTTCAGATTGACGACGGCGACGATCCAAACACGCGGTGGAAATCTGTAATTTTGTCTACGAGGGTACGTACGAGTGTAGATGGCTTGACTAGGTGAAGGTGGTCTGTTGTTTCTATTTGGACACCTGGCCTGGCAAGGTACTTATAGCAAAAAGTGGGCGCCAAAACAGAGTTCGATGGTGTAATTACGCTTGGAATAGTGCTTACGTGGAGTAGGTCATGCGGTGTTTATCGTATTGGCAAACGATGAACCGGATATTTGAGTTGATCAAGATTTGCAATGTTGTATGAAGCTTTGTTTTGGATTTAAACTATTGAACTTCAATAAGTTTTATTGAGCAATTGCAAAACATCATTTCACTAAAATACTTCACTTCAAACAAATGTAACAAGAACTGTATAAAGCACTATTCAATAGAACCAAAATATTGGTATTATACCTGCGATTCAGCATATCGCAAGATGCTGACAAATATTTACTGAATCTTCTTGAGTATGATTAATCGTCCGCAGTTGCTATTCCGTTATTGCCAAAACAGCTGTGCTTATACAAGTGGCCACCACTACATATTCACGAATATCGTAGCATACATTTTAATATTTATATTTCATAACAACAAAATAGCATGAAACGAGCTCACCAATTTATATGCATACACCGCTGGCCGGAGAGTTTATTTCTGTCGTCGCCTACTGTCTGTAACGAAGCACATCGGCCGAAAAAAAGCCGCGGCTTTATATCAGTTGGGACGCTACACAAAGAAAAGATTATAAATAAAAGTTTGATAGACAAAATATAGTAGAGCTGATAACCTTCTGAAATTTATGGTTTTGTAAGTCTATCGGATGTTGAGATGTGTAGCTACACTTTTTAATATGAATAATTAAATTGCAATATGCTTTGTAACTCCACGCTTATGACAGATACTGTGTACCAAAAGGGAAAAACGTTCATCCAATCAACAAAAGCGCGGTCACCTATCGAGATAAGCTCAGGTTAAATTATTTCCGGAGCGAATCTGATTCTACGGGTAATTAAAAAATTGTTAATTTACTCTTTATCTTCCTCGTCACAACTCATCGTCGGTACTCGTTCGTCAACAGGAGGAAAGAAAAAAGAACAAGCGTGACCAAGACACGACAAGCACTGAAACAGTGTGGATACCATGCGTGTAACGAAGCGGTTCGTGAAGGAGTTTCAATTACATAGTCGGTTGACTGCTTTTTATCTCTTCTTTTTGGTAGAGTGTAACCTGCTTGTCCACACTGACTGGAGTCATGACATTGCAGGGTTCTGTACATAATTGCTTTTCATTTACGAGGCTGACACGCACGTTGCTTTATGAACTTAGCCTAAAGCAGGGGTCGTGACTTGGCAGTAATACGACTAGGCCTTCCTTATTCTAGGTCAGGTCTCCATGAAAGTTGGGTTTATTTTCAGTTGACATTGGCGAGACTTTGCAACGTAAAAAATCTATGATTAAGTAGAATTTTTTAGCAATTTTGCATTTTTGCATAAACACATCATCCCGGGGAATAATGTGACAGCAGACTGTACTCCTACGTTAACTCCTAAGAAAGCCTGAATAGGCACGCTTCCCTCTGCATTAACCGATCTGTCCCAAACCGCGAAAAACAATAGCTGGAAAAGGCAGTACTCAGAACGGATCTTCTCGCACCTCCGATGCCTACCAGAGCCCCATAATTTGCAAAGCCAAAAGTGGCAATCGTAACAAGGAGCACTTCAATACTTATTAACCTAAACACAGGCTTCTCAACGACCTACTCATTAGGTGGTCCCCCGTTTTTGCCGAGAGATAGAGACGTATGAGTGAGAGCTTTCGTAACTGTGCAAGAGACAAATCGCAGCACTAGATCTACGGAGTTCTACGGAGCAACCCAGTTCTTCCGCAAGACGTCATCAGTGATGTACAACAATTCGCCACGAGGCGCCCTCCAAAAGCCATTTCGTCAGTTGGTTGATGGATCGCTATGACGTTTGTAGCGGTCTCGCAGTGCTTTGGAATCGCTCGAAGGTGGAATGGAATGCAACATGCCCTGCCCACCGTATCCTTCCGGCTTTGACCACCTTCTGGATGCTGGGTTCGCCGTAAAGTGCAGCGAGCTCGTGGTTCATCCTTCTCCGCCACACACCGTTCTCCTGCATACCGCCGAAGATCGTCCTTAGCACACGTCGCTCGAAAACTCCGAGTGCTTGCAGATCCTCCTCGAGCATGGTCCATGTCTCGTGCCCGTAGAGGACCACCGGTCTTATTAGCGTTTTGTACATGATGCATTTGATGCGTGGGTGAATCTTTTTCGACCGCAGTTTCTTCTGGAACCCGTAGTAGGCCCGACTTCCGCTGATGATGCGCCTCCGAATTTCACGGCTCACGTTGTTGTTAGCCGTCAGTAAGGATCCGAGGGAGACGAATTCCTCCACCACCTCGAAAGTATACCCGTCTATCGTAACATTACTACCCAGACGGATCCGGTCGTTTTCGGTTCCGCCTACCAGCATGTACTTTGTTTTTGAGGCATTCACCACCAGTCCGACCTTTGCTGCTTTGCGTTTCAGGCGGGTGCAGGCACAGTTCTGCCACCGTTCCATATGTTCTCGCAATAATGTCCATGTCGTCCGCAAAGCACACAAATTGACCGGATTTTGTGAAAATCGTTCCCCGGCTGTTGAGCCCGGCTCGTCGCGTCACACCTTCCAGAGCGATGTTGAAGAGTAGGCATGAGAGTCCATCACCTTGCCTCAGTCCCCGGCAAGATTCGAATGAACTGGATAGTTCACCCGAAACCCTTGCCATTGTTGATTTAATCAGTCTAGTCAGCTTCCCAGGAAAGCCGTTTTCGTCCATGATTCTCCATAGCTCTACGTGGTCGATACTGTCATATGCCGCTTTGATGTCGATGAACAGGTGATGCGTTTGGACCTGGTATTCACGGCATTTCTGGAGGATTTGCCGTACGGTAAAGATCTGGTCCGTTGGCCGTCGATGAAGCCGACTTGATAACTTCCCACGAACTCATTCGTTTTAGGTGACAGACGACGGAAGATGATCTGGGATAGCACTTTGTAGGCAGCATTCAAAATAGTGATCGCCCTGAAATACTCACATTCCAAATGGTCGCCTTTCTTGTGAATGGGGCAGATTACTCCTTCCTTCCACTCCTCCGGTAGCTGTTCGGTTTCCCAGATCCTGACTATCAGCCGATACAGACAGGTGGGCAACTTTTCTGGGCCTATCTTGATGAGTTCCGCTGCGATGCCATCCTTATCAGCTGCTTTATTGGTTTTGAGCTGGTGAATGGCATCCTTAACTTCCCTCATCCAACCAACCGTGGGTTCATTTCCATCCTCCGCTGCACTGGCGTCGTCGTTTCCTCCGTTGCCGTGGGCTCCCGTGCGTACGTTCTCCACGTCGTTCAGGTGCTGATCGAAGTGCTGCTTCCAACATTCAATCACCTCACGTCCGTCCGTCAAGAGGCCTCCGTCTTTATCCCTGCATATTTCGGCTCGCGGCACGAAGCCGTTGCGGGATGCGTTGAGCTTCGGATAGAACTTCCGTGTTTCTTGGGAACAGCAGTTCCATTTCTACACACTCCGCTTCTTCCAGGCGGCGCTTTTGCTCCCGAAAGAGGCGGGGGTCTGCTGTTTCCGCTTCTGTTTGTACCGTTCCACGTTCTGTAGAGTCCCTTGCTGCGTTCTTCTCCTCCAAAACCGTTCTGCACTCTTCGTCGAACCATTTGTTCCGTCGATTCCGTTCCACGTATCCGATGGTGCTCTCGGCTGCGTCGTTGATGACTGCTTTCACTGTACTCCAGCAGTCCTCTCGAGGGGCCTCATCGAGCTCGCCCTCGTCTGGCAACGCGGCCTTGAGATTCTGCGCGTATGCTGAGGCGACATCCTGTTGCTTCTGTCGATCTAAGCTGTACCGTGGCGGTCGCCGGTTCCGTACATTGTTGATGACGGAGAGTTTTGGGCGCAGTTTCACCATCACCAGATAGTGGTCGGAGTCGATGTTGGCGCCATGATAGGTCCTGACGTCGATAATAAAATCCGCGGTCCTTCAGTAGATCGGCGAGTATGCGGGTGCTCCCAATGAAGTTGAGAGATCGGCAGTTCCACGTACCGAGTTTCCAATCGCAAGTCCTTTTTGTTCGCTGGGGTCTTTGCCGTTGGTCTCGGTTCGAGTTATTCTGTTACTGATTTTCCGTTACAATGGTTTTTTACAGCTGGCTCGTAGGGCCTGACACCATCCCCCTACATTCCGGAGGACCATAGTGCACAGTTGAGCTTAGAGTCCTTCCCTGGTACTCGGACGTAGATCAGCCGCCCCTAACATGGGGATCAGACGCTGTTGTGAGCCGCTCTTCCTGGAGAACAGACGCTCAGGTTTCCCGAAGCAAACCCCCCCCCCCCCTCCCCAATCAGCCTACGACCAAAGTTCCCACCGGGATTGGTTACCCGATCTTCCCTAAGGTTGCTCATGGTTTCCGGTCGGTACCGCGAGGAGGTAGGGAAGTTGCTGGGCAGAGGCTAGTGGATCACAATGGGATTTGAATTGCGCAGCATACCCAGCCTTTACCGTGCCTCTGCTATCGTCGTTAGTAGTACTCCGTCGGTGGTTATCGTCGTCAGAACGGTCAGTCAGTCCGTGCTCCCAAACCACTTCCCGGACAGCATCTTCTTTGCTGGCAGCGCGATGAAATCATGCAGCTTGTCGGAGCCGTATCGGAGAGGTCAAACCATCCTACGACTCGAGCTGCACGAACAAAACCTGCCGAGGAGACGCGGCCTCTCTCTCTCTTCTTGGCGTAACGTCCTCATTGGGACAAAGCCTGCTTCTCAGCTTAGTGTTCTATGAGCACTTCCACAGTTATTAACTGAAAGCTTCCTTTGCCAATGACCATTTTGCATGCGTATATCGTGTGGCAGGCACGAAGATACCCTATGCCCAAAGAAGTCAAGGAAATTTCCTTTACGAAAAGATCCTGGACCGACCGGGAATCGAACCCGTCACCCTCAGCATGGTCATGCTGAATACCCGTGCGTTTACCGCCTCGGCTATATGGGCTATATAGGAGACGCAGCCTCCGGAGGGCAAAAGACGGGTGCCCAGCAGAGACGGGCGGAAAATCGAAGCGGAAGAAGGGGACGGTCAGCACTGGCAACCAGGCTCCCAAGTTGGTTGCAAAACGCGTAAGGGACAGGCAGGTAGCCTATCCAAAGAAAAACGGGGGCCATTCGGACCAAGGGAAAGAAAACCTTTGGATTACGGTTGGCAAAAAGAATGCATTAAGAAACGTGAAACTAGCCCGCTGGCCTTTAAAATTGCGGATGCGGATTGCGGATGCGGATTGCGGATGCGGATTGCGGAGGCGAAAATCGTCGCTCACCGCTAAGTGCGGATATAAAAAGAATCCGGCGCACCAGTACTGGAGTAATGATGTTAGTGCTAAGGAAGGAGGCGGCCAAGAAGGGCACCTCCTAGAAGGAACTAGCTCAGGAGGTACTGAGCTTCAACGACGGAGGCGACACTAGTGTAAAAACCTGGACGAGATCACCGACGCAGAGGAGCTCGCAGCCGCGGTAGATGCACCAAGTGCATCGATCCATCTGCATAAAGGCTCGGCAGGCACGCAGGTCGCCACGATCAACCTCTCAATAGGGGAGGTAAACAAAGCGACTGCAGTCGGCAGGATTAGAGTTGGCTGGTTGGTGTTCCCGCTCAGCATTTACGAGCCGCCTAGAGGCGTGCTTCAATTGCTTCGAGCAAGGACACAATTCGTGGGCGTGTAAAGACTCTGGCAGAAGAAAACTCTGTAGGAAATGCGGAGTAGAAGGTCACATCGCCACATCGGAGCAGAAGTGCAACTCGGTACCAAATGCATGTACAACCGATCGTTTCCCGATCCAGGAAATAATTCCCAGGTCGCACGAGAGCTTCGCAACAGCAAAGATCAATGGAGTGTACTACTGTAGTTGTTATGCCCCACTCATGCGACCAATCGATCATTTCTCAGCAATGCTGGATGCGCTTTCGGCTGTTCGAGTTTGTATGAAGTTGATCATCAATATTAACTTCTTTTCTCGATCAGCCTAGATAGCTGTGTAGTGTCGGTAGCGATTGTCTCAATTGGCTAAGAATAACACTACGGACCGCCTGTTCCGGTGGTAAGAATCCACCAACAGGTGACCCCTAATTCATGGTGTGATGCGGCTTTATGCTTACCGTGCCTAGGAATGAATGGCTAGGGGGGTCTAATAAAAACCTAACCGCTAACGGAGCCTGTGGAGTACCAGGGCGCCCTCCACAGTATGTAGCCCTTACTGCGCTAACCGGAGCAATGGTGCAGTGGCCCTTGTGTTTCTCCGAGACAATCAAATGCCCTTCTTTAGTCTCACTTGAGGCTAAATAAGGGCGGGATTATAAGATGTTGTTAATTAGTTTAAATTTTCACCTATATGGTTTCGCATTATGCGATTTACACAGTGTATTCTGTGTATCCTCGCCTTTGGCGTTTTCCAATCGATACCGATTTGGTTTTATTGTTACTGTTCTTTGTTGTGCTGTTGTTGCGAAGAGTTTAATCTTACCTAGTTTGGGTAGTGGCTACGGTTAAGATAGCTCAGATCAATCTTCAGCATAAAAGAACAGCAACGATCAATCTTTGCAGACTTATGCAAAATGGTACAGCCCAAGTGGCCTTGGTACAAGAACCTTACTTTCGTAAGGGAAATTTCTATCTAGGAAACCTTGTGAACCCGGTGTTTGTCACTTTCAGTAAACATGAAATGGCAAACTCGCGTGTCATGCCTCGAGCCTGTGTGCTTGTCAACAACGCAATAGTTGCTACACTCATCTCTGAACTAACCACCAGAGATGTATGTGCTATCACAATTGATGTATCTGTTGGAAACCTCAACAGGAAATACGTCTATTGTTCTGTGTATTTACCACATGATGAACCATCCCCTACGGATGCTTTCAAACAAGTCATCGCATACTGAACTTCAAAAGGCCTTCCGCTAATTGTTGGCAGTGATGCTAATGCTCACCATATCATCTGGGGCAGCTCAGACATTAACTTGAGAGGCTCCAGTTTGATGGAGTACTTAAGTAGTACAGATCTTGCATTACTTAACATAGGCAACCGCCCAACCTTCATGGTATCTGCTAGAGAGGAAGTGTTAGATATAACGGTTTGCTCTAGCAGAATTAGTCACGAGCTGACCAATTGGCATGTGTCAGATGAAGAATCTTTATCTGACCATCGCTATATCTTTTTTGAACATTTAAATGTTACTTCGCAAACATTGCGTTTCAGGAATCCTCGGTCAACAAACTGGGATCTTTATACTGATTTGGTTGCAGCCAAATTTCATGGATATTCACCATCCATTGACACTCCAAGTGATTTAGATGATGCCGTTGATACTACAACGACCTTCATCATGGAAGCTTTTGAAGAAGCATGCCCTCTACGGTCTGTGAAGATCACAAGAGGAACCCCTTGGTGGAACTCTGATCTGGCGAAACTCAGGAAACAATGTAGAAAGAGTTGGAACAGACGACGTTCGGAAGGACCTGAGGCTTTCAGGTCGGCTCGCAAGGCCTACAGGAAAGCTCTCCGGTCTGCTGAACGATCCGGCTGGAAAAACCTTTGTACAAATGTTTCCAGCTTGAGTGAAGTCAGTCGGTTAAACAAAATCCTTGCGAAATCTAAGGATTTCCGGGTGAACGAACTTCGTTTGCCAAATGGCGATCTGACTTCCTCTGATGAGGAAGTTCTGGAATGCTTATTCAGCACACACTTCCCTGGATGTGTGGATATTACATCTTCGGATGATCCTGAAGTCTTTTCTTGTAGTTATGATTCTTTAGCTTCGGCTCGGAGTATTGTAACTATAGAATCGATTGAGTGGGCTCTTAATAGCTTTGCTCCTTTCAAATCTCCTGGGGCAGATGGGATTTATCCTATTTTGCTTCAGAAGGGATTTGATTATTTCAAACATGTTTTGAAAAAACTACTTGTTTGCAGTTTTGCTACAGGGTATATTCCCAAATCCTGGAGGGATATTACTGTAAAGTTTATTCCGAAAGTGGGTCGTGCGTCGTATGAAGAAGCAAAGAGTTTCAGACCTATCAGTTTAACCTCTTTTCTTCTGAAATGCTTAGAACGCATTGTGGATCAATATATCCGTGATGTTCATCTGGCCAACGTGCCTCTTCATGTGAACCAACATGCCTACCAATCTGGTAAGTCCACTGTGACTCTTTTACACAAGGTTGTTTACGATATCGAGAAAGCATTCGCTCAAAAACAATCTTGTTTGGGTGTTTTCTTAGATATCGAGGGTGCCTTTGACAACGTGCCTTTCGATGCCATATTGGAAGCCGCACGGAGTCATGGTATATCTCCAATGATTTCCAATTGGATTCACCAAATGCTCAAAATCCGATATCTCTTCTCGACATTGCGTCTAGCAGGGATTAGGAAATTGAGTGTTTGTGGATGCCCCCAAGGGGGAGTCTTATCACCGCTTTTGTGGAATCTCGTAGCAGATACGCTATTGAGGCAACTCAATAATAGCGGTTTTCCTACTTATGGTTTTGCCGACGACTACCTAACACTGTTAGTTGGTATGTGCATCAGCACCCTTTTCGACCTGATGCAAAACGCCCTTCAGGTAGTTGAGGGTTGGTGTCGCCAATATGGCCTTTCGGTTAATCCGAGTAAAACATCTATTGTTCTTTTCACGGAAAGGCGAAACCGTAATGGCGTTCGACCTTTGCGTCTCTTTGATTCTGAAATCGATGTGACTGAACAGGTAAAGTACGTTGGAGTCATTCTTGATTCCAAGCTTTCCTGGACACCTCACATTGAGTTCAGAATCAAGAAAGCTTGTATGGCCTTCGGGCAATGCCGGCGTACTTTTGGTACAACTTGGGGTCTAAAACCCAAGTATATCAAATAGATTTACACAACTGTGGTTCGGCCAATATTGGCTTATGGATGTCTTGTGTGGTGGCAAAAGGGTGAAGTGAGAACGGTCCAATCAAAATTAGGCCATCTCCAAAGGATGTGCTTAATGGCGATGTCTGGAGCGTTCTCTTCAACTCCTACGGCAGCGCTAGAAGTTCTCTTTGACGTTGCCCCACTACACATTCATCTCAAACAAGAAGCCCTTTCTTGCACTTACCGGTTACGGGTACTCGGTCTACTAGAGGAAACTCCTGTGAACCGCAGTTCAACACACACCTCGTTGTTTCCACTTTTGGTGAATTGGGACAAAATTGTCCTTGCTCCAAGTGATCTTACAATTGCTTGTAATTTTCCATATAGGACATTTTCCACGAAATTCCCTTCCCGGGAAGAGTGGACATCTGGTTATCTGGAAATAAGTATTTCAGACGGCATCGTATGTTACACTGATGGCTCCCTTCTCGAAGGTCGAGCAGGTGCTGGTGTTTATTCTCGTGAGCTAAGGCTGTATCAGTCTTATTCACTTGGTAGACACTGTACCGTTTTTCAGGCCGAAATCTTTGCTCTTATGTGCGGAGTGCAATCAGCACTTCAGCAGCACGTAATGGGCAAAGTAATATACTTCTGTTCAGATAGCCAGGCTGCTATTAAAGCACTTGCTTCGGCCAACTCCAGGTCGAAGATAGTTATCGCTTGTCGAACTCAAATCGAGGAGCTGAATTCAGCAAACGCTGTTCACCTTCTATGGGTACCTGGTCATTCTTCCATCGCTGGAAATGAATTGGCTGATGAGTTAGCTCGCTCTGGAGCATCACATGACTTCATTGGCCCTGAGCCAGCTATTTCGATATCGAAGTGTTGGATTAAGCTTCAGATTCACACCTGGGCTGTCACTCAACACAGACAATATTGGAATAGTTTGGAGTCATGTCGTCAAACCAAATTGTATAGTGCTGAGCCATCTCTACGGGTGGCGAAGTATCTAACTAATCTGTCTAAGCAGAATTGCAGCATGCTGGTCAAAGCATTGACTGGCCACTGCCGACTCAGCTATCACATGGCGAATATTCAGCAAGCTGATTCATTTGCCTGTGATAGCTGTGAATCCGATTATGGAACTTCGTATCATTTGATATGTAACTGTCCAGTTTTCGCGCAACTGCGTTTCGGAGTATTCGGTAAACACTTATTAAGTGAAACTGACTTCAGAAACCTGAATCTTCAGGATATTCTGTTGTTCTTAACCCGCTGTGGTAAAGAGCTATAGGCTCTCTTTCGCTTTATGCGTTATTACAGTGCCCTTTTCAGGGCGCTGTTTGAACCCATTGTGGTACGCTTGTGCGTTAGTACCCTCTTCCAGGGTATTTTTCCTATTTCCCTACCTGTCCCTATCCCCATCCAAATCCTTTTTTCCTTCCTTTTCCCTCAGGTAGATGATGAAATAGGCTGTTATTTTGGCGATGGCACAAATGTCCCAAATGGAGGATAACGTGCCTCTGGAGCCGGCCTTCTGATACCTGATAGTGCTAAGGAAGGAGGCGGCCAAGAAGGGCACCTCCTAGAAGGAACTAGCTCAGGAGGTACTGAGCTTCAACGACGGAGGCGACACTAGTGTAAAAACCTGGACGAGATCACCGACGCAGAGGAGCTCGCAGCCGCGGTAGATGCACCAAGTGCATCGATCCATCTGCATAAAGGCTCGGCAGGCACGCAGGTCGCCACGATCAACCTCTCAATAGGGGAGGTAAACAAAGCGACTGCAGTCGGCAGGATTAGAGTTGGCTGGTTGGTGTTCCCGCTCAGCATTTACGAGCCGCCTAGAGGCGTGCTTCAATTGCTTCGAGCAAGGACACAATTCGTGGGCGTGTAAAGACTCTGGCAGAAGAAAACTCTGTAGGAAATGCGGAGTAGAAGGTCACATCGCCACATCGGAGCAGAAGTGCAACTCGGTACCAAATGCATGTACAACCGATCGTTTCCCGATCCAGGAAATAATTCCCAGGTCGCACGAGAGCTTCGCAACAGCAAAGATCAATGGAGTGTACTACTGTAGTTGTTATGCCCCACCCAGGCGACCAATCGATCATTTCTCAGCAATGCTGGATGCGCTAACTAGCGCGCTAATAGGGATGAGTCCTGTGGTCATCGACAGAGACTTCAACGTCTGGGCGATCGAGTGGGGCCACGTCCTTATAGTCAGTTGGGAAGGGAGAGGAATGTTAGAATGTGCTGCTTGTTGCTACTAAAGACCGATATCACCTCTGCATCCCCACAACCAGCACGGACTGGGGTATTTGTTAGACGGAAAGGATGGGAGATCTGGTAGTCACCGTTGGGTCGGTGATGCGATCCATGGATAGGGTGTTCGTAAGATGATAGATTGTGTGGTGAATGAGGTGAATAAGGTCAAGTGGCACAGCACGCTTTGGTTGCATAACTTGTAGGCGTTATATACACTGATTGCTTATGGAGGGTTACACCGATGATCTATCCAGCGATGATCTAGTCAGAATCTCAAGCCGTGCATGTGACACCGCAATGCCAAAGCGATCCCTACCCAGCAATGGACCGAAACCGGTATACGGGTGGTGCCCAGTAATCACAGAACTCCGCGCATCCTGCTCAAGAGCTAGAAGAAGGATGCAAAGAGCTCGCACCGATGAGGGTAGATGGAACGAAGTGAGGCCTACAGAACGGCTAAACTGGCACTGAACAAATAGATTAGGGCACGTAAGCGGGTGTACTTCGAAAATATCTACCAGACAGCCAACACGACCTCTTGGGGTGATGGCTACAGAGTAGTCATGGACAAAACGAAGGGCGCGTCAGCACTCCCAGAACGCTCCCCTGAGATGCTGCAGAAGATCGTGGAAACGCTGTTCCCACGCCACGATGCAAGACCATGGGCACCGTCCCCTATAGCCAAACCGGTCATAGCGAGGTCGCCCCGGTGACGAATAACGAGCTCATCGCAATAGCGAAGTCGCTTAAGAGTTAAACATGGCTCCGGGTCCGGACGGTATCCCAGCAGTAGCCATCAAGGCGGCCATCGACGCTAGTTCTGACATGTTCAGAATGGCTATGCAGATGTGCCTAGACAGAGGCGAATTTCCGGAGAGGTGGAAAGACAAAGATTAATTTTACTGCCCAAACCCGGGAAGCCACCTGGCGACTCGTCGGCATACATACCTATCTACCTTCTGGACACCGCCGGGAATCTGTTGGAACGGATCATTCTGTCTGATCTGGCTGATGGTGAGGAATCAGATGACTCTGGCCTCTCGGATAACAAGTTCGGCTTCCGCGAGGGTCGATCAACGGTGGATGCTATTCTGGCTGTATCCAAAACGGTCGGGAAAGCGTTCCAAAAAAGCAAACGGAAAATCGCTATTGCGCGGACGTCGTGCTGCAGGTGAAGAATACGTTATACAGTGTCAGCTGGGCCGCAATCAAGTGTGCCATTCACTACCTAGGAGTCTCGAATAACCTATGTCGGATACTGGAGTGTTACTTCCAGAATAGGGTGCTAATCTATGATACCGAGGAAGACAAGAAGAGCTACAACATCATGATGCATCACCGCGAGGCTGTCCCAGGGGTCCAGTCTTGGCCTAGTACTTAAAACGAGGCGTATGATGGTGTATTGAGGCTCCAACTTGCACCTGGAGTAAAGCTAGTCGGCTTTGCCGACGACACTACCCTTGTGGTATACGGCGAGTCGATGAGGAAGTGGAACTGATGATGATCAACGATAAGCTAAAATTCGGAAGCCTCGCAGTATATGCCTGCAAAAGGGCAAGCATGGAGATGATGGCATTCTCAAAGATAATTACAAATAGCTCTGCAATAGTCTCGAGTAAGCGTAAGCTGCTCGCGGCAGTAGCGGTCTCCATACTACGGTATGGCGCCGCTGCATGGTCGAAGGCGCTAGTGGTCAATCGAAACGTGAAGCGACTCGAGCGTACCCACAGGCTGATGTGCGTAAGGGTGGTCAGCGCATACCGCACGATCTCAAAGACACGATATGCGTGCTAGCGGGCATGGTGCCCATAGCACTGGTGGTGGCAGAGGATGAAGAGTGCTTCGAGCGACGTGGCATAAGAGGCGCGAGGCGAATCGCCAGAACATCGTCTATGCTGAGGTGGCAGGGGGAATGGGATTCCTCCATAAAGGGTAGATGTACTTGAACACACAGGTTCATACCGAGCGTGTCCAAGTGGACGAGCAGGTCCCATGGCGAGGAGAATTTTCACTTGACTCAATTTCTGTCAGGCCATGGGTGCTTTAGGTGTTATCTGCACAGATTCGGACACGTAGGTTCCCACGCATGTTCGGAGTGTCCAGACTGCGACGAGACCGCGGAACATGTGCTCTTTGAATGTCCACGTATCCCATCCAGGAGCTTGAGTTCAACGGGTAGTTTAAGTACTAGCCAGGACCCGAGCCTCTAGGGGAGAGTGAACAACTTAAGGCGGTAGCTGGTGGAACGCTTACTATTAGAGTGTACTCATGTACGCTCCCCCCTTCTCGAAGTCATCCCTAACGGGCGTACCTCGAAGGTAAGGAAGAGAGAGAATGAGTTTAAGTGGGTCGATCCCCACCTAACCCGAGGAACGACCTCTTGGGAATCTGATCAACAGATTTTCTCATTCTATAAAAAAAAAAACAAAGATTTCACCAGAAGAAACTTTGCCAGAGTTTTCTTTTTGCTTTTTTTTTGTCCAGTCGATCCACTAGGAGTTTTCTATGAAGTTCTCCAGTACTTCTTCTATGAATTCTTCTAAGAATATCTCCATGACTTCCTATGGGGATTCTTCCAAGTATGTCTCCAAAACTTCGCTAGTGAATACCTCCGAAATTATTCCACATTTTCGGCATAATGTTCCCACTGGCACACATTAAAGCTTTTTTTTAACCTGGATGATTGTGGAAGAATGCCTTTATGAACTTCAGGAGTAATTTCTACAAGAACTCCAGAAGGAATTCCTAGAGAAGCTTCAGGAGGAATTCCTTGTTGAGCTTTCATAGGTTTTTTTCAGAAACTTCTGGAAGCTCTCACTCTCATTCTCCTGACTATACTCTTAGCACTACTATTGGAAGAGATTGTTTTACAAAAAATCTTAAATGACATGATAGTGATACCGTAATACCTGTAGAGTTCCCAGAGAAGCTGTTAGAGGAATTCTTAAAAAAAATAGATAAACTCTTGGAAGGATTTTTGGACAATGTCTGGAACTATTGGAGGATTTTTTGTTAGAAATTCCTTGAGAAATTGCTATAGTCCGAGACGAATTTCTGGACGAGCTTCTGGAGGATTCCTTAGAGAAGTTTTTTTACAAGAAATCCTCAATCAAACCATAGAGAAACTCCTGCAAGAGTTCCCCGAGGAGCTGGTAGAGATAGGATATCCTTGAAAAAAATCCTAGATGAACTCCTGGAAGAATTTTCAGAGGCGAGTTTTCAGAGAATGTCCAGAAGGAATTCTTAAAAGATCTCCGGCAGGGGATTTTTTGAAAAAATTCTTGAGAAATTCCTAGAAAAACTCAAGAAGGACATTCGAGTGGTAATTCTTGAATCTCTTGAAGGGTTTCTAGATAAATCGCTAGGGGAATACATTCAGTTACAGTTTCTGGAAAAAATGTTAAAGGATTTTTTAGAGAAGCCCCTTGAAAATCGACACATGAACCCCAGGAAATGTTGGAGGGATTTCCAGAAGAGTGTTAAAAGTATTTGCTACAATAATTGATGAAAGAATATTCGGTAGAATTTATGGCAAAATCCCTTGAGGAAACCCTGATGATGGTAAAAAGCTTTTTAAAATCTCTTAAAGAATTTCTGAAAAAAAGGTCTCAGTTGGAATAGTTAGATGAATCCCCAAAATAATCCCCCAAAGAAAGATGGATGAGTTAAGATACAACTATCCCAAGGCAAGATATTAAGTGTTGAGTGCAAATCCATCTACAACTCTATGCAAGAAGCCGTAACAGAAATGAAAAAAAAAATCTTGCAGTAAGCTCTTCGCCCACCGTCGTCGATCATCGCCGCTAAACGACCAGCTGGCGCTTCTTGATCATCTCCGATTTCGAGCAAACAATTTAGGTGGTCTAGCACCTCAAACCAACTCTTAATGCAATTAAGCTGCAATCAGCGTCGTTTTCGTCGCCACCGCATCATCATTGTTGGTTGGAGTAATTGTATGTGTGTATCTGCTGCACCATAGGCTATGCCGTAAGAGGTTTATCCAACAAAAAGAGACGTGATTTTTTGCTAAACTGCGTTAAATGTATCCAGCGCACGTTGTGGTTGGTCCGTTCCCATCACACCGAAGAGGTACCTATTTACCTACTCGATCAGAAAGAAATAACAAAATTATATTAGATGGGGGTATTCTTCTGTTTTCTGGCGTTCTTTACAGTTATCTACTCTTAATTAATCATTTCTTCTTCTTTATGGCTCGACGTCCCTACTGAGACTTGGCCTGCCTCGCTTTAACTTAGTGTTCTTTGAGCACTTCCACAGTTATTAATTGAAGGGCTTTCTTTGCCTGCCATTGCATGAATGTGTATATTGTGAGGCAAGTACAATGATACACTATGCCCAGGGAGTCGAGAAAGTTTTTCCGACTGGAACGGGAATCGAACCCACCGTCTCCGGATTGGCGATCCTTAGCCTTAACCACTAAGCAAACTGGAGACCCCTCAATTGATCACTTTAAGTTTGTAAATCGTGTTCTTGATCGTGTAGTACAAAGCAGTGAAGAGAATTGTCAGACAAAAGAGGTACAAAACAAGCAACAAAGAAGACGCGGCGATTACTCTTTATCCCTACTGGTAACATGATCTCGAAAATGTTTGTTGCAGACAAAACTGAAGCTGAATTTGTTGCGTACTTTTCAACTCGTGAATAATCAATTATTACTAACCCAAAATTGAAACTTTTTGATGATACATATTCAGTAGCGTTAGAGTGTTACTGACTCGAAGTTACCGCTCGAAAATCACAATGCAAAAGGCTTAAAAATCTCTAAACTCGTGGTGCACGATCTTTGTCCTATTCTGTTCAAGTTGGGACAAACTATGTCGCATTGGGTAGAATGTCGCAACAAATTCAGGTTGTGACATTGTCGTTGTTGTTGCGCGATGGTTGAATTTTGATTCACTGGTACAAATAATTCCATGTTGATTGTTATTTATATCTATTCGGGACCCTCACCACCAACTGTCGACGATTAGTGAGTAGTGCAATCGAATTCCCCCGTGTATGTCACCCACCATCATCGCGCATCGCATCGTCCTCGTCCCCGCCGTCGTCGTTGCCAAATAATTGGTATGCATAGTTTTCCCTTTCAACAACGGCCACAAACCGAATTTTGAACGCGGTTACCCCAACAACGTCGACGACGTACGTAATCGATTCGGCGGAGTGGGTAACTGGAATGGGGACCATCGCACTCGTGCGGAGATGCCAATAAATGGATGTGGGTCACTCGGCGACGGACGGGGCGATCCGAATCTACCGAGTGACTGATATTGGAACGGAAACCGACGACCGCCATTATCGGTCAGATGAAGGCGATCTTTCAAGGACGTTACTTATTTGTATACTGGGCAATTTTAATACCTTTGGTATGATTGCTGAGGTAATGGTTGAAACGAGATTCGAAGTTGTAGATACCTTCAACTTCGACGTCAGCCGAAGAAGGTCACCAGATGCGTTATTTGAGGAAACTTTCACTTCGCGTGTCGGTGAAGAAGATGAACGCAACGATGACGACGATGGTCACTTATAATGATCTCAATTTTGAGGAAGACCTTGTCGAATGGAACAGTTGTGCGAGGCATGATGTCGTTTGGCTTACCTGAAATCAAAGCAGAAATGGAAGTTTAGGTTAGTTTTATAAAAATATGGAATATAGAAATGTTTATACAAAATATTTAAACAAAATATTAAATGGAGATGGAAATGGGCAGATCGGCAAAGAAAGTTTTTTTCGGCCTGTCATTGGAACGGAAAGCCTTTATTCCGTTATCAACGGTAATGGTCTGCGCCTTGTGACATTCACTCAGGCTTATTCTGCGCGACGTTTGAGGTGAGACGGACGGTTTCGTTTCACATGACGTGAGACGACTAATGTAAATCAAATGGGGCGAGTCGACTTTTGTCACCTACTTCGACTCGTCTCACCCCACACGCCGCGCAGAATAAGCCTGACTGCTGATAGAGGGATGGCAATCAGCAGTACTTACTTCGCACGTAAGAATATCCGAAAACACACCTGACGGCACCCGAGTGGTGGAACTTGCTCCCAAATAGACCACGTGCTGATCGACGGGTGACATTTTTCGGACGTCATAGCTGTGAGGTCCGAACATTGACTCGTATTAAGACTCGGATCATTATCTTGTATCAGCAAAAATCCGGGCGCAACTATTCAGCGTCACGAGTTCAAGAAACAACAGAACGATTCTCTAAAGACTTATTGAACTGTTTGTCATTGAAGTCCGACAGTTATCCAAGGTTGCTATGATTCACGTTGTGTTGGTCATTTCTTGGGCTTGTTTGGTCAAATATTTGTCACGTCTCACGTCTAATGGAACCTTAACGCCTATCAGCCGAAAGGGTTGCTGCATCACAGTAGCAATTGGAAGCTGGACGAGAGGATAGGAGAGACCAACGGATCTGGAGATTTCAACAGTTTATGGGCGTTTATCCATGAAGCAGTGACAACAACAGTGCAAGAGGAGATAGGTACCGCTCAGCGACACCAAAGAACGTTATGGTTGGTTCGACGAGGAGTGTCAACGAGTGACGAACGAAAAGATTGCCGCCAGAAGTCGAATGCTAGTGGCCGGTACCCGGCTCAACAGCGAGCGGTACAAGATGGCAAGAGCAGCAGAGAAACAAATCTACGACAGTTAGAAACGACAGCACTAAGAGAGTGTGATTGACAAAGCGCAAGAAACTATGGACAGGAACGATATGCAGTGGTTTTATTCAACTGTTAATGGTGCGCGGTAGAAGACTGCGCCAGTTTTCGCCATGTGCAATGACCGGGAAGTAAATTTACTGCCAGACAAAACAATGGTGATAGCTAGGTGGAAGGAGCACTTCGAAGATATGTTGAATGATAAAATTGAAGGTGCATCCAGGAACCGAGTCATCATAATGGATGACGGTGAAGCAGTTGAATCACCAATACTGGATGAGGTTAAAAAGGCCCTTAGGAGCTGAAAACAGCAAGGCTGTTGAGAAGGACAAGATCCCTGTTGAACATCTTCATCAATCAATCAATCAATTATTGTAAAGATTTGAGAGGATTAAGAATTGCCTACCAGCTGGTTGGATGGAGTCCTTCGCAATTTTAACCCGCAGATAAAGTTCGGGAATATCACTTCCAGACTCACCTTCATTGGTTTTAAAGCAGCATACGATTCAGTGAATAGAAATAAGCTTTGGCAGATAATGTAAGAATATGGTTTTCCGGCGAAACTAATTAGACTGATACGCGCAACGCTGGATGGATCACAATCAAGTGCTCTGATCGCAGACGAAGTTTCTATCTCGTTTGTGACCTAGGGTGGATTGAAGCAGGATGACGTTCTTTCAAATTTGCTGTTCAACATTGCACTCTAAAGAGCGATTAGGAGATCTGGCGAGCGGAGTACGCATATGCTCCTCGATTTTGCGTACGATATTGATCTCGGAGGAAGCTTATACTCCTCTGAAGAGAGAGACAGCGAGGATAGGCTTGACGATTAACTCTACCAAGACGATGTACTTGATAGCGGGTAGAGACAGAGGCAGGTCAGGGTGTGTTAGTACTGAGGTACTGATTGTTGGGGATTAGTTTGAAGTTGTTGCTGAATTTGTTTATCTTGGAACACTTGTGACACGTGACAATGACGCTTCCCGTGAAGTGGAAAGGCGTACACACTCAATCCTGAATTGCCTGTTCAGCACTTTTTTGACGAAAATAGAACAGCAGAATTATTTCGGTAGCTTCGGTAATCGATTTTACTGAGGTTTAGTACACCAACTGTCAAAACCGGGTGCAAAAGGTAAACAATGCAGTATAGCTGTATTCAGCTGTTCTATTTTCGTCAAAAATTTACCGAACACGGTATTCCAAATTAAGTGTGTATTGCTGCTGCTTTTACGGATTGCGTAGCCAGCTTAGGTTCCGTAACTTGCAAAGGCAATCGAAATTCGCTCTATATAAGACGCTGATTCTTCCGGTTGCCCTCAATGGTCACGAGACGTGGACGTTAAAGGAGGTAGACCGAAAAGTTTTCGGAGTTTTTGAGCGCAAAGTGCTGCGGACAATTCTCGGTGGGAAACAAGAAAATGGAGTGTGGCGCAGACGCATGAACTACGAGTTGTACCAAGTGTACAAAGAAGCAAATATTGTGAAGCGTTTAAAATACGACAGACTTCACTGGGCTGGACACGTGGTGCGAATGTCGGAAAAAAAGAGTAACAAAACAATATTCAGTAGAGAACCAGGTATAGGACGGCGACTTCGTGGGCGGCTGCGAACGCGCTGGCTGCACGCGGTTGAAAAAGACCTGCGATCCCTACACGTTCGGCGAAACTGGAGGTACATCACCAAGACCGAAGAAGATGATGCTCTACTATACGCTCGGCGTTGAAGTAAAGTTATTTTGTAGCCAACAAGGTATTACAGTAGGTCGGATTTTTTGAAAGACTTAAAACTTTAAACTGTTCTGAGAATGAGTGTAATCAGTTTCGTACATTTCAATTCCGCCCTATTTTGCTTATCCTTTGACAGATACGCGTATTTCGACTACCTCTTGTAATCTTCCTCAGTGTTAGTTATCCACGTAGTCGAAATACGCGTATCTGTCAAAGGATAAGCAAAATAGGGTGGAATTAAAAGGTACGAAACTGATCACACGCATTCAAAGAGGGTATTCTGCATAGAGGGTTCGAACAGCCGGTACAAAGACTATATTGAGAGTTTTATTAATCATTTTTTTTTTGAAAACTCTTCCTGAGTTTCTTCAAAATTTCCTTCAAGAGTTGCCACAAAAATTTCTGCCAAAATTGGGTTTATAAATTATGGAATGAAAATTTTATTGATTTTCAAATATTGCTCGAAAGAGCAAGTTCTTCTGAGCCACTAAGATTTTTTTTTCAGATCTTTAGAACTTTGTTTTTATTCAAGAAAACAAAAGGTTGTTTTTGATCTCATAATCGGTCTGAAAAGCCAAAGAATCCTAAAAATACAGTCAGGATTCGTTATACACGGTGGGTCGTACTTAACGTCCACCGCTATTTTTCGGCAGCCTTACATCCGATTGAGCTCATTTTCTGTGTGTAGTTGTGGTATATCATAAGCTGTTTACCTTCCAAAAATTAACTGAATTGATTGAAAGACAACAGAGAAATTGTGGTGAGGATAAAGTTTTCAAAGACCCTTCTAGGATTTTTTTCTGGAATATTTCTGGAAGGACATCTTTTTTTCTGAAGTTTGCTCATAAAATTTATCAGGAAAAAATTCTCAGAATTTTTCAAATGAGAGTTCCTTTGAAGATTTTTCCAAGAATTCCTCAATAGATTGTTTTTCGAATATTTTCCAGGAATTTCACAAAGTATTGATCCAATTGTTCTTCAAGAACTGGTGTAGGGATTCCTTGACGACTTCTACAGAAGTTTTTCCAAGAATTTCACCGAAAATTGCTTGTGATTTATCCAGAAATTTCATCTTTCTGAATGATTTATTAACCCTTTATAAGGCAGTGGCAACTATATTGCCACCTTATACACATATTTTTTTCTGCTCGTTTAGAAAATTTTTACAACTTCTGTTTTAACTGATGGACACATTAGGCCTTTGTGAGCACCCATGATTTTTTTGAGCCATAACAAATATGGGGCTTTTTAAGAACAAAATGTCTCTCCAAAAACCGCCATTTTTGGGTGCATAAAGGTTTATAAGCTCGAACTTCTGTTGTGGTGAGCGAAATGAAAATCGAATGATGGGGAATAAAAGGCCTATGTTCCTTTTACTTGTGGATAAAATTTCAACTTCATTGATTCATTACTTTTAGAAAATCGGCCTTTTGAAAAAATGTACTATAATAAATGGACATGTACTAAAATTGTTATATCGTCCAAAATAATTGACCAATCGAGTTCAAATCCACACAAGTAACTCATGAATATTAGGGCAATAACCTATCAAAAAATCAGCATGATTGATAAACGCATCACAAAATAACAACATTTTAAACTTTGTTGACAAAAAGTTGAAATTTAGACCAATTTTTTTCATACAAAATCGACCATTGATTTTTTTGAAAATAAAAACGTTTTTGTTCATTACACCACATGTACTTTATATTCCAATGTAGAACGAGTGGATTCCGTGCCTGGTTCTCTCGGCCTTATAAAGGGTTAAGATTTTTTTTTCCAAAATTCCGTCCGAAAACTCAATCTTTTTTTTCCTAAGAACCTCCACTAATTCATTTCAATATTCTTTCAAAAAATCATCCAAAAATTCAAGGCAGCAAATTCCTCCAGAAACTCGTTTGTGAATTTTTAAAAGATTCGGCGCGGATCATCCCAGAAATACTTTCAATGACTCCTCTTAAATTTCTCCAAGATATCCTTTAACTCCCAAGATTCGTCCCAGCAATCCTCTGCAAATTCCTTTGAAGATTTCTTTTAAATTAAAAAAAATATAAAGATACCTCTAGCAAGATACCCCAACTCCACGAAGAATTTTTCAAGGAATATTTCCGAGGATTTATCTGAAAATTTGGCTAACTGGGTGCTGCTCAAAATTCCTTCAGATAATCTTCTGAAAAAAAACTTCAAAAAAAAACCTTCGAACATTATTTCGTAGATTTGCCCGAGAATTGCTCTAAAAACTTCTCCTACAGAAGCTCATCCAACGATGCCTCCAGAAAAATTCAAATTCATTTTACTACAGTTATACGATGAATCCTGTAAATTTTTTCCAGAAGTGCACACTGTTTCCAAAGGCCCAATTTCATGATCATAATCTTTCGCAACCTAAAAAGTTGCTTTAAAAGTTTCAGTGTCTTTGAAGAAGTTGTTTGATATGTTGGAGCTCTTGTTTGGAAAGTATTACTAATGTGATTAATTCACCTAGAAGTGTGAATGAAATTCATTTTTTTTTTTGATGAGTGAAGAAAGCGTGTTTATTTCTTTGGCAAAGTTATAGTAAATATCATTAAGAGAAAACGTGCCGAACAATTTTTTGTTCTATTTGTAAACGACCCCTAAAATCAACTGTTTTGCTGTAACTTTTTCTAGTTATGTTTGGGTGTTTTTCAGATGTTTCTATAGAGTTGTTATACATGGTGAAATACACGTTTCTTTCAAAGACAGCGATATGTTGTTTGAAGTATATATTTAGTAAATTTATGATGCTTCAAATCAGCTCAAATTCGTGTTATACATTATGTTGGCCATGAATAATTGAATTACCCAGCTTAGTTTGTTCGAAAAAGCTGTTTGACAGACAAGATTACTTTCAAATATTACTTTTGTGATCAATCCACTCAGCAGTGAGATGAAAAGTCATCGTACTGATGTCTTCAGAAAAGTTGTAGGACAAATTGTTATATGTTATATTGTTATTATTTTATGCCCCAGTTTGCTTCTGTAAAAACACGACTTTGTAGTGAAAAATACTATTTTTTTGGATAAGTTCTTGAATATATCAAAAAATATCAAAGCTATAACGTTGCCGTCTTCAGAAGAAATTCGTATTTTGTCATATAAAATAACTGTGTAAAACATTTGAAAATTCTTCAAAATGTCTGAAAAAAGTCACAACAAATAAACTGATTTTAAAAGGTCGTGCTAGAAGTGCTCTGATAATGCTGACTGTACCCCAAGTTCGACTGACCCTACAGTGTGTCATCTTTAAAGTGTGATTGCAGAACAGTACCACATCGGATCGAATTGGGGCTTTCGGTGCACTTATTGCTTACAAATCAAAGAATGAATTCACCACAGACGTCGAGTCTTGTGTACTTTTATCACACTTTAAGGGGTACCAAAAATAGTGTGATATGTACTCCAATTTTGGGTGTAATCTGTAATATACCATAGAACTTCTCCAAAAACACTATGTCTCTGAAGTAAATTTTTCATGCAAAAAAAAATCGATTACGAAATTGGGCCTTTGGAAACAGTACCAAGAAGTCCTCCTAAAATTCTCCCAAGGATTCCATTTGAAAACTTTCGACATAGAAGAGGCTTCCACAAGAAAATCTTTCGTGGATTCCTGTAGTACATTTTCCAAAGATTTTCAAATACATATTTTTTTGAAATTTCTTCAGAAATTTTTGCACGGAGTCTCCCAACATATTATTCTACGATTTTTGTTGAAATTCTTGAGAAAGTATTCATGGAAACTTCTCTAAAGCTTGCTCCAAGAAATTGTTAATGGTTGTTCTGAGGTTTTCTTCAGGAATTTTTCAGAAGATTAGAGGATTTCCCCGAAAGCTCCTCTAGGGATTCAAAAGATACCTTAATTAATTTTTTCGAAAAAAAATTGACAAAATATTTGCAAGGTGTTTTCTGGAAGCACTTATTTACTTGATACTGGATGGGATACAATTCGTAGCGATGAATTAACGCCGACTACGTCCCCACTACTAGTTTCGATTCTGGGCCAATAGCTTCCAGACTCCCTGAACGTTTAGAGTGCTTAGGTCCTCCTGAACTGAAAAAAAGCAGACGCCCCCTTCCTGGTTAACTACCGAATAACTTGTCGTTCCTCCAGTGTACGAGCTACATTCCAGGCCCAGCGCAACCTGTCGTGTTTCATTCGCTTCATTAGATCCCTCTCTTTATATACACGATACAGTTTACCGCCGAGTATTGTTCACAGCACTTCCCGTTTGAAGACTCCAAATGCACTCCGTTTCTATTATTCTGTAATTCGCGCACCCCTATCGATGCGCTTTCTTGTATAGAGGGCAAATAGGATCATCCTACAAACGCCCAGGCAGCTCTTCCTCTTACCATATCTTCAATATTATACGATGTAAAACTTGATACAGCTGCTTCCTGCCGTGCTTGAGAAGCTCGACCTGAGGTTCGTCCTCCCCCAGCCTTGTTGTTCTTCACTCTTCTAACTGCTGTCTTGACCTCGTCTAGCGTTGGAGATTTCTCAGCCTGTCCTTCGACGTCGATTCAAATCCTGTCTGTCGCTTCTCCATTCCCACCGTTCATCAATACCTTGAAGTGCTCCCTCTACCCAGAATCCACCATTATTTTATCTGTCAACAAATTTACATCACGGTCGTTGCACATGACATAAGAAGGCGCTGCTTTTGCCCGCACACCATTGACACTTTCGTAAAACCTCCACATATCATTCTATTCCATACTTTTTTGCGCCTGAGCAATTTTCCTCATGCTCCATGTCAAGTTGTCTTTTCTTTTTGTGGTGGATCCATTTGTTGGCTACTCGTGCTTCCGTATATCGCTTCCTGTTCTGCCAAGTCTCCAAAGCTTGCACCCGGCTTCCGGTAACATTTTTCAACTATGAGCTATTACAACTAACAATTCTATAAAGTACCAACATGTTCTACTAGATCGAACTGGCTGTTTTTGCGCTGCTTGCTGCTTTCCCATTTCTACTCTGTCCATGGTAGAATGATGAGCTCGACCATGTTGATGTGTGGCTCAATCCTTTTCCAGTCCGATTCAGGGCTCATTAGGAGTTGCCGTTTACCGATATCCAAGTATTCGAGTCCGTTAGAGCCATGGGCTCAGAAGAGGATCAGTGTCAATCGCTCTCGGGAGGAAGAGCAACTGACGGAAAATTGCGAGTGCCGACTCTGGAAATCAAACCCATAACCATCCGTTTATGAAGCGCACGTGCGTCCAACTTCACCACGGGCCCCGTCCGATTTCTAAGTTGATGGTACCGTCTACCCCCGTTGGTTTGAACGACACCTCATGCAAACCAACGAGGTTCATTTTCTAATTTGAACTTCTAGTAACCCTGTGGGCATCGAAAAACACACTGATGGTAACCCTTTTTACTGTTTTGTTTTGATTCTGCATTCCGTTTCACACCGTTCCATGAGCAGAATGACGCTTAGACCATTTTTAGTTTGAACGATGTGCAGATTAGAGGGGGTCAAATTAAAAAGTGTTCAGATTAGATGAGGTCAAACCAACGGGGGTAAACGGTAGGTACTTTTTTCGATATCTCGATTTGGAGTGAGTAATATATCCATGTTGTATGAGACACTTAATGTGTAAGCGGGAAAAATGCGTAATTATGCTTAGGGCATCACATGATCTGGAAAGCAAGGCCTCAAGACTAATGTACTGAATGACTCACTGACAGGGAACATTACTGTAGACATGCTTACTCTTAAAACTTTAAACACAGATTACGCTAACTAAAATCGATTTATGCAATTCACATTTACATTCGAGAGTGATTCTATCTCTTTTAACTAAAGCCAAAAGAGAATTGAGTTCAACAATTAAATTATAAATAAAAACAATAATACTATCTAAATAAGTTTCGAGCAATCAGCCAAAATGTGTTAACAATGGCTAACTATCGCTCCATATAGATCTACGCACCACTATGCCGCGCACCCCACAGTCAGTGAATGCTAATCAGCTTATTACCGTACTTACTCGCTGATTATCATATTACACGCTCCATTCAGTTCGTCCAAGTTCGGCCGGTAGGCCATACCACACGTTCACAGCCATTTCACCTAAAGTATGGTTGGTTGTTGATGGTTAAGCAACCAACGAGCAACGCAATGTCCAATTTTGGCCGCTTAACTAAATTCAATAGTCACCTAGGAACCATTCAGTGTTCACTGTTCAGTCGAGTGCCGACGGAAAATGTCACCGAGTGCCGTGTGAACTTTTTCCGCACTCGACCTTTACTCGGGTGCAATTAGATTTACGCACTTGCGGAGTAAAACTAAATAAGGGGGAAATTGAGTTAAATAAAGAGCAGCATAGCAACGAGTGTGTGTGGGGCTCGTTGAGCTAACACTTGCCCCGCACTACTGGAGTGCGCGCGCTGCGCACTCAAGATCGCCCCAAGACCCCAAGATAAGGCACGGTTCGACTCTCTTTCCTGCTTTCGGTCGGTTTGTCGGTCTGTCGGTCTGTCGAACGGTAGTAGAGTGGCATGAATTTGAATGAAATTACAACCACACAACAGTTTTACCATGTGGGTTTCGGTAGCTGAAGTTGAGGTGGCAGTTCACCTGTTTGCGCGGTACGTGACTGGTCAGCAGGTGAGATGGAGTTGGTTATGTAAGGGTTTGATTGGTATCGATTTGGGGTAATACTACAACAACGCACCAAAATCCGAATTTTCAACTCGAACGTGAAATCTGTGCTGCTGTGCGCCAGTGAAACTTGGTGTGTATCACTGTAGGTCTTCATCAATAGATGTCTGCGGTATAAACTCGTGCATGGTGGCCTGTACAATGTCCCTCTTAGACCTATCACTGCGTCGCAACAATAATGATATCACATAATTTTAGCCCCTTTCGTGTTCAGCATTCAGATTATTGTTAGCATCCTCAAATAGTACATGCACGAGTCGATGAACATGTATTAGTGGTTTTAGAAGTTATCTTCTTCAGTTGCAACAACCTAATAAGAAAATATGTACCTAGCCATTCGTCGAAACAATCATCGAATCGTTTTCAACAGCCCTCTTCCTCCAAAAACGTCTTCAGCCCAAATTACATACCCCATAAAAACAGCCCATCCACTCGGACAAATCATTCGCCACTTTCATTCGCAACCTTTTCGGCAGAGGTCGACCGAAATGCCATAATACCTACTCCGCAATCCGCATGCTGCACAGGGCACAGCGCACAACTTACCCACTTACAAACCACTAAATACTCCTACAAAGCACACGGTCGGTGGTGGTGACCGGATCATCTCAAGAGCAACCCCGCGAAAAACTCTCGAAATCATGTTTGCTCAAGGCATTAGAGTGCTGCTGTTGCTGCGGCTGCGCGACCCACTCGAAAGAAAGTAACAGTTTCTTAGGTGTATTGCAAATTTCCTAGGCACGATTCCATCTTTACCCGGGCCCTGGGCCCGGCAGTCAGTGGCAGTGGCGAGAAAAATCCCAGCGAACAAGAAAAAAGATGCGCGATGGATGCGGCAACCGCAGCCACGCCAAACTCGGCGGAGGCTGGGCCGCGCAGCCGGGTTTTTACATAATCTTTGTTTTTCTTCGGCGTGTCTGCATTTCCCGCGAAACGAAATGTGGTACAGTTCAGTTTGGTGTTGCGCGATGGAGGGCCACGGTTGGGGTTTAGAGAGGGGCTCCATCTCTCGACTCGACGGGGCTCTTCTGGTGATTTGTTGATGATGACGAAGACGACGACGACGACGACGGCGAACGAAGATCACTGAAAGGTGGAGTGAGTGGCCGGCCACTTGTAACTTGCAACTCGGAAATGAGACTTGTCTTGGATTTGAAGAGATAAGGCGGTCGTAACGGAAACCTTGGCAGTCAGTGGTGTAGTCAGAAGCTTGTAGAGCACTTCCACGATATTCAGCAAGACCATGCTGAGGTTGACGGATTCGACTCCCGGTCGGCCCAGGAACTTTTCGTAAAGAAGCTGAAAGCTGAGAAGCAGGCATTGTCCCAGTTGGCGGTACGCCAAGAAGAAGAAGTTCATGATGGAAGAGGTAGCTTTTCAAGGTGGGGAGAACTGGAGATGGACTTTTTACTCCTTCAAGTCAAGTTGCAACAAATTTCGAACAAGGTGTTGTTAATCAACAAAATCTCGATTCAGAACAAGTAGCTGGGAAGTCGAACCGGAATCAGCATGAGCAGTGCTTCCAACAAACACTTGAAAAATTTGAACAGTCGGACTAGTTATGCTGCATGGGCATTCAAAATGATGTTGCGTTGAATCTCAAAGTCGTTCAAATCTATTTTTATCTGTAGATTTATGTCTAGCTACCGGCTTTGAATTGTACTCCGGATCACCTGTTTCGGTAGTAAGAGTGCACCAAACCGAGGAATAAATGATCGAAGGGATGCAAAAGATGCTCCACCGCACACCCCTTTCTGCGTTAATGCCAGGAGGTGTTTACTGGGAAGAACAAAGGGAGGTTCCAGGAAAGTTTCATGGGGTCTCAAGAGATTTTAGTGGGGTACCAGGAGATCTCAGGGGGCTGTCGGGGATCTAAATGGGTTTTCGAAAGCATTACAGAGAATTTCAGAGGTTTTAGGCAGGTTTCGGAGGCGTTTTCGGGGGTTTCAGAGGATCTCCGGTGCGTTACATAGAGTCCGAGTGCGTTTTAGGGGGATTTCGTAGTCATTTCAGGAAGTTTTAGAGCATTCTCTGCAGGTGTCAGAGGCGATACGGAGGCGTTTCTATCAATATCTTATGAAACGCCCCTGATATGTCCTTTAATTGAAGGGTGTTCTTGAAATCCCCTCATACGACCCTGGCCTGAAATGCCTCGAAACGCCCCTGTAACCTCCATATTCTCATTGAAACACCCATCATAATCAATTTGAAAAGCCTCTGTAACCCCTTTGGACGCCTTTAATAGGCTCCAGAAACCCTCTCAAACGCACCTGAAACCCTCTGAAGTGACTTTGAAATGCCTTGAAATGCCCCTCAAACGCTCTTTGAAGGATCTAGAAACCCCCTGAATTGCCCTTAAAGTACCTTGAAACGTCCCTGAAACCCCCTTGATACTATTGAAATGCCCCTGAATTCCCCGTAATCCCATTATAACGCCAACAAAACCTGACAGATCGCCCTTAAAATGCTTCTGAAATCCCCTGAAACAATCCCAAGGAACGCCCCTTGGATCTCCCTTTTTGTGGCTCTCTGGGAACTTTCTGGTAACCCCCTTAGCCCCACCTCAAACGCCCAGGATTAAGACCTGTTCTCGTGAACTAGATTGCCTCATTAAAGACCAAACTTGATTAATGTATAAATTTCCCTCTTCTTATGCCTTTTTGCCTTTTTGCAGTACACCAAAGTGTACTGAAAGGCTATATGTTCACTCAAAAAACGAATTATCGATAAAAAGCTCGGAGAATCATGTCACATATACCAATCAAATCAGTTCGACGAATTGAGATGATGTCTGTATGTGTGGCTGTGTACCAACTTTTAAGGCAGATCCCTTTGGCCGATTTTTCGGATTATATCTCCAATGGAATTGGCTTTTTACCACATTGTTTGCTATTCAAAATGGTCCGGATCGGTCAAGGCGTTCCGGGGTTATGGCTATTTCAATGATCCGGACCAGCACCACCAGTAGAACTAGCCGAATATAAAACTGAACCAAGCCCCATCATGCGACACATCAAACTGCGCCGATTTTTATAACCTCTAGCATGGTTGACGAAATTTGTGCGGAAACCAAAACTGGAGACAAGAAATTTCACGACATCGATCGAAAATTCAAGATGGCGACCTAATACTTAAGGTGGAGGTTCAAAATTCATGATGCCGGTTGTTCAACCTTCCTTAGTCCCTAAAAAAAAGTTACAAATAAGACCCTGGGGTCATTTTTGACCCCAAACTTTGACCAACTTTTAACCAACGCAGATGTGTTTGGCGCGGAAAACCGTTGAATTTCGTGACAGTCAACTCGTTGGCCATCTTGTGGGATCTCTGGAACCGGTTCCAGAAGGACGGGACATAACCAGAAACATACAGAAATAGTTCTCGACAGATTGTATTGTGGCCTAAAGTGCAAAAACTTCTATCCTGCAAATAATATGAATGTGCTTTCTAGCACATTATCGTGAAAACATTACTTTCCGGATGTTCCGGATTTCTGGAACCGGTTCTTAAGAATTAGTCAATATTAATGTCTTTAATCAAAGTCCACGTGAATACCTTTCCAACGATTCTTGAACGGTCCTGATTACTTGTTCGGTTGCAAAGTTATAGCTTGCCAGAGTTAGGGTCTCTAAAGCGGCATTTTTCAGTTGAAGCAGGTTCCCGGTGGCCACAGTGACCAAACCCGGAACTCTCCGGGGGTTTTGAAAACTAGACATGTGTGGCTTTCATTTGGGCCAAAGAAAATCAAAATCGGCCCAGCCACTGATTTTTGAGAGCCGTTCAAAGTTTGGGGTAAAAAATGACCCCAGGGTCTTATTTGTAACTTTTTTTATGGGAGCTCCCCTAGGGGTCGTCCAATGTTTTGGATGAATGGAAACGATAGTTTTCCACAAAAAAATAATTGTCTGAAAATTTCAGATTTATAGGCCTTTCGAAACAAAAGCTATAGCGTATTGAAATTCGGAAAAGGTCAAAAAAGACCCCAAGACCTTACTAAGGTTAATGGAGTTTTGGACTTTAAAACCATGCAACAGGGCCCATATAGCCGAGGCGGTAAACGCACGGGTATTCAGCATGACCATGCTGAGGGTGACGGGTTCGATTCCCGGTCGGTCCAGGATCTTTTCGTAAAGGAAATTTCCTTGACTTCCTTGGGCATACAGTATCTTCGTGCCTGCCACACGATATACACATGCAAAATGGTCATTGGCAGAGGAAGCTCTCAGTTAATAACTGTGGAAGTGCTCATAGAACACTAAGCTGAGAAGCAGGCTTTGTCCCAGTGAGGACGTTACGCCAAGAAGAGAGAGAGATGGGTATATTTGGCATGGAAAAGATGTCCGGAGTCCAAAAATAGCGACCAGAATATCCAAGATGTCGGTTTAAAAACCAAGATGGTGGTTGTTGAATGGAGTTTTAGGCGTTATATAAAACAATTTTATTATGGGTTTGTATGGTACACCAAAACCTCCATTTAGGTAACGAGTCGGAACTGCCTAAATAGAAATTTTACCTAAATGGATTCTGTTCATTTCCTAAATGGATTTGTAGATTGCAAAGAAGTTTAAGAAGGGCGAGTGCCCTGGAGATTCAAAGGGGTCATACGGGGTTTCAGAGGGATTTCATGGGAGTTTCAGGAGGAGGGTGGGGGAATTGTCACAGGCGTTTCACCGGGGGGAGGGGCTTAATGGATATTTTCGGGGAGTTTCGAAAGGTCTCAGTTGCGTTACATGGGATCCGATAGTATTTTAAGGGGATTTCGAATGCATTTCAGAAAGCTTCAGAGGGTTTTTTGGCGAGTTTCTGAGGCGTTACGAAGGCGTTTTCGGGGGTTTCTAAGGGTCTCTGGTGCGTTACATGGGGTCCGAGGGGGTTTTAGGGGGATTTCGAAGGCATTTCAGAGAGCTTCAGATGATTTTTGGCGAGTTTCAGAGACGTTACTCAGACGTAACGTAGGCGGTTTGGGGGGTTTCAGAGATTCTTAGAGAATCTTCAACAAACATTGAACTACCACTTGTCAGTACAAAGTTGCATGAGGCTGTGTAAGCATGGCTTTTTTTCAATCATTTAAGCACAGAAGTTGTGCATGTAGTTTCGATAACTTTGTGCTCAAGAAAGTTCTTAGGAAACCCTAAACAGTCCCAAATCAACCCCACCTCCCTCATTGCTCCCACCTGAGCACGCCCTGAACTCTCCTTAACACCACTTGCAACTTATTTATGTTACCTAAATGGAGGTACCTAAATAGATTTTACCTATATGGATTCGACCTAAATGGAGGTTTAAGTGTTTGAAGAAGATGTCTGGAGTTCAAAAATGGCGACCAGAACATCCAAGTTGGCGATCTAAAATCTAAGATAGCGTCCCAATTTCAAGCTGTAATTTTTGAGAAATTGATGAAGTCTATCCAGACTGAGACTTTTGCATTCACAGGTAGGTAGCGCGAAGAGTACGTCAGATGCGATCGCTTACGATAAGCAAGCAGCAAGGGGCAACAGAGGCAGTAGTCGAGGGGCTTGATGCACCACCCCCCTTCAGTGAGTCAGCCATGTAGTTACCAGCTAAGAACAGGCCTACTAACCCCAATTCAAAATATCAAGCGATCCGTGCTAAGGAATGAGTGGTCGAGTGAAAAATTTGCTCGATCGTTATCGGATCCTATCGGGTCGCAAGGAGTGGGTTAGCGAGGTCTCATTTGAGGAGATCGGAGAGGGTAGGAGGGAGCTGCACACGTAGTGTCATCGTAGGTAATCTCGGTTCTTCCCGGCTGGTTTGTCGGGTGAGATAATGGACGGAGTGTGGTTGATGAGAGCCATCCACAAACACAAACATGGACTCTTTGCGATGGAGGTAGCTGCGCGGCAGCTTCACTCCATCATAGACTTTGAAGTTTAACATTAGGAAGGATATCAAGCAGGCCTTCATTAGACTTCGTTAGTAAATTATGGCAGCCAGACAGGCCCACGCCCCAAGCAACACACATGGTTACAAAACAGTCAAGGTAGCGCATGTAAGAGTTGCGCAGTAAGTCACAGTGACTTCCGTGCAACTCTTACATGCACTGCCGTTACTGTTTTGTAACCATATGTGCTGCTTGGGCAGTAGCTCAAGGCAACTGCGGCAAAACCAGTAAAGTTCAAGGTTGTGAAGTCTACCCAGACGAAAGCCTACGCTTTCACAGGTAGCCCAAATGGAACGACTTTTGACTGGCATTCGTTGAAGCTGGTAAGACAGCCGTCGGGTGAGAAGCTGCCAGGCGGCGCCAGCAAGGCTAGGCGATCGTTAACCCCGAAGGTCGGTAGTGAAGCCGGCAATTTGGACCCCAACCAGGCGTCCTGTAAAGCTGAGAAGGCGGGCCCTTAAAAGTCCGACCCGTCCAGAATTGAAGGGAACGGGGGTTGCGAGCACTGATTGGTCCTCTGCAGCCAAAAGTTACGGCGGATCAGGGGGAGGACGCCCCCTGAAGAAGTAGAAGAAGAAACCGCAAGAGGTGCAAAAGTGTAGGGACACCAAACCCAGGAGACGTAGGAGAGCAAATGCCAAGCGTGAGAAGGGCGACGCGGTCGTCATCAAGACCGAAGAGTCGAAGTACTCGGTCGTCTTGAAGGCGATGTGAAGCGACGCCAAGCTCATGGATCTGGGAGCCGACGTGCGAAGTATCAGACGTACTCGTACTGGTGAGATGATCCTGGAGCTGAAGCGTAAAGGAAAGTAAGGGCGCCGCCTACAAAAGTATGGCAGAAAAGGTCCATTGCGAACGGATAGAGGTGTGAGGGCTCTCACACAAGAGGCGACAGTGAAGGTGAAAACCTAGACGAAATCACCGAAGTGGAAGAGCTCGTCACGGCACTGCGGCAACAGAGCAACGGTGGCCGCCGCAGCCGTTAGGCTACGGAAGGGGCCGGCAGGGACACAGGTAGCTTTTATTCAGCTACCTGTGGCGGACGTAACAAAGTCCGTTAAAGTAGGGAGGTCACGAGGGAGGATCAAGGTAGGCTTGTGCGAATGTCATCGGACATTCCACGAGCCACCGGAGGTTTGCTTCAGGTGTCTGGAACAAGGACACAAGTCATTGGACTGTAAAGGCCCTGACATAAGCAAGCGGTGACGAAGACCATAAGGCACAAGGCTGCACGAGTCCACCCATTTGTCTGATTTGTACCGGAAAATCCGTGAACAACAGGCATCCAACGGGAGGTCCAAGGTGCCCGGGATTCAGAAGAGCCGCAGCTGATAAATCACAGTGCAGGTAACGCAGCTGAACCTGAAGCACTGTGACGCAGCTCAGCAACTGCTTTGTCAGGCAGTTTCTGTGAGGAGGGCGGATATCGCCATCATAGCGGGCCCATGCCGACAACGGCAATTGGGTCGTGGATGTGTCCGGAAAATGGTGGCGATATGGACGACGGGTAAATACCCCATCCAGGAGTTGGTGTCTACTACCTATGAGGACTTCGTGGTCGCCCAAACTAAACGGGGTCTTCTTCTGTAGCTGTTATGCGCCTCCGCAGTGGTTGCTGGAGCAGTTCAAATGGCGAAGACCGAAGGTAATACCCAAGTAACACACTTGTCACAGAAGAGTCACAACGGCGCAGGTTTTTGTTACGCAGAAGTCACTGTGACTTACTTCTAACAAATAAACACTTACTTGCTAGAAGTAAGTCACAGTGACTTTTGCGCAACAAAATCCTGCGCCGCCGTGACTCTTATGTGACAAGTGTGTAACTTGGGTAGCGGATGACTTCAATGCCTGGGCCGTGGAATGGGGAAGCTGTTTTACGCACCAGAGGAGTCAGCTCTTCCTAGAGACATTGACCTTGCCAGATGTCGACCTGGCTTATATTGGTAACAAGAGTACCTTTATTCGGAACGGTGCGGAGTCGATTATCGACGGTACTTTTTGTAGTTCTGGCTTAACAAGTAGTTCGAACTGGAGAGTAGACGATGACAACACTGACAGCGACCATCTCATGCTTCGATACAGAATCGACTACAATAACAGCAGGCAGCGGACAAGAGAGAGGGTGACTAGACCAAGGCCAAGCCCTCGCAGGTGAAAGACATCATACTTCAGCGACGAAGTATATGTATTTTGGGAGGCGCTCCGCCATGAACCGAGCTTACTCGATCTAAGCAGTGACCAGTTGGTAGTGTTGCCCTCGCATGTTGGAATGCCACCATGCCTAAGCAAGTCTATCTTAGGAACTGGGAGACCATCGGCGTGGATTCAAGTGATTGCGACCCTGCATCACGCGTCAGATGGCGGAAACAGTGACCACGTACTGATGAAGAGCTATGAATGAGCGAACGATGATGTTCGACGCTGCCAAAGCCAAACTGAAGTCCGAGATAAGGGCAAGTGAAAAGACCTGCTTTGAGGGTTTCTGTAAGAGTGCCAATGCGAATCCGTGGGGTGATGCCTGCAGGATCATGATAGCCAAAAGATGAATTGTAATGACTCCTACAGAGCAATCTCCAGAGATGTTGAAGAGCATCATCGAGAGGCTTTTTCATGACCCTAGTTCTTAGCTTCCTTACGTAGGACAGCCGAGGACTGGGGCTGGCGATGAGAAGAGGGTCACCAACGAGGAACTTACGGGGATAGCTCAGTCCTTTAGCGTAGGTAAGGCCCCAGGTTCGAACGGAGTTCTGATCCTAGCCTTAAAGTAGCTATTACAGAGGGTGTCCGGCCATTTGGCCGAATGCCGTTTGGCCGAATGTCGTTTGGCCGAACGCTATTTGGCCGAATGCCATTTGGCCGAAAGGGTCGTTTGGCCGAACGCCGTTTGACCGAATTATTATCAAAAGGATTTGGAGGCGTGGGTAAACTCTGGATAACATTCTAGCTACCAATATGATCATCAGAAATATTTCCTTCTTTTAATCATAGGCTTTTCTTCAGAGTGTCTGAAAGCTCATGTATACATGAATGAGACAGTGTGCCATGCGCTGGTTTGAAATGCGTCTCAAGAAAATGTGTGAGACTTGAGATCGTAGCATGCTCATGAAAAATCTAGGGTTTGTGCCTCAATGAGACATCTCGTGAGACTCGTCTCATTGAGATGCTCGTGCTAGTGTTCGTCATTTAAAACAAATTGCAACAAAATTATTTTCGAGGCCCATTATTAAATTTTTGTGAAACTGGTCCCACTACAGAATTAAGACAAAAATTTCGGGAGAAATACGAAAAGTTAAATCTATGGAAATACCAAATGGTACACGCGAGTGGTTCGGGTTTTGACGTTTCTTGAGGCAAACTCGAAGCGGGTCGGTTCCCATGCTCAATCCTTCGCCAACTGTTCGGCGGCTCTAATAGATCCTATCATCATATAACGTCATAGTCGCAACGGCTCGCTTATACCCACAGCCGCCACTACCAGGCGCGGATAAGTAGATAAACTGGGTGCCAGCGGGGATCAAATTACTATTGGTTTTGGTTGTATCGATAGAAATGACAGAATTATCAATCCAGTCGGAGCCCTGAATTTGGTGCGAACGACACTCAATTTTTCTCCAAATCCATGCACCGGACCTAACTTCGGAAGTGGTGCGCTGTGTAGACAATCAGGTCCACAAAGCAGCGCATCACTCCCGAAGTTGGATCCGAAGCATGGATTTAAAGAAAAATTGATTTTCGCTCGCACCAAATTCCGGATTTCGAGTTGATTGATAATAACCAAGGATGAGCCCCGCATGCCCGCATCATATAAATGACTTACTTTAGAAGTTCAGGTATCAGTAGGTCGACTCCAGAGGCACGTATGGGTCACAACTCTGGCGCACTACACGTTCAACGTGCCTGTGTGAGCCATATTGAACCCAACAACTTTCAACTCATTACCATATTGAACCTTATTTTTCGACAACGCTGGGGGTGGTGACTACTTAGTTAGTCACAGAGGACACCCCAAACCTATTATCGCTCCTAGACTAGGAGTCCTAGTCGCTCCAGGCTTCATTTCCCACACCAGTGATGGTATTTGTAATGTGAGAAAAGAATGAACCTTTGCTGAAGCTTCCGTTTTCGCTCATTTGAATTATTTTTTTATCGATTGATTTCGGCTAGAACACACCAAGAAAATCATTAATTGGAATCACACAAGGTTGCCAGTACACTTTCGCAGTCTTTCAAACCATTTTGGATAAGCTCACGTCACTTGGAAAGTATCCACTACCAGGATTGTCCCTTTTATCACCTTTCCCGTCGTAAAACAGCCTCTGGCTGCATTCCTACCCCAGCATACGTATGACCCAAGCCCAAACCTCACTGGAAAAACTGAACATCATCTGTAAATGACATCCTAGTGAAGGATTCTGGAGTGTATATAACCGGTATTGGGTAACAATAAGCCGTACTGGGAGCTTGTCTCATTGAGATGTCTCATTGAGACTCGCAATGCTAATGTGATGTGCACCAACAACGCGAGTCTCAAGCTCAAGGAATTTTCATGTGCGCACAGCCAACTTTTCTCAATCTCGTATTGAGATTTGTGCGTACAGATACTCTGCTTTTCTTTCAAGTTTTACCATCAAGGGATTAGTTGGCGTTGAAACTGGGACTACTTTTGTCAGAGATTTTTCCTTCTTTGAATCAAAGGCTGTTCTTTCGAGCTATACTGATATAGGCAACAGTGGCAAGATCACTTAAGTTCATCATCCTTTTTCGGCCAAATGGCATTCGGCCAAATGGCGTTCGGCCAAATGACCCTTTCGGCCAAATGGCGTTCGGCCAAACGGCATTCGGCCAAATGGCGTTCGGCCAAATGGCGTTCGGCCAAATGACCCGGAACCATTACAGAGGCTCCCAGGATGTTCAGGTCTGCTATGGAGAAATGCCTAGATAAAGAAGTTTTCACAGAGATTTGGCAGAGTCTGGTTCTATTGCCAAAGGCTGTGGAAACCACCCGTAGACGCGTCGACATACAGATCAATATGCTCGATAGACACGGCGGGAAAGTTGCTCGAAAAGATCATCCTCAACAGAATGTTGAGGCACACCGGCGGTGTAAAGTATCTCTCGAGTAGCCAGTACCGCTTCCGGAAGGGGAGGTTGACCGTAGACGCAATTCTGTCGGTTACAAAAAACACTGAGATAGCACTCCAGCGTAATAGGAGGGGGAATCGCTACTGTACAGTAGTGACTCTGGATGTAAGGAACGCGTTCAATAACGCCAGTTGGCCGGGTATTGCCGTTGCGCTCCCGTGTCATGGGGATACCCGGGTACCTGTACAAGATTCTCGGAAGTTACTTCCAGAATCGATTACTAGTTTACGACACAGAGGTGGGTTGGAAGTGCTTTTACATAACCTCAGGGGGTGTCGCAAGGTTTCATCCTGGGGCCGGTGTAATGGAATGTCGTGTACGAAGAGGTGTTGAGGTTAAAGTTCTCGATGGGAGTGACAATCATCGGCTTTTCTGACGACATTACGCTGGAGGTCTACGGTGAATTAATCGAAGAAGTGGAATTGACTGCTGTGTATTCCAGTAAGCGCAAGCTTCTTGATAGTGTCGCCTCGTTCAATGGTAGGGTAAGGCACCCCGGCTTGGGATATGGCGCTAAGTACCAAAAGCTACCGTGGTAAGCTGGAAAGTATTTATAGGCTAATGTTCCAGAAAGTTTACGAGCGCCTACCGTACAGTATCCCACGGTGCACTCTGCGTCATCACTGGTATGGTGCCTATCGATATTCTTATTGAGGAGGACATAGAGTGCTTTGAAATGCGCGGCACAAGAGGCATGCACAGGACTGCTAGATTGGCCTCCATGGTCAAATGGCAGCGCGCGAGGGACAGTTCCTCCAAAGGAAAGTGGATCCACAGATTGATTCCGAGGGCAGATAGTCGGTTTAATAGGCGCCATGGGGAAGTAATATTCCACCTGACACAGGTCCTTTCGTGCCATGGCTGGTGTATACAGTATCTGCGACAGATATCTGTATAACTCAATTCTCTTTTGTACCGATGGAATTGAATTATTAACCTCATCTCCACACCCGCCGTCAGCATCGCGTCGCCATCAAGAGCATAAACGATCATCGTTCACCGGTGTTGTCGCCACTTTAATCTTTCCTCTTCTCCACCACATCGCTTTTTAGTCTCATTTTCTTCAACGTATTTCCAAACCAATCCAATCCAATCCAACCCAACACAGCCGCCAAGTGGGGTCTTAGATCATTTCCGGAACTAATTCAATTATCGGTGTGCGCGGCCGGAGAGTGAAAATTGTTCCCACAGACGAACGATGATGTCTGCGACGACGATGACGACGAAGGCGATCAAGCGAAGATCCGATCCACGAACAGAGTTGTTAGAGCAGAAGCAGCAGATTACGGATGACGACGTTGTTGTTGAAGTTGTTTAGCTCCACACCGACGACGATGATACTTGATGATCGGTGATCTTCATGCAACCACCAGCCAGCCATAGCCCAAAGCGCGCCACACATATGATCGCTCTTGAATGGTGGTGCCTCCGGAATTTCCTCAACGCTCGCTCAGGCCAGTTGATTGTCACTTCCTCACTGATACCTGCGAAATGTGCACCACACCGAACGATTCAGATGTGTGTAGTTGAAAGAAATCGTTGAACTCCCTTCGGCGGCGCGGTTCCATCGCGCGTCGCGCTCATAATCGGAATTTAAATGCTGCGCGCAATGTGGCGCATATTCATAAGCGCGACCCAGGCGCAGGCAAGCGCACGCTATTTGATTGCCGATTGTGTCGTCGTGGATCGGATGGTGCGCTGGTTGGAACGGAGACAAACCCGTGAAGAGGGGCACCTGTTTATTAGTCACCGTCGGCGACTGCGATCGTTCCGCAGACAGAAGAATTTCGCTGAATCGTTAAATATCCGGGCCGGTGGTGTGGTGGTAGTCAGTAGTGGTGGGTCTGATGCGATGGGACATCACGTCGCATCGGTCGTTATAAAGGTGAGGTTTGGATACTGGGGAGCTACGCAAGGTACAGTTATTGTGTTTTATTGCTATTACGACCAAAGTTATATACAACGAACGAGTTGATGATTGGGTTGTGTGGGCCCGGCCGGGTGGGAAGAGGATGATTGTTGCTGGTGGATGTTATGCGAAATTAATCGGTGGAACTTTCAACGCCTATTTGGTGGTTTGGTTTCCATTTCCGATTGAGATGATTCAATACTGGACGAATTTGGAATGCAAACGCAATACAGGTGCCTTTGGAATTTCAATGTGTAATGCTTTCTTTTAAAGCTCAAACAGCGTCTGTTCTGGTATCCAGTGGCTGAATAAGAAATACTCCTCCACCGGAAGTCATGTCACAATTACTGAAACATGTCTATGATGGGGATTCTAGTAACTTTCCTTATAGTAGATAAATACATTTATTTTTTTCCGACTTCAAGTTCAATGACTGTCTAAAAGTATTCGAGAATTCCCTGGAGTATAGGCCATCGGATCTATAAGTGATCTGTTGAAGCATCGAGAATGAAATTTATGCTTACAGAGATTCATGCAACTATGTGCTGTCAAGTAAAGAATTAAATGTTATTAACCAACTGAAACGCTTTTAAACGCATTGAAAAGCCTCAGCTGCCCCCCTGAAATCTTCCTGAAATTCACGTGAATTCTGTGAGCCCCCTAAAACCCCCAGGAATCCCATTCAAACTCCCTAAAACTTACAGAAACGCATTTAAGCTCTTTGAAACGCCTCTGCAACCCCCTGAGTTGGCGAGCTCATTTCATGACATTATTTTATTGTGAAAGTTTAGTAAGTGTTTTTCAAGTTCATCATGAAAAGTGAGGATATTATTTACGACTACTCGTAATCGTTTCGATTATTGCGCCTGTAGTACGTGACCTTCAGCCAAGTGCATCTAATCTGCCGCCAATTTGTGAGACTTAACCAAACATCTGAACATGGACCAATCTTGAGCAATATAATAGGCGTATTGACTACTACTACGCAGCAGCTTGCGGCGCGGCAGATAGTATACGGAGAATTGCCAAAGTTTTCCCGAAAACCACTCTAGTAGCCCAGATTCATGAATACTTTTGAAATCACTACGGTCATGTCATTGGCGTATCTAGGATTTTTTCCTAGGGGGTGAAGGAGTCATCGGGGGAATTGCTGGAAAACCACAGCAGGAATAGCTTGAGAAATCCAGCTGAAATTCCTATAGGAAGGCCAAGATGAGCTCCTGAAGAAATCCCATGAGAAATTTATGAAAGAACCCTTGGATAAAATATCTTGGATAAAAAATCCTGAAGGAATCACCGGAGAGTTTCTGAAGAAATCACAGGAAAAATCTCAGGAGAGGTATTCTTAGAAGGATTCTGCAATGTATCATGGTAGAAATCTCAGCTGAAATCTTAGGAGGAATTGCTGGAGGAAGCTATACAATAATTTCTAGAGAAACCCCATCAGTAATGCCTGGGGGAATCCAAAGAAAAAATCCTTGGAATACCTAGAGAAGTCCTTGAAAGAACCGGTGGAGTTTTTCTGGAAGAATGTACAGAGAAGGCCCTGAAGAAATCGCAGCAGGAGTTTCTGAAGACATCTCAGCAAGATTTCCCGGTAGAATTCCAGCCATAATGCTAGGATAAATTAGCATAGAAATCACTAGAAGAATTTTTGAACGTGTCATAGTAAGAAGTTCTAGAGAAATTGCTGAAAGAACCGCAGGAGGAGTTGTTTGAGGTAATCTTGGAGAAAGGCCAAAAGGAGTTTCTGCAAGAATTCCATGAGAAATTTCTGAAAGAATCTTTGGATAAATTTTCTGGAGGAATTCCTGGTAGAACAACGAAAGGAATTTCTGCAAGAATTCCAGGAAGATGTTCTGGAAAGATCTCAGTAAAAAGCCAGGAGAGGAATCTCTAGAAGAATCCGTAGCATAATTTCAGAAGTACCACAGCTAGAATTTCTGGAGGATGAGTAGCTGGAAGAACCGCAGGAATTGCTTGAGAAATTTTAGCTGTAATATCGGGAGGAATGTCTAGAATTCCGGGAGGTGTCATAGACAGGGATGGCATTCACCACTTGCAAAGAGTTACATTCACTTGCTACTATCTCAGTTCATAAGCATGCTATCAGAAAACAATGTATGGATGACTTTTGCCTTGTAGTTTTATCTGAAAGTTTGCCGAATATCATAAGGGTCGCACACGCATGCTTAACTCGTGAGCGAGCTGTGAAAGCAACTCTCCACGCCGTGAATGTAAATTACATTGAATGTAAATTACAGTGAATTCCTGAAGATACCACAGTTAGAATTTTTGGAGTAGTTCTAAGAGAAATTGCTGGAAGAATCACAGCAGGCGTTGCTTTAGGAATCGTAGCCACAATTCCTGGAGGAAGGCCAATATAAGCTCCTGAAGGAATTCCATGAGAAATTTCTGGAAGATTCTCTGAATAAAATCTCCTCATGAATTCCTGGAAGAATCACCAGCGGAACTTCTGAACGGATCCCAGGAAGATTGTCTTGAATAAACTCACCAGAAATTCCTGAAGGAATCCCAATAGAAATTTTTAGAGGACCTTAGAAACGAAGTATCATAGTAAGCATTTTCAAAGAAATCCTAGGAGAAATTGCTGAATCAATCTCTGCAGAAATTTCTAGTATGCAACTCCATTAGGACTGCCTGGAGGATCCTAAGGAATGTTTAACGATGAAATATCGGGAGGAATCCATAAAGGAAACCTAGAGAAATCACTGTATGAATAGATAAAGGTATTTCTGGAGGGATCCATGGAGAAGTATATTAATTGTCCTTACCAATATCCAAAACGCCATAACGTACATCAGGTATATAAGTAATTGCGGGTGTGCTAATTTTTTCGATGATTTAACAAGAACGTGGAAAGCCAAAAATACATTGGAGTAGCGAGGCTACGCCTGAATGGTTCAAGTATACACTGTAGAACTCCAAAATGTTCAGTTACCAAAAGAAAAAAAAACCTTGGAAGAGACTCCTTGCTAAGCTGCCTTTGTTCATTGATGAAGATGGATTGCTTCGACCGTCGCCTTGACAAAGCAACGGCGTATTTCTCATTCAACTTTCGTGGTTCAGTTATTATTTCCAGAGGACATCATGTTACTGAATTGTTGATTCAAAAATATCATCAACAGACATTGAACGCATTGATATCGTCTGTTAATAAGCTGCAATAGCGGCATCGTCATCAGATACGTTTAGTGCTCAAATTAAGAGTGAAGAGATGTATGTGGAGTAGATTTTATCGAGCAAAAGGGCAAACATCAGGAATTCCAACACTTCCACATACAAGAGTCACACCATACGTCAGGACATTGACGTTCACATACTTCACATGAACGCAGACGCTGAATGGTTATTCAATCTACTATTCGCACCCCACATCGGATACGTATGAGAACGAAAAGTGCTGTCGAATGAATTCTTTGAAGTCGCTATGTGACAAAGGATTGCCTTAAGCATGAAGAACTTGCAACTTTTCTGGCTGAGGCTGAAATGATAGTGAACTTTCAGCAACTTACCATTGTTTGTTTGAGATTATCTATCATGAAAGAAGTTGTGACTCTAAACAAACCAAGCAGCATACTTGTCACAGTCACTCTCTCAAATTTTATGCCGCCACCTAACACCGATTGCGAGAGAGTTCGTGGGGCGTTATCATCCTTGATTTATGGATGAACGCGCTACAACGGACCAGATGTTCGCCATCCGCCAGGTGTTGCAGAAATGCCGCGAATACAACGTGCCCACACATCACTTGTTCATCGATTTCAAATCGGCGTATGATACAATCGATCGAGAACAGCTATGGCAGATTATGCACGAATACGGATTCCCGGATAAAATGATACGATTGATCAAGGCGACGATGGATCGAGTGATGTGCGTAGTTCGAGTATCAGGGACACTCTCGAGTCGTTTCGAATCTCGCAGAGGGTTACGGCAAGGTGATGGTCTTTCGTGGTTGCTGTTCAACATTGCTTTAGAGGGTGTAATAAGGAGAGCGGGGATAAACACGAGTGGAACGATTTTCACGAAGTCCGTTCAGCTGCCTGGTTTCGCTTATGATATTGATATTAGGTATAGCTCGTAAATTTGAGACGATGGCGGAAACGTACATCCGACTAAAGTGTGAAGCCAGGCGAATCGGATTAGTCATTAACGTGTCGAAGACAAAGTACATGATGGCAAAGGGCTCCAGGGAGGAATCAGCGCGCCCGCCATTCTATCGACGGTGATGAAATCGAGTCGGTTGCAGAATTTGTATACTTGGGCTCTCTGGTGACCGCCGTCAACGACACCAGCAGAGAAATTCAGAGGCGCATTGTGGCAGGAAATCGTGCTTACTTTGGACTCCGCAGAACTCTACGATCGAATAAAGTTCGCCGTAACACGAAGTTAACTATCTGCAAAACGCTGATTAGACCGGTCGTCCTCTATGGGCACGAAACATGGACCCTACGTGCAGAGGATCAACGCGCCCTTTGAGTTTTCGAACGGAAGGTGTTGCGTACCATAGGGCCCATATAGCCGAGGCGGTAAACGCACGGGTATTCAGCATGACCATGCTGTGACGGGTGACGGGTTCGATTCCCGGTCGGTCCAGGATCTTTTCGTAAAGGAAATTTCCTCGACTTCCTTGGGCATAGAGTATCTTCGTGCCTGCCACACGATATACACATGCAAAATGGTCATTGGCAGAGGAAGCTCTCAGTTAAAAACTGTGGAAGTGCTCATAGAACACTAAGCTGAGAAGCAGGCTTTGTCCCAGTGAGGACGTTACGCCAAGAAGAGGAGAGAAATGTTGCGTACCATCTACGGCAGAGTGCAGATGGAAGACGGGACTTGGAGGAGGCGAATGAACCACACGAGCTGCTTCAGCTGCTGAGAGAACCAACCATCGTCCATACCGCGAAAATCGGGAGGCTACTGTGGACGGGTCACGTCATCAGGATGTCGGATAGCAACCCGACTAAAATGGTTCTCGAGAGTCATCCGACCGGTACAAGAAGACCTGGTGCGCAGCGAGTTAGGTGGGTCGACCTAGTAGAAGACGATCTGTGGACCCTACGCAGGGTGCGGAACTGGAGACAAACAGCCATGGACCGAGTGGAATGGAGACGGCTACCATGTACAGCAGAGGCCACCCCGGCCTTAGCCTGATCGGTAGGGTAAGTAAGTACATGTTATAAACCAAAACTTACCCAATGAGCCATACAAGCAATGTGATAGCAAAATAGTTTTAATGTGCCTTGAAAATATCATACCTTGATTTGGAATATTCCATAACTTGGACTCAATTTGCATAAATCTCCTCAAAAGTCCCCGGTAACCTTTAAACCAAAACCTTATTCATTGTTCAAAACCACTCGGTCACGCAACATTCCATCGAAAGACATCTCACTTTCAGTACGCATCAAGCAAATCTCGCAGACTCCGTCCTTACAATCATATAGGCATAGGTGATCACTTTCTTCTTCGGTCCACACTCTCAAAACCAATCGTCGTCACCCTGCGCTCGTAGTTCCGGGCGGTGTGGGAACCCGAAATCTTATTGACTTGACAGAAAGTGAAATTAAATAGAAATGCATATATTAATAACCCCCATTGATCCGACAAGGGGCAAATATTTGAGTTGCGCGCACGAGGTGAGGTCGCCACACGGTTCGGTTGTGGGGCGCCTCGTTTAATGTGAAAAGTTGACAGGTATCCACCACTTACTGCCGGACACTCTCTACGGCGACAGACTTGAGATTTGGACGTGACACTCTCTGCTGAAGAAGGGGTGTAGGATTCCGACAGGTTTCACCTATTCGCATCCCATCAACACCTACCTACTGTCGTGGTGGTGGATGCAAACAAACCATATAGGTACCGACCGGTATCGCATCGCACAGATAAACGAATAGTGGTAGACACGCACGTGATCGTCTGTCCAAGAGGAAAAAGGTGAGTAGGCGTCATCTGCCACTCGAAGTCGTTCGCAGGTTCAGCTCAAGGGATGGCTGAAAAAGGCAGTCGGCTGAGTGCCACATGAGAAGTGACAGTCTTTTTCATATTTTTTTGATACAAAGACAGTAATTTCGTAGTTATCGACTGTGGAAACGTGTATTGGAATGGTTTTCGGATTTTGCAGTCGGAAAACCGCAGTAAATGTTATAATTTATTCTAATCAGACGTTTCGGGTTTTGTTCTTCTCCTAAAGATTCTTGGAGAGTATTATAGTGTGGTTGATCTGGAACATCTCGAATGAACTTTTGAATGGTTCGTACAATTTAAGGGGGTCATACATAACAGTTGAATATGTGATGTTACGGTACACAATCAATATAACTACTGTAACTGCTGTAGATGTCAAGGGCTAAACTCCAGGATGATTTGGACAGGTTTGGACGAACTTGAATGTATAATATATAATACTATCTGTATGCAAGTAGGTTCAGGTTATCTCTTTCAATACACATGTCATATAAAAGTCACGGAAGAAGAGAAGGTATCAAAACCTTATTGAAAAAGCAACTTTATGGAAACACCAGGCCTTTGTGTCAAACAAACCTTGATGCGGACAAAGTCCAATTGCACCGACGACATCATCTCCTACAACATTGAGAGGTGAAATCACGAAAAAAAAAAAAGAAGCTGTAATGAGTCTTGTTCGCTAAGCTGATGGTAACCGACGCGGCGCACACGCATTGCAAACCGCAGCAGTCGTCTTCGGCCTTATGAATCTGACTCTAACCATCCGGCAAGAGGAAATATTTAGCGAACACGTGAGGATTTTCTTCGTCCGGTGGGCGATGATGCCTCCGGCCCCGGCGGATCTAAGCACGCTAACACTGTGTGTGGTTCGAGATGGTGCTGCTGGCATTGGGTCTCTGTTTCTGCCATCCGGTCCCATCTAGAGCGCAGTATAATTTGTGCGACCAACGACAACTGGGGGCTGAACTGAAAAAGGTGACCAAGCCTTTTCTCGCTCAGCTGGCCGGGCTAATGAGCACTGAGCACGAGCACCCGTCGTCATCTTCGCCGATTGATTTGCGTCGATAGGTTTGTGTTGATTGAATTTTAGTGTGCGGCTTTTAAGTGAGAGTGGCACGGTGTGTGACTTTTCGCAGTTTGTTTGCCTCCCGGTTGGTTGGTCGGTCGGTCGACTGAAGATGATGTTATCTAACACAACCGGACAGAAGGGGAAGTGATGGCAATTAGCTTTCTCACAACTCAATATTGAATTGAGATGTCTTGGTCGTGAACCACAGACTCGGACTGAAAAAAGGATTTTCTCACAGAAGCGCGGATCCCGCGTGCCAATCAACGGAGGTTCAGCAGATTGCGCTGATTGGGTATTGATCATTGATAGACCATGCGTGAACTTTTCGGCGTGGTTGTCGTCATGCAAAGGAGCCTCGCATTGAAGCAGATCTACAGGGAGTCAAAGTTGTAAAGCGCATTGTTAGCAATCGTGCCAATTCGTTGGGAATGGTACCGGCCTCACCCTGCTTTCGAAACCTTCGATTTTGGATTCTGTCTTATTCATTCAAGACCGGCGCACCTGAAATATTGGGAATGACATAATGGAATTGAACCCAATTTCGATTGCAGAATCGTCGAGCATTTTTGTGTCGAATCATGGCGAATTGTCGTACATCGAATCGAAGCTTGCGTCTTGTCGAACCAGACCTGCAGCGGTTTAATCCGACATAGTCATGGATTTTTCCAAGTGTTTTGAAACATATGCAGATCCTACCATGGTCATACCTCAGATAACTAACTTGCACGTATAATGAAGTTTATGTCCATGTTGTACGTACTTGTAAACGATGAAGTTACATCGCATAAGATGCTGCAGAGGTGCCTTATGCGTACAAAAGTGGAACGTATAATCCCGCCATATGACTTGAAGCGATATCTTATGCGATGTACGGTGTACACTATTGCCACGTAACATAGCATCTTATGCGATTTAATCATATTAAAAAAAAACAGTTCTTGTAACATCAATGTCGAACATATAAGCATTGGAGCCACACTTCACACTTAAAACCAAACACTACTCATGAAACAAGCTGATTAATTATCATAACATTTTAACTAATCTCAGTGTTCGTCGAAATGCACTTGGTTTAAAGGGGCTGTGCGTGCATGTCAGACAGGCTATCTCGAGTTAAAACAAAAAAAATCGTGATTTCCCGCACAGTTTTCACTATACGTCTATAGCTAGCGCCAGCCATTGTTAATTTGATAATTATCAGGTCCACAAAACAAAAATTATGACCGTGTAAATAGATTTGTAGCCAAAATGGTGGATGTTCACTTTCATTAGGCTTTTTGGTACAGCATCCGCAGTCCAGCAGCATCTCTTTAATTGTTAGCTCATATCAAATCGCATTTTATTAACAGAAACGATTTCATCTTATGCGAGTTTACACGCACACTTAAACGAGTTTGTTCTTTCATTTATGCGAGTTTATTCGTACGCCAATGCGAGTCAAACTGACATATGAAGTCGTATAATCATCGTAGAACGCAATTATGCGAATTCATTTGCACTTTGCGAGTTCTTCCGGACGCTTCATGAATAAGTAAAGTTGATCGCAATAAAACATCAGAATATCGATTGCACCTTATAAAAATGATTCGTATTTTTATATAACTTCACCAGACACATCGTAAGATGTTCGAAAAATAACATGATATGCGATGAAAATTGTCCCTCCGCCGTTGTGAAATAAAATACTTTATAGGATGAACGGCGTGGATCCTTATGCCACTCCTGATTATCTGGGACAGTTGAAAGCTACATGTGAAGATCCGGAGCAGTTCCATTAGCATAACATTAAGCAACACATAAAATTCTTATTCGGCTCAGTTATGCCCATGTGGCGCCCGAGCCTTCCAAATAAACGAACAAGTAAAAAAAATGATTCTTATATTATTGAAAAAGCCCTAATATACAATTGTGTGTGTTTTTTTGTCTTTATTGACGAAATTTTCGTTGAACGGAAAAATTCTCGAGTAATCCACGGCAGTGGGGGCGCTCGTTCAGTCTGTATTTTTCTTGGTATAAATAGTTTGGATTTACTAGTGCACATCTGCTTCGATGTTTTCAATCAGAATTTGAAAGCCATCATCAGTGTTCTTGGCTCTTTCTTGAACTTCTTTTGCAGGAATTCTCTATTTTTAATTCCGGGATTTCTCCAGAAGTTCTTAATGCAATTTCTGCAAAAGTTCCTACGAAAACTTCTCCAGGTTTTTGTCTAAAGTTCCTCTGGGAGTTTCCCCTTGAGTATCATTTTGACATTCTCTACGAGTTCTTTCGAAAATTAGAAAAAAAGTTTGCTGAAGATTTTTTGTAGAATTTTTTTCTGGATTTCTTAAATTACCTTAAAACTTCTTTGTAGATTTCTTCCAGGTATTCATACGCAAGTTCCTTAAAAAGTTGCTTATGGGATTGCTCTTCATTATTTATCTAGCATTTCCTCCTGGAGTTGTTTCTGATACTTTGTCCAGAAGTTTGTTCAAGATTTTTCCTAGAATTCAATAAGAATCAGGAATCCAGTGGGTGAATTCCGGCGCACAGTTTATTCGACGAGAATATATTTTCTTCCATTGGTCACCAGCAGGAAAATTTTCTTTTCTTCGTAGAAATTGTAAGCCGGAATCCACCCACAGGTGTTCCATTGGCATCCAGGAACTACACAGAAGTTCCTCCAGGAGTTCAATCGGCTCCGTGGTCGTGCGGCTAGGGTCACCAAGCTCTTAGTCGTTCAGAAGTTTCCTCAAAAATTTCTACGGGACTTCCTTTGATGAAACCTCGCTGAACATTTTCGGTTATACTGCTACGATTTTTTTTTTTCGAAAATGAGCTCCAACGAGAAATCCTGTGAGTGTTTCGTCGGACATTGTCCCAGGAGTTTTTTGTCGGAAATGCCTCCAATAATTCCACCGAAAATTTCGTCAGGATTTCCATAGATTACTCTTCTAACCAACAGCAATTTTACCGGTAATTCTTCCAGTAGTGCCATTGGGGAATCCTCTTGAAGTTCAATTGGCAACTTCTCTGGGAATTTCATTGAGAATTCTTCCAGGAGTTTCCATTGAGAGTTTCTCCAGATATCCGTCAGATCAGAAGCTCCATCGAAAATATCGCTAGCAGTTTCTTCGGTAAATCCTTCGAGAATTCTTCCAGTAATTCCTTAAAGAATCTCTGAAAACCAAATTTTGTTCGGTTTTTTTTTTTTCAAAAATTTATTCGAAAACTATTTCAGGATTTTTCTAATAATTTCTCCAGTTTTTTGAAGAATTTCTCCAGGAACTTCTTCGAAAAATCCTCAAAATATTCCTTTAAGAAATCGTCCAACAGTATCTTCAGGATTTCCTTCAAAGCATCTTATGATAATTTCTCCAGGATTTGTTTCGATAATTCCCCCAGAAGATACATCAAGGAATCACCCAGGAGTTCATTCGAGAAAATGTCCAGTAGAACCCACTGGAAACTTCTGGAGGTATTCCCACACGAGCTCCGGGAGATATTTTCAAAGGAACTCTTGGAGGTATTACAAATCAAACTCCAGTAAGAGTTACCGATAAAGTATTGCAGAAGTTCCCGAGATATCTACTTGAGGAGCTCCCAAATATACAAATGTGTTCCTCTCCCAAATATACAATTGTTATTCCTCTGGGAGGAATTCGCAATGGAACTCCTGGAATTGTTGGAAAAAATCGGAAGAAATTCGAGAAGACATATTTTATAGCCTGGAGAAACCCATGGATAAATTTTTGAGGGAGCTATATAAATTCCCATAAAAAAAAACTCCAAAAAATTCCTTGTCAAGATTCTGATGAAACTTCTGGAGGAAGGAAGAATTGTTGGAAAAAACTCCTGAAACTATTCCCAAAAGAATACTTGGAGAGATTCCAGAAGGAACTGCTTGAGGAATTATTTTTGAGAAACAATCAATGGAACTCCTAGTGGAATTACTCATGGAAATCCCTGAGAGATTTCGGTTTAAATTTACAAAATTTGATTGATATTGAAGTTTCGCGTCTAGTACAATATCCGACTAGGCGTGATTCAATAAACCGCTCCCTTACAAACTTCAAACTGATTTTAAAAAAAGGCTCCCGGGCACAAACACTCATGAAAATTTGGATGTCGGGCCAGTTTGGTGTGCATATTCCAAATATGGAATTATTTTACTACCGCTAGAGAAGCCAATTTAATATCGTCGAATCTTTATTTTTTTAATTCCTCCAGGATTTCAATCAAGAATTCTTGCAGATATTCCAACGGGGATTCCTCTAGGAGTTCCATAGGAGAATTCCGGCAATAGGTTCATTGAGATTTCTTTAGAAGTTTCCTCGGAATCTTCTATGATACTTCCTGATGAAAATTGCCATCGGGATTTTTGTCAGGATTTCCTTCGGGATTCACTCTGGTTGTTCCATTGATATTTTTTACAGAAGTTCCATAGAAAATATCATGTTCAGTTTCTCCGGTAAATCCTCCAGGAAATCCTTCAAGAATTTTCCAGTAATTCGTAGAAGATTTTTTCCAAGAGTTCTTTGGAAAATGTCTCAAGATCAAGCTTCAAAATTTTGTTCAGTTTTTTTTTTTTTTGAAAATCCATTCGGGAACTTTTCCAGGAATTATCCTATTAATTTTCCAGGAGTTCTTTAAAGAATCTCTCCAGGGGCATCAAGAAATCGCCAAGAAGAACCTTCTGAATTTTCTTCTAGGCTGCCTTTGGCAATTTCTCGAGGACTTCCTTCAAAAATTCCCCCAGGAGTTGCTCCAAGAAATCTCCCAGAAGCTCTTTCAGGAAAACTTCCTAGAGTACCTACTTTAAATTTCGGGAGAAATTTTCAAAGAAACTCGTGGAGGAATTACAAATTGAACTCCAGAAGGAATTACCGAAAAACTTTTGCATAAGTTTCCGAAATATCTCCTTGAGAAACTTCCAAAGGAGCTTTCTGGGAAATTCTTAAAGCAACTCTTGGAGGAATAATTAGGAAAAAGTTCTGCAAAAATGCACGGAACACAAACGGATAAATTTTCGGGGGAGCTTTAAAAAAAACTCTAAAAGAACTTCACGAAGGGATTCCTAATCAAATTTCTGATGAAACTCCTGAAGGAATTGGTTTTTGAAACATCCGGAAGCATTCCCAATAGAATAACTGGAGAATTCTAGAAGGAACTGCTTGCAGCATTGTGAGGGGGTGATCCAACACTTTTCATAGAGATCGCATTTATAAACATTTCAAAATGATTTTTTACAAGTTTCTAAATGATTATTTTGTATGCGTCAGTAATCCCTTTGGTATATGTTTTATTTTATTTTCTCCAATAACGCTTCTGACAATTGTTTCGGAAATTCCTTCAGTAATGACCTAAATTGGAAATTTCGGCAACGGCTTCTGCATTTTTTTTTTCGGGACTTTCGTCGGTATTTTCATTTTTAACATCTTTATCTATGCTATTTGGCATTCCTTCGGTAATTCATTGGAAAACTCCACCAGCAATTCTTTTATGGAACCATTTTGTAATTTCTAATGAGACAATTTTCCGAAATTCATTCAGTAATTATTTTTAAAAAATCTTGCGGCAGATTCTTTCAGAACCTTTTCAGCAACTCTGATGTAGTTTCATCAGCAATTCCTTTGGGAAGTTCTCTGGCAAATCTATTGGAGACCTCTTCGATTCTTACTTTGACAACTTCTTCAGTAATGGATCAATGAATCCAACTTTTCTAGCGTTCACCGCATGTAAACAGAGGCACCACCGTACATGGACATGAACGTTTGTGACATCAGTGGAGTAATGTCAAACACACAAGGCTACGCACGGTAGCGCTATCTGGTGATTCCATAGTGGTCGTTTAAGTTATTTTAGAGATTCATTCCTTTGAAAATTTCTTGCTTAAATTTTCCTTCAGCAATTGCTTCTGGAATTCTTTCTGAAGATTTTTTTTCAGAATTTTCACCATTTCTCCAACAATTCCTTTTAGAATTTCTTTGGCATGACTTTTGGAAAATCATGAATTTCTCAGGAAACTTCTCAAGAAATTTTTATGGGAATTTATTCCAAAACTTCTTCAGTAGGTATACTATTTGAGAATTTCCTAAAAAAATTTTTTTGAATAATTTTGAGAATTTTCAAGTGAACTTCTTCGGCAACTCCTGCTTCTTCGGCAATTTAGGTATTGGATTTGGTCAATTTCATTGGATAGCTTTAATAATTTTTCAAGAGATTCCTTTGGAAATTCTCATAGGAATTCTTTCGGTAACTTCTTTGGAAACTTTTTAAGTAATTATGATGGAAATTCATTCTGCTATTCCATTAGGAATTTGTCGGGAATTTCTTTTTTTGGGAATCCTTTTTGAGAATTCTTTTGCAAATGGGTTTGGCAATTCCTTTTTCAAATTTCTTCAATTATTATTTTGGAAATCGCAATTCCTTCATAAATTCTTTGAGCAAGCCCAATTGTGAATTTCTGAATTTCCAAAGGAATTGTCGTTGGGAAATCAGCGTGTTTTCTTGAGAAACTTCTTAATCAATTATTTTGAGAATTTCTTCCGAAACTTCGTCAGCATATTCTTTGAGAATTCCTTTAAAAATTCACAAACAAGCATAATTTGGGTAACTCCTGTAGAATATATTTTGGTAATTTATTCTTGGATTTGATTTGAAAATTCTCATAGGAATTCCTTTGGAAACTCGTTTGAAAACATTTTAAGTAATTATGAAGGAAATTCATTCTGCAATTTTTTGGAAATTTGTCAGGAAGTTTTTTGGAAATTTATTCGGGTTTTCCTTGAGAGGCCTTTTGAAAATTCCTTTGTAAATTGATTTGCCAATTCAATTTTCAAATAACTGCCAATTCAATTTTCCAAAAGAATTGTCTGGAAAATTCCAAAAGATGGCCAACGAAATACACGAAGAAATAGTCAAAAGAATTCACAAAGAACATATTAAAGAAACTGTGAAATGAATTCCTTAAATTACTATCTGCAAATTTCCAAATAAATGGACTAATTAATGTCTAGAGGAATTTCCAAAAAAGCTTCCTATGGCATTTTTTAAGAAGATTTGAATGTAATTACTGAAGGATTTTCCACTGCCAAAATTGCCGAAAGATTCCAATAAAACAAATTGCCAAAGGAATTTTCGAAGAAAGTGCTCGATATCGAAGCAATTTACAAGAGATCGCCGAAGAATGAAATAAATAAAATGCGATCAAATTTTAAACGAAAAACAGCCAAAATTCTAAGAAACAAACTTGCATAAGTAAATAATTCTGAAATTCCTTTTTGAAGTTGGCAATACTTTTGGAATTTGATCATCTCGGAACCCACGCTTCACTTCCCTTCCGAAGGAAGAACTCACATTTTGTGAGTTTGTCGGGAGTGGGATTCGATCCCAGGTCCTCGGCGTGATAGTCTAGTGTTCTAACCATCACACCAGGTCCGCTACCTATTCATACTTCTTACAACCGTGCTGTAAAATTATTCTCATGTACACTTGACTGTTTTCAAGCAATAAAGCAAAGATATTTTTAGTTTAGTTCGTTCTCCTAAACTAGCTATATCCTTGTGCCCTTTTAAATTCTCCTTGTGTAAAAAATTAGTAAGAAGTTAAAATTTACTAATTAAAAAAATGTTTTCAACCTTTTGAACCTAAACCATCTGTCTATGCATCAATTCTTCTTCTTCTTCTTTTATGGCTCTACGTCCGCACTGGGAATTGGCCTGCCTCGCTTCATTTAGTGTTCTTTGAGCATTTTCACAGTTATTAATTGAAGGGCTTCCTTTGCCTGCCATTGCATGAATTTCTATATTGTGAGGCAAGTACAATGATACACTATGCCCAGGGAGCCGAGAAAATTTTCCCGACCGGAACGAGAATCGAATCCGCCGTCTCCGGATTGGCGGTCCATAGCCTTAACTCCTAGGCTAACTGGAGACCCCATCAATCGATGCATGTCGAATTCGTCATTGACTACAGTCATAGCACAACCCTGGGCCATCCACAATTATGGGTCAATAGGACAGATCGGTGAAGTACTAGATTTGTAGTAATGAGCTGAATTTTAGTATGGTGAGAAGGTCAATTCTCCGTTTCTGCAATGAAATGGTGCAAAAAGCGTGGGTATTATGATTCCTTGCCTAATTTGATGCTGTTTGAGCAAAACTTTGGGCAACAGTGTTGTTGTTTTCTCCATTTCTTGCAACGTAAACAACATAGTTATCAAAAGTTTTGCTCAAACAACATCAAATTAGGCAAGGAATCATAATACCCACGCTTTTTGTGCCATTTCATTGTAGAAACAGAGAACTGACCTTCTCACCATACTAAAATTCAGCTCATTACTACAAATCTAGTACTACACCGAACGTGCCCCATTCCATTTGAATAGCATGGACAACTGAATGACTAATAATTGTGACAGAGTAACCCATAATTGTGCAATGAGTGTAATCCACAATCACAAGATGATTTCATAAATTTTAATAAGAGAACTCGAAAAACGAAAGTATAATGGAAAAACTCGAAATAAATAAAATGATAAACAAATCTAGTTTGACGTTTGAGGTCGAATTTGACGTGATGGAATTCGTCATTTTTCACACTGAGGATTCCGAAATGTTCCTATCTGACGTACACAATAACAAAAATGTACTGAAATCATGGGTTTAAAGCTAGGAGCGGGACACAAGTTCAATAAAATAGAAAATTAGTATTTTCAATCAGAATCAATAAAAACATCGAAAAATGAGTAAATATGTATTCGTGGGCCATCATTTATGGTCCAAACCAAAAACCTAGGTAGGACTGTTTTAGGACCCTATTCAAATCATCGATAAACTGATACCCAAATAGATTTCAACTAAGCATTTCCACTTACCACAATGAACAGCTTCATCTTGCAGTCCGTCTTGTCTTTTCCGTCCGCAGGAAAGTCTATCCGGTTATGTCGGCTGGTCCAGTTTATGGTTACTTCCTACACACACTTCTCCTGCTGTTCTTTTTTCCCCTCTCGTTTTCCTCTTAATTGTAACTCCACGCACCACTTAACATCCAAACACTACGGAGAGACAACACAAAAAGATAATCCAACTGTGTGCGGCGACGGTCTCAAATTTCTTTCCTTATGTCACAGGCAGGCGATAATGGTTCCGCGGTCACTCTGCTCCAGGGGGTGGGACGCGGGCGGGTGGTGCAACTTTCCTCCGCTGAATATGATTGTCGATTCGGACGAGTTGTAACTTTTACTCTCACTTTCCACGCCACACACTATACCGGGAATGGACAATAATATGCACAGAGGGATGTCACTAATTGCCTTGCTTCTTCTCGTGATTTTTCTTATTTCGCTTTGCAAACTTTTCAATCACTCATGTTTTGCAAATTTCACCTCGCCCTATGGTCTCGTCTCTTTTTTTGTTCGCCGCCGAGAGAGGGCTCCGAAATTTTAACACAAAAGACTTGATTTCAACTTTTTAATGATTTATCACCTCTTATGACGGGACACAGTTGGGCACTTATTGTGTGTCGGTATTACTCTTACTGCTTTGTTCACAACGGTTTTTCCTTTCGCAAGTCGGTTTTTTTTTTAATTACTTCTTCCACTTGAGGTGCAACCAGATACGGCACTTTATCTTTCCAGCGGTTCGTCGAAAACCTCCCAAACTGGGTTCGGTTGAGGATGGTCTAAACGACCTAAAGGGTCGTTGTCGGGAAACTTTCTCACAAGACTAACAATATTTTACCACTTGACTGCAAAATATCACTTGCGATGCATTTCCGGTTCGAAAATGTACACGTCCTAGAACAAACCTAGCACTTATCACCGTTCTACGTTCTTCCTCTACGACAGCTGATAGCGATCTACCTTCAGTACGCGTTCTTCACCAGGAGAACCAGGATTGTCCGTTAAAAGACTCGCATCCAACTGCCGCGCCAGAGAATCAACGTCTGCCTTGTCGGACCGCTTGTGGCCTACTGAATTTCTGCCACATTAGTTAAACAAATTTTTATAAACTTCCAACTCGACAACGGCCTTGCGCAGATATCCTCCGCAAGAAACCGAAAAAAAATCAGCATCAGCAACACCGCGAGGAGAACACTCTCGCTCTCACCTGTGTGTGGATCGCGCGCGCGATCACCCTCTGCCTGATGCGCGGCGGTGGACCCCGTTCACTCTCACTCTCGTTTCTCACGCGCAACCACATTCACTTTCAACGCGTGCTCGCGCGCGCTCGGGGGTCTCTTGCGTCATCGCTCAACCCGTTAAGGGGCACGGCACCGCGCGCGTCGCTTGCGGTCAGTCAGAGACCTCCTGGGCGCAAAGATCCGCTCGGGGAGCAACAGCCAGCGCATCGACGAGAGAAGAGCGCGCGTGATCGCGCCAAACAACTCGCTCAGAGCACGTGCTCCGAGAGCGAATCTCATTTGCACCTGCGGCGAGCAGCCAACGAACGAGAAAGCAACCGCGAAAAAGAAATGAAGATCCCTCTCTCTCTCTGTACAGAACGAGGTCGACAGGAAAAAAAAAATGCGCTTATCAAAATCACCTGCGACACTAGCTCATATGGTTTGACATTTATATTTCTCAATGACGGCCAGTCGCCCCGCGGTATTATTTGATTAGGAGAGGTCGTAAAGACTTGCGAAACTGCACACACGGCTGAAGGTCGTGACGAGTCCATCTGTCATTTCGAATGGGACGAGTTAATTTAAATGAAATCTAGCTCTAGCTTTTTTTTGCTCTACTGTTCGAAAGAAAAGGTGCTAGCCACCTGCGGAGCTAGTTGACTTAAGATACATAGATTTAACCAAATTGAACGTCGCCGGTAGAAGAAGCAAATAGATGCATGCAGTGACATTCAAAATGACATTTGTTTGCTCTGATTTTATTTCCGATGACAATCGAAATGGTATCATAGAGTTTTAAACTGGAACAAATTTGAATTTATTGCTTTGATTTGCATGATATTTCCCTACAGTTTTGACCTAGTTTTGGCGGTTTTCCGCTACAGTAAATCTTGATCATAGAATTAAAGGTGTATATAAATGAACCTGATTGATCTATAAGTTTTTGGTACGTTCAATAAAAAAAAAACAACTATCTTCTGCATTCGTAAAATATACACCGCGAAAAACGTGGTTCAAAGATTAAACTATAAACAAGCAATACTAGAATTTGCAGTACAGAATTTAAATTTGACTCAGCATTTCTACGAGCTTGGGGACGTAAACACCAAAAATATCTTACAATTAAAATACATATTTAAAAAAGATATATAATATATAAGAAAACTAACCAGGAGGAATCCCGAAAGAATTTCCAGCAGGAATCCTCATAAGAATTCTAGTGGGAATTTCCAAGAGAATTCGAAAAATAAGGCCCAAAAAAAACCTTTTCTCAACGAAAAAACCTTTTCTCAAAAAAAGGAATCAACGAAAAACACCTTAGAAGTATTTGTTTAGGAATTCCAGGAGAAATCCATGAGGGAATTCTAGGGGGAATCTCCGAAGCAATTCTAGGAAGAATCCCCGAAGGAATTCTAAGAGGAATCTCCGCAGGATTCCTGAAGCAATCACCGAAGGAAGTCTAGGAGGAATCTCCCAAGAAATTACAGGAGAAATTTCTGCAGAAATCCCAGGAGGAGCCACCGAAAGAATTCCGGTAGAAATCTCCGAAGGAATTCCGAGTGGAATCCTCAAAGGATTTTTAAGAAGAAACCCCGAAGGAATTCCAAGAGGATTTCCCATAGGAAATCAGAAGGAATCCCCGAAGAAATTCAAGAAGGAAACCCTGAAGGAATTCCATGGAGAAGTTAAGGAATTCCAGGAGAAATCTCCGGAAAAAATAAAAGAGGAATCACCACAGGAATTCCAAAGTTATTTCAGGAGGAGTTACCGTGTAAACTTGAGGAGGGATCCCCGACGGAATATCAGGAGGAATACCCGAAGAAATTTCTGGAGGAAACCTTGAAGGAATTCCAGCAGGAATCCACGACAAATCCCCTTAGGAACCCTAAGAAAATACCTCGAAGGAATTCCCGGAGGAATCCACGACGGAATATCAAGAGGAACCCCCGAAGGAATTTCAGGAGGAATCCCTGAAGGAAGTCCAGGAGGAACCCCCAAAAAAATTCCAGAAAGAATTTTCGAAGTAATTCGTGAAAGAATCCTCAAAAGATTTCTAGGAGGAATCATAAAAACCTTTAGAAGAATCTTCGAATCCATGAGGAACCTCTGGATTTTTTTTTTATTTTTGTGTATTTTAACTAGTTGCTAATTCTACACTCGGAACCTATGGATGAAATTGAAAATGAATCTTCGAAGGAATTTTAGGGACAATCCCCAAAGGCATTTCAAGAGAAACCCCCGCAGGAATTGCAAGAGCAAATTCCGAAAAAAAAATCATGCGTGAATCCCAAACGAATTCCAGCAATTATCCACAAAAGAATTTCAGTGGGAATTTCCAAGGGATTTCGAGGAAGAATCCCCAAAGGATCTCTAGAAGGGATCAACGAAAAATATTCAGAGGGTATCTCCAAAGACTAATTTCAAGACCTCGATGTACCGAAGAAAACCATCAAATTTTGTGTGCCCAGTCCGGTACCCAATAATATTCATTACAGCGTATTTTTTTCATGTAAATTGCCTTTTGTGTAAATTATATTTAGCGTGTTACACCGATCTGACGAGAAAACAACTAAAAATAAACTACGTAATGGGTACCGAGGATTGTTCACAATTTGCGAACTTGAATGCGGAAAAAGGCGACCATGACGCCGCTGGTATCTCTGAAAAAGTTCGTGAAGAGGAGACATTCGTGAGGGAATTCTTGGAGGACTCACTGAAGAAATTCCAAGAGGAAACCCCGAAAGAATTCCAGAAGAAATTCTTTAAGAAATTCCAGTAAGAAACCCCGAAGGAGTTCCAGGCGGAATCCCCGAAGGAATTGAAGGTGGAATCTTCGGAGGAATTCCATAAGAAATTTCTGTAGGAATCTCCGAAGTAATTGCAGGAGCAGCTCCCGTAAATATTTCAGGAGGAATCCCCGACGGAATATCAGGAGGAATCCCCGAAGAAATTTCAGGAGGGATCCTTGAAGGAAGTCCAGCAGGAGTACCCAAAGAAATTCCAGAAAGAATTTTCAAAGTAATTCGTGAAAGATTCCTCAAATGATTTCTAAGAGGAATCATAAAAAAACACCTAGAGGAATCCTCGAAGGAATTCCATGAGGAACCCCTGGATGAAATTGAAAATAATTCTTCGAAGGAATTTCAGGAGCAATCCATAAAGGCATTTCAGGAGGAATCCCCGCAGGAATTTCAAGAGCAAATTCCGAAAAAAATCCTGCGTGAATCCCAAACGAATTCCAGCAATTATCCACAAAAGAATTCCAGTGGGAATTTCCAAGGGATTTCGAGGAAGAATCCCCAAAGGATCTCTAGAAGGAATCAACGAAAAATATTCAGAGTGTATCTCCATAGACTAATTTCCAGACCTCGATGTACCGAAGAAAACCATCAAATTTTGTGTGACCAGTCCGGTACCCAATAATATTCATTACCGCGTATTTTTTTCGTGTAAATTGCCTTTTGTGTAAATTATATTTAGCGTGTTACACTGATCTGACGGGAAAACAACTAAAAATAAACTACCGAGGATTGTTCACAATTTTCGAACTTGACTGCGGAAAAAATGCGACCATGACGCCGCTGGTATCTCTCAAAAAGTTCGTGAAGAGAAGAAATTCGTGAGGGAATTCTTGGAGGAATTACTGAAGGAATTCCAAGAGGAATCCCCGAAAGAATTCCAAGAGGAATCCCCGAAAGAATTCCAGAATAAATTCTTGAGGGATTCCAGTAAGAAACCCCAAAGGAGTTCCAGGTGGAATCCCCCAAGGAATTGTAGTTGGAGTCCCCGGAGGAATTCCATGCGAAATTTCTGGAGGAATCTCCGAAGTAATTGCAGGAGGAATCCTTGAAGGAAGTTCAGCAGAAATTTCCGAAAAAACTCCAGGAGCAATCCCCGAAATATTTCCAGGAAAAATACCCAAACGAACCCTAGGAGGAATCCCCGAAGCAATTCCAGAAGAAATCTCCGAAAGAATTCAAGGATGAATCTCAGAAGGAATCCCTGAAGGAAGTCCAGAAAGAATACCCGACGGAATTCCAGAAGGATTTCCTGAAGGAATTTCAAGAGAAATTTCCGAAGAAATTACAGGAGAAATCACTGCAGGAATCCCAGGGAGAACCCCTGAAGGAATTGTGGGAGGAATCTCCAAAGGATTTCCAAGCGGAATAATCGACGGATTTTCAAGAGCAAACCCCGATGGAATTCTAAGAGGAAACCCCATAGGTAGTCCAGAAGAAATCTCCGAAGGAACTCAAGGAGGAATCCCCGAAGAAATTCCAGGAGGACTCCTGGAATAATTCCATGAGGAATCAAGGAGGACTCTCCGTAGGAATTCTAAAAGAAATCATCGAAGAAATTCCAGGAAGAATCCCTGAAGGAATTTCAGGAGAAATCCACGACAGTATATCAGGAGAAATCCCCTAAAGAATTTCAAAAGTTACGCACTAATTACGCACTAAACTTACCACCATTTGATAGCCATAGACCTTCTGGCCAACTGTGCTGAAGGTCTTAATTATGCAGGGGATACGGATTTTGAGATACAGCTTAGAAAATGATGAAGTCTTGAGGTGGTGCCAAACTTTCTGCAATATTCAATTGGGGTGTTACAATACTAGACGATGCGATTCCATATTCATGGCGGGTAGTGTATACTAAAGAACATATTTCCACGAAAACAATGAAAGTCTATAAGTTAGTAAAAAAAATCATTTTCTATAGCAACACTTCTTTAGCACTATCGTTACATGCTGATCATTATAGACATGAGACAACTGTGATTAAACGGAAGACATGATGATAGCTACTTAAGAAGAATGGAAAAACGGCTGGCATATCATAAAACGGTTTACTACGTAAATTTGCCTAAAAAACTTATCTTTCCTCTTACTCCCTGCCTCTTTGTTGAATATTTTTCCATGCCTTAAACAAACACTCCCTTTCCCCTTACATTATCTGAAAAATCATCTGTATGTTTCCAATATCAGGAAAAACATTCCAAGGGAAAACCTAGAAGGAATGCCGGATGGAATCACGGCAGGAATCACTCAAAGAATTCAGGGAGACATCCCAAAAGGAAACCAGAAAGAATCTTGGGAAGAAACTTGAAGAAACCTCTAAAAGAATGCAAATCAATTTCTGAAGGAATTCCAAAAGACATCTCTAGAAGAATCCCGAAACAATCTCGGTAGGTATTTCAAAAGAATCTCGGAATGAATCGCTAAACGAAACCCGGGAAGAAACAATTTAGAAAAAATCCAAGGCAATCCTGAAAAGAATCGTGTGAAAAAACAAACCAGAAGGAATCTCAAAAACATGATAGAGAAATATCTGGAGGAATCCCGAGAGGAATCCTTGAAAGAATTTTAAAGGGATCTCTGAAGAAATATTCAAGAAGAGTCCTTAAGGAAGCGATGAAAAAATCACGGGAAGTTTTCCCAAAGAAATCCCAGAATAAATCCTTAAAGGAACCTCAGGATAAATTAATGAATGAATCCCGGAAGAAAATCCTGTAGAAACTTCGGGTGCAATCACGAAAAAAAAATCCAAAACAGTCCTGGGAAGAATCAATATTAGAATCCCGGGAAGAATCCCGGAAGGCATCCCGGGGGCAATGCCTCATGAAATACCTAAAAAAACCGGAAGAATCACTGAAAGAATCTGGAGAGAAGTCTGTGAGGAATCCCGGAAGAAATCTCTAAATGAACTGTGGGAAAAATCTATAACGGAATGCCAGAAGGAATCCTAGGAGAAATTCCACTAGAAATCCTTGAAATAATCTCTAAAGAAATTCCGAAAAAATCAATTATGGGATTCCGGAAGATAATTCCCAGGATGAACCAAAGAAGGAATTCCTGAATGACCTCAAAATGATTCCGTGAAGTAATCCCGGAAGGAATGCCGAAAGGAATCTTACGAACAATTCTAGCAGGAATTAATCTATCAAAGAATTCCGGTTGGAATTCTGGAAGGGATTCCAAAAGAAATCTCAGAAGAAGTCCCTGGAAGAATTTCGGAGACATCCCCAAAGAAATCCAAGAAGATTTCAAAAAATGAATTCTTGAAGAAATCCAGGCATGCATTAAGCTTAAGCTTGAGCTTGATTGACCGCCCGTAGATGCTACTCCAGTACCGCCAGACCAGCTACACTCACACAAGGAACCAATGAGATATCTGCCGGGGACTAAGCAGGCATCTTCAGTGTGTAGGCGTTGGTGATCTTCTATTTTTCAGGCGAACATGGCGCCTGCCACGTCAGATTGCAGGTCAATGTGGGGAAGGGTAAGGAAGTGATGATTGCAATTGTTTGTATCCACATCTGACCGAATATACCTCTGCGCCAGCACAAATTCATGCGGATGTTGGAGTGTTGGTGGGAATTGATTGGCAAAAGGTTCACACATTGGTGTGTGGATACCAGGGGTAAGGTGATAGAATTGTGTGTTGTTATTATTTTGAAGATGTGCGGCACAGTTCGCTTGATTGCATAGCTTGTAGGCGTTTTCTAATAGGATTGAGACATTGTGCTGTGAAAGTTTGGAAGGAAGGGAAACGGCTTTTTCAACCCGTTTCTGTTCTAGCGATGGCTATGAACGAACATGTAAATATACATAAGTTGTATAATGTAAAAAAAAACTTCGAAGAATCCTTGGAGAAATCCCTGAAGAAATTATCGGGAAGAATTCCCAAAGGAATCCCTGAAGATATCTCCAAAAGAAACCAGGAAGAAATCAATGAAAGAATTCCGATGGAAGCTAGTACAGAATGCCAGAAAGAATCCCGGGAGAAATCCAGCGAAAAATCCTTGAAAGAATCTTGAAAAAAAAACTCCGAAGGAATTCCGTAAGGGATCGGGAAAGCAATCCCTGATGGAAGTTTCCAGAAGAAATCCCAATAGTATTCCCTGGATAAATCAATGAAGATTAACTGAATGAGTCTCGAAAGGAATCCCAGGAGGAATCCCAAAATAAATTTCTGGTGGGATCCTGGAACAAATTCCTAAAGGTATCCCAGGAAATATCAAAGAAGTAACTCTTGAAGGAATCTGAAAACAACCCATGGAAAATCCCAGAAGTAGTTCTGGTGGAAATCCTTCAAAACATCCCTGAAAAAAAACTCCTGAAAAACCTCTAAAACAATCTCAAGAGAATCAATGATAGATTCGCGGAAGGAATCCCGGGAGGAATCGTTTAAACACTCTGGAATAATCCCTGAAGCAATTAGCGAAAAGAGCCCAGAAGGAATCCATGCAAGAATCATGGCAATGGTTTCTGAAAGAATCCCAGGATTCGCAGGAGGAATCTCGAGAAAAATCCCTGGAGGGATCGAGAAAGAATACCTGGCGGAATATTAGGAGAAATCCCAATGGAAACACGGGAAAAGCAATGGTGGCATTTGGAGAGGAAACCTTGGAACATTCCCTGGTGAATTTCCGGGAAGCATCCCGGGAGGAATCACGAAATAAATCTCATAAGCATTCCTAGGATAAATCAATGAAGGAATCCCTGGATAATTCACGAAGGACGATCTCTGAAGGAATCTCCGAAGGAATTCCAGAACGAATCAATGCAAGAATCCCGGCAGGAATCTCGGAAGTAATTCCTGAAGAAATTTCCAAGATGAATCAATGAAGGAATTCCTCAATCCTCGAAGGTTCCCCGGAAGCAATCCCTGGATGAATTTCGGGGGGAACGTCGGGAAAAATACTACAAGTATCCTGGGAGATATCGAAGAAGGCATCCTGGGAGAAATCCGTGAAGGATGCCATGAAAGCAACATTTGAGGAGCCCCTAAATGAAAACTATAAGAAATTGCGAAAAGAATTTCGGGAAGAATCAATGAAGGAATCCAGGGAGGAGAACCTGAAGGAATCTCTGGAAACATCCCTGAGGCAATCACTGGAGGATTCCTGGAGGAATTCCTGAGGAATTCCTGGAGGAATTCCAGAAAGAATTCCAATAGAAGTCCCTGAAGGAAACATGAGGAAATTAAAAAGAAAATTCCAGAAGGAACCTCAGAAGGCAGACCGGGAGATATCCCTAAAAAAAAAGCTGGAAGAATCACTCAAAGAAGTCCGTCAATAAGTCTCTGAAGGAATTAAAGGAGAAATCAATAAAGGAATCGTTTAAGGGATTCCTGAATGAAACCTTGAAGTAATTCCAGATAGTGGAGCGGACCTGGTGTGATGGTTAGAACACTTGACTATCACGCCAAGGACCTGGGATCGAACCCCACTCCCGACAAAGTCGCAAAACGTGAGTTCTTCCTTCGGAAAGGAAGTAAAGCGTGGGCCCCGAGATGAACTAGCCTAGGGCTAAAAATCTCGTTAATACAGATAAAAAAAATAATTCCAGATAATTCCTTAGGTAATTCCCGGGAATATTAAGAATCCCTGTAGGAATTAAGGTAGGTATTCCCAAAGGAGCACGGGGAAGAATCAGTGAAAGAATCCTGAAGAAATCCCTGAAAAAAATGGAAAGAGTCCTTGGATAAATCCCTAAAGGAAACCCGGGAAAACCAATGAAAGGATTCCGAGAGAAAACTTCAAAAAATCCCTGGTGAAATCCTGGAAAGAATCCCGAAAGAAATCCGTCAAGAAATCTCTGAATAAAATTTCGAGAGGTATCCGTGATTGAATCTCTAAAGGTATTCCAATCAAATCCCTAAGGAACTCCAGAGAATAACCCTATGAATAATTCTTTAAACAATTCTGGAAAGAACCCCAAAGGAATCCCAAGGAGAAGTCATTAAAAGAGTCTTGCAGGAATCCCCGAAAAACATGGAAAGAATTCTTCAAGAAACCTCTGAAAGAATCCTGGATGAATCCCAGTAAGAGACTAAAGAGGAATACCGGAATGAATCGAAAAGGAATCCATTAAGGAATCTTTGGAGAAATACTTTAAGGATTCCCAGGGTGAATCAACGAAGGAGACTCTGAAAGAACCGTGGAAGAAATCCCGGAAAAAAACCAGAGGGAAATCCGAATGAAATCTCTGGAAAACACTTAACCCTTCAGGATGCCCACCGTTGTAAAAAAAAAATACTAAATACACTATCAAAAAATCTCGCTCCTCGTATGCAGCGTGAGCGTGGTGCAGACTCAAAAAGGCGTGCATCCCGAAAGGTCAATAATAAATAAAAAAAATCTGAGAGTAAGTAAGAATCCTGAGTAGAAGACCGGGAGAAATTCCATGCGGAATCCAGAGACAAATACGGGGATTTTTTTTATTACCGTACGGGTTTGGGCCGAAGGGTCTCAGTTTTTCATGAAACTTTTTTAACAGGCAGGGCTCATGGATATATAAACAAAAATAAATTGAGGAAAATTCAGAGTCGCCTATTTTTTCGGAAAAATCAGGTGGTTTTTTTTTGTTTTCCCCTGGCACTACTTACTTTGAAAAATCATAACTCAAGAACGAAGCATCGTAGAAACAAAGTTTTTTTTTTAGAAAATGAAAGCAAATTTTCTCAGAAATCCAAAAAAAAAATGAACTGGAAAAAGTTTCCCACAAAATTTTCCACAATTGAGAAAATTCGTAAAGAAAAGCCGGAAAAACTACACCCGAACTCATGGAAAATTTTCGAAAAATATTTTTGAGATGGTTATTTTATAAGCTTTAATCGCTGAAATTTATGGAATGCACTTTTTATTCGTTTTTGAGTTATGGCCAATTTTGTTGAAAAATGTCCAAATGTGCCATAAAAGCCTTTTCTTTGAAAAATCATAACTCAAGAACGAAGCATCGTAGAAACAAAGTATTTTAATGAAAATGAAAGCAAAAGCCATAACGAAGAAGAAGAAGAAAAAGAGGAGGCGGAGGAAGAAGAAGAAGAAGAAGAAGAAGATAGTCTAGACAGTTCTGAAGTTGGCCAAGATTTTTAATGTGCTATTGTACTCCCATGCATTCCATGCAAGCTTCAAATACGGTATGGGATCATTTGGGCAAAGGGGCCTATTTTGGGCACTTGCTGCTATAACTCAGTCAATTTTAAACCAATTGACTTGATTTTTGGACATGTACAGTATCTAGCCATGTATAAAAGCTAAAGTCAATTGGTTTGAAATTTCCTGAGTTATTGCAGAAAGTGCCCATAATAGGCCCCCCTGCCCAAATGGTCCCAGACCCTAGGTGTAGCATTTTCCAAATGTTATCGAATAAAGCTGAAATTTCGTCCAAAGCATAAAGGTGGCATTAAATCGAATGTCATGAAATCAAATTAATAAATTTTAGGCATTCCAAGGTAAGAACAAATCTGTGCTCGGATTCAAATTCAGCGGCCCAAAATCGGTCAGTCAGAGACACACAAGTTTGCCTATGAGACAAAAAAAATGTTTTGCTGTGTAATGTAATAAATCATAGTGTAACTTATCCTAAGCCACAAATTTATTACTTCAAAGTTTCCCTTACATCACGTAGCCAAAACATTGTGAAATCTCCTCCTTCCATTCCAATCGAACTAACGTTGAGCTATTTGTCCATCTCTTAATGCGTTGAAAGTTTCCCTACAGGTTGTAATGCCAATCGTCCATCGTCCATCGCCCATCGCTCTATCACGGCTCTGTTGAGCCGGAGATTTCACAGACGCGCAAAGAAACTTTAGTTAATGGTGATGCCACACACCAAAAGGGTTCCTATGCACCGTTTAGCCGCGTAATATTCAAATTAGATCTCACTCAATCCGTATATCGTATACTTGCGTCTATATGCCTATCAATTAGGTCGAACGGGTGTTTGATGTTTACAAAAAGATTTCCATTTTTTTTTTCGTTGTCTTCGGTCGAAATGAAAAACGATGACATAAGCCCATACCGGGTGATATCCATCGATAAGATCGACTGGGAGATTCATTGTCTTAGGGGCTACAACTGTCTGTCAGTTCGTAGAAACTTTTGCACATGTGGAATGGCGTAACAACTCTGCTACCGAGAACGTAAAGTGGCACATTAACTCCAACCACCTACTCTAACCCCATCAAAGCAAGGGATTTTTATGGGCTGCCTTTTTTATGACCCTTTCGGTTAATTGGTAATTTTCAAACGAAATTTCGACGGTTCACTTTATGGAAGGTCGTTAGATATTTAGTTAATTGACGCCTGGGTGAAGGAAGGCAGTTGGCAGTTATGGCAACACCACCGCCACCACGCCGCGTTGTTATGGTGCATTGTTGGTTGATCAACACACGGTGATTGAATTTATATTTGGTATTTCAGGTTCGTCGCCTGACCTACATTTGGGGAATCTTTTGTTTTGATCACTCGACAGACAGTGAGCCATTATTAGTTGAAGGTGTCCGAGTGAAATGCGAAGCACGTAGATGACTTGTTTGAGGCAAAGTACTAGTGTGAGGTGTCGACAATGATGCAGTACAAATTCCGTGTGGCGTTGGAAGGGCGTTATTAGCGAAAATTAAATCGAATTCAATACTTACTTGAAACATGATGGACTACTATTCGTAGCGGGGAGTCTACGCCGAATATAGCAATCGGAAAATTCACGGCAAGGTATGGTATGTTTATCTGCAGCATAATATCCTAATTTGCCTAAAACCGCTTACCGATTTCCAGCAAACACGTGCACACTGATCAGTTCACAGTTCAATCTGATGCAACAAAACGAATCCATGTTATGATCGTATACAGCCTATCCTCAATATAACCCAGCTACGCCAAAGCATGAACAAAACAATCAATTTTACACCACATGTTCATTCCGCTCTAAAACCGATCAGCGCGCGTTCGCTTTTAACCATAATAAATCGATCAAGAGCTTTTCGTTCCTCCGTAAACCTTCCGTCGGATATTTCCCAAAGTGCGATGCCTATCGGCGACACTCCACGCCCAAGGCATAAACTCTGTCGACATGATCGACACAATATTTTCACACTGAACACCACCTACTGAACTGATGGAGTTCACTGGAGGGCGGCCTGTCGGAAGTATAAGTGCCTACCGTTGCGGGTTCCTTATAGGCACAGACACTTCGCACTACATACTGCCCTCGGGGGTCTAGTGGCTCGCTCACAAATCGATTCCCACGGTTCGTTATCGGTTTGGCCGAATATTTTGCACTCCGGTATAATATATCAATAAAAATGGAGTTGTTTGAAAGCGGCTCTACATGGAGTGGAATGTTCGTTCGGGTGAGGTCCGGAAATTGGGGAAAACGGCTGTTTGATTATATAATCCAAAGACTATTACAATTTTGAAGCTGTAAAATAAGGTTTGCCTAAGTTAGCTTTATTAAGGCTGTCGGATGCATTTGTACATAGAACGATCTCTAAAATCTATTGACAAATATTCCTGAATAGACGTTTATATTACCCAGCAACTCTTTCCCCCACCTCCACATAGGATCGGTCGTACGAATAATCTTAAAAGATAGGGTAGCCAACTCCGGTGGAAACTTTAGTCATACGTTGACAGATGAAAGGGGATATGCCTACTTCTGCAAACGGGTCTGTTCTTCGCCCGCTGCCTGCTATTTCCGAAGTCGATCCAGTTCGAACTACTTGGTAGGCCAGAGTTACAAAAAGTTACGTCGATGATTGACTATGCTCATTCTGGTTAATCCGGGAGCGGTCGTGTCGTGTACTGAGTGAACGCACCATTAAAAATGCACGCTTGTGGTACACAACATGAGCGGTGGCCAGTAGTGTCTCTAGCAGGACCTGACCTCCTCCTCTCTCTCTCTCCTTCTTGGCGTAACGTCCTCACTGGGACAAAGCCTGCTTCTCAGCTTAGTGTTCTATGAGCACTTCCACAGTTTTTAACTGAGAGCTTCCTCTGCCAATGACCATTTTGCATGTGTATATCGTGTGGCAGGCACGAAGATACTCTATGCCCAAGGAAGTCAAGAAAATTTCCATTACGAAAAGATCCTGGACTGACCGGGAATCGAACCCGTCACCCTCAGCATGGTCATGCTGAATACCCGTGCGTTTACCGCCTCGGCTATATGGGCCCTGACCACACTGTTCCATTAAACATCTTCCCCATTCCCAGACATTGAAGTCACTGGTCTTAGACCTATCCTACTATCCAGCATCTGCGTGAACTGTTTTATTGACTGCCAAGGAGGTGCATCACACACACATAAGAAGACCACGTTTACGTTTACCTTAGCAACCACAAACCCTTTGTTAGATGTTGACTACAACTCCTGGACCGGGCATTTACTTGTCGTCAATATTGCCGTCAATTTACTGTTTCCAGCGAGACAATATCCACTGCCTCATCTCAGTAACTGTGTTCCGCATCCGTTATCCGTTTTACACCGGAGAGTCGCTGCAGCAGTGAGAGCTCCTCCCCACTCCCTATACTCCTTCGCCCAGGATTTCCATCGCCAAAAATGCCAAGCCTTAGCTCATGGATCATTTCACCGGTACGAGTACGTCTGATACTGCGTACGTCGACTTCCAGATCCGCGAACTTAGTATTGTTGCTCATTATCTTCAGGATATCCGAGTACTTAGACTCGTCTTTTTTTTTAAAGACACTACACCGTCTTCAACAAAAGGCTGCACAGACTGAAAGATCACTGAGACAGCGGACAATACACGAAACATCCATCTTCCGTTTGAAACTCTCTCGGAACTTTCTTTAGGAATGCCCCTAATTTCTTGAATATTCGACTCACTGACAACAACAAGTAACAATTCTATTGCTGATTGGTTTTGTTTAATTTTCATTAGGGTTTTAAAACAGCAATAATTTAAACGCACGGTTTTATAACTATTTTTATGAAAACCATTGATGTCAAGATTTATACATAGTACACTTGAAGATATCCATAATGCCAAATTTTAAGAGTAAACAAAACTCTTCGATACGTAATACTTCTGGCATTCATTATTGCCACAATAACACTGTTCAAACTCTCAACAGATGGCGATCCGTTCGATTAGTAACGACATCTGTTAGTGGAAAAGCAGAAACTATGACACTGCTAGGCGTTATTGATGTGTAAATCAGTTTTATTGCAGGTTTTATAAAATTGGTCGTGTAAATCTCTTATAGAGCCGAACAAAACTTAAAATGTTACTTGGGTACAGAATGCTCAATCTGCTCAGCGGCAGAACCAAGACACACGGTTAATCTAGCTCAGTAACATGGCACCCCTCGATCTGGGTCTTAGGACCAGCATAGCATGTGTTTGGAGGTAAAAAGGCAAATTTATTGAAAGCTACTGTGTTGGTTCTGACAAGTTGTGGTTCGGTACGTACTGGTGCGCTGGCGAGCGCTCGCTGATGGCTACTGATGGCAATGTCGACTGACGGTGAGAGTCCCTATTGCTCGGAAGGTTTCAGAATGGTGTACAAACTAAACCGCTAAAAAGTAAAAATAAACTCGTTAATATGTGCATACAAACTCGCATAAGCTAGAATCGTTAACGTTGGTATATTGCGATGTGATATGTGACAACAATGAAAGAGGTGCTGTTGGAGTGCCAAAAACCTACAAGAAAGTTAACAGTCATCATTATGGTTACAAAACAAGTTACAAAGTCATCATTTTTGTTTTATTGACCTAATAATTAACAATGGGGGTGCTAGCAAGAGAGGGGTAGTGATAGCTGTGCGGGAAATCACGCTTCGTCATTTTGAGCTCCAGCTAGCCTGTCGAAAACGTACAGCGCAGGGAAACCAAGTGCATTCCAATAAACACTGAGGTGAGTTAGAATGTCATGACAATTAATCAGTGTGTTTCATAAGTGGTGTTCGGTGTTAAGTGTGAAGTGTGGCTCGAAAATCCAAAGGTTCTTATTTCGATACTAAGGTGGCAAGAATTGTTTTTTTTTTTTTGAATAATATTAAGTCACATAAGGTGTTATATTACGTAGCAATAGTGCACACCGTGCATCGCATAAGATATCGCCTGAAGTCATAGAGCGTTATTATTTTTCCGTCAATGCACGTATAGAGCCTCCACTTTTGTACGCATAAGGCACTTTTACTGCATCTTATGCGATGTAACTTTACCCCATAAAAGTACGCATAACATCAACATGAACTTCTTATACGTGCAAATTGGTTGTCTAGGCTAGTTAAACGAAATGGCGTATCCACTGCTTTTAAGCCTTTTTCGAGGCCTTCATTGGCTAGATCGATGGACCGTGGACGAGGTCGTATTGACCACATCGAGAAGGGTTCTCTTTGGCAATTAGGGCTGCTATGTCGAGGAACTCTCTTACGGTCGGTAACTGTTCATTTACGATAAGACGTAGATCGGTGAACCTAAATGCTATTAAGGGCAATACAAGCTGCAATTTTTCCTTTACTTAAGGCTTTTTACGGCATCATCAGCATCGGCAGCCATGTTGGATATGTGGCTCAAAATTTCAAAGTGATAATTATCTGCCACCAAAGCGAATATTCGTATGAAAAAGTATCATTCTATTTGCTCACTCACAATGATTGCGATGATACTTTTTCTGCTGCGTGGTTACAGGATTGGCAGTATTTTATAGGTATGTTCCGTTTTTATCAACACGGTCCGCGATTTTCAGTTGACAAAAACGGAATAGTGATAAAAACGGAATAATTTTCTTTGACAAAATATTTTGCAACATTTTTATACAAATTGGACGATTTTTCCTGTAGAACACATTCCAAAAGTAAAAATATGCAGTTTATAATGAAATTCAATTGTTTTTGATGTCTTTCAGCACATCTTGGTTGCACAGTTCAAATTACAGTTTTCTGACTGTGACGTCGACAAGAGGTTTTCATCACATTTGTGACCACAGTTTTGGAAATTTATTTTCGTTGAACGCAAGAATGGCACATATTACAGTTCCAGTATCCGGATCGACGTTTTAAAATTTGACATACTTCCAGGAATGATTAATCTCCAGGAACCTAATTTCGATATTCCAACAAAAAATGATATGTTTACTTCCTTCTGGAACGCATTTCTCCACGTTTATCATCTTAACAGATTCCTATGAAAGTTTCAACTAGGATACTACTTGATAATTCATGGGCTACAACTCGTAGCGGTGAGTCTACGCCGAATGAAGCATTCGCCTCCACTAGTCTCGGTCCTGGGCCAATCGCTTCCAGTCACCCTCAATGTTTAGAGCCCTTAGGTCCTCCTAAACTGCAAAAAGCCATTGTGTGCGCGGCCTACCACGAAGCCGACGCCCCCTACCTGGTTCTGAATATGGTTTAAGCTTGTCGTTCCTTCGGCATACGAGCCCAGCCCACCGCAGCCTGCCGTGTTTTATTCGCTTCACTAGGATACATTTAGAAAACCTTCAGGAAATTTTCTAAACAATCACTTGTGTTTTCTCCAGAATATTGGATTCTCCAAGAAGTTCCTCAAGAATTCTTGTAGGTTACCTTGTACCATGCCGCTTGTTTATCTTTTGGAATTCGATAGGGGGTCGTCCATAAATTAGGTAGAATTTTTTAGACGATTTTTGACACCCCCTCCCCCTCGTAGCCTATTTTCCCATACCTAAAACATGGCTCGTAGCATAATCCCCCCTCTCTCCTTAAATGCAACGTCATTTACGGACGGCGACTACAATTTATTAGTGAAAAGAGGTTCTGCCCCTTATAATTTCTTCAGAAATTTCTTCTCGGATCAACCTAGATGTCTCTTTTTAAATTTCTCCTGGAGTTTCTCTGGGAATTACTTCAAATATTCCACAATGAATTGGAATTTTTTAACCATACTTATGCATTATGTTGGGAACAGCTCGCTGACGTTGTGTACGGTTTGGGTCTGGAATGGCCCTTATGCGCAAGGTGGGCTAAGAAAATCATTCTGGGATTTAACCTAGGTCCTAATGATCCCCTTCGTTTCCTGGGAATCTCCCAGAAGTTTTGTCTAGTAATCTTCCAGGAATTCTTTCCTAAAATCCCCCAGAAGTTTCTTCAGGGATGATGTTCTGTATAGAAATCTACGGGGACTTATGCCCGAGGATCCTCCAGAAGTTCCATGTGGGAATCCTTGAGAACTTCCTTCTTGGAATCCTGTATAAATTCTTTCAAGAAATCATCCAATTGTTCCTCGAGGGCTGAAAGTATCCCTGAAAGTATGGGATTTCTGTAGGATTTTTTTTGGGAATCTTTTGTTTCTTCTTGGAATCCTTCAGAAGTTTCTGGAGAAATCCCCATATCGTTTTCCAAGATCCTACAGTATGCGGCAGGAAAAAATGCGAAAGTGTTTTTCAACTTCAAACCTCGTTTTCGTCCATTTGACGTTAACCAATCTATGTTTCAACGTTCCATGATCTCTAATAGGCTAGTTTCGTGGAAAGTTAAACAAAAAAATTCCCACTTTGGTCACTAATCTTTACAGGGTGGCGCCTGAAGCTGAAGACAATAAGAATTTTCAAACCGCAGAAAAGTACACAGGTCGCTAAATTTCGTATCTGATAAAACAAAATTTTTGATTTGCTCCACAATATCATCAAATATATGTACTTATTTCATCTAGTATGTAAAACTACATGGCTCTGGATCAGTGTGGACTGGTTGTTCATCGAATTCAAGCTATTTTTTTACTGTTATAGTCATTTTGTTTAATGACCATTGGGCGCGCAGTTTATTGATACCCGCTTATTAGGCTTACATTATCACATGTTAAACATCAAATATGCTCATTTCTATTTTGCAGTGCTAGGATATAGACATTTACTGATACACTGTCATGAAAAAATAGTCATATATATCCCATATTTAGCGTGTAATAGTGCCTTGAACATTTTTTTCTGCCGCACCCTGTAGACTCCTCCTTTTTTGAGAAACTTATTTCTGAAGGATTTAACTCGTAATTCACCTAAAGAAGCTTCTGAATTATTTCCTGACGTTTTTAAGAAGAAATCCATTAAGGAATCTGGAGGAATACAAGAATCGTTTGTAGGAATTACTGAAGAAAATCAAAATTGCATTTTTGGAGCAAACGAAAGATGAAATTTCGGATAAAATTCTATAGTATTCTCATGTTAGGCTCGTAAATATAGCTGTTTCGATCTGGAAAATTTGGACAGGGTATCAAGGATGACAAGAGAGATCTCTGGTAGAAGTTTGAGCCCCGTCGGAAAGAAGTAGCGACCAGGTGAGAAGAATTCAGCACATCGCATAATTTCAAGAAAACGTGAACAAAATCACGTGAAATTTATTTCACTTAAAAAAGTCTTGTAAAAAAGATTGTAGTGCAAAAATTCAAGCGAGGACAGGCAAAGAAAGCCCTAAACTGTTTAAGTTCTCGAAGAGCACTTGAAGTGGCAGGCCAAGTTCCAGTTGGAAGAAGAAGAAGAAGAAGAAGAAGAAGAAGAAGAAGAAGAAGAAAAAGAAGAAGAAGAAAGGAGAAGAAGGATCTTCGGAAGGAAGTTCTTGGAGGAATACTCAGATGGACATCCTGGAGCAGTCCCTGGAAGGGACATCAATTGTGCCCTAACACAATAGGCTAATGAAATAAAAAAATGTTCGATTAGGGTAGCAAACCACTTGGGCAGTGGCCGGTATTTTGGGCACTCTTCGCTATAACGCAGTCACCTTCAAACCAATTGACTTGAAATTTCGTACACGGCTAGATACTATACGTATCTCATCGCGTTCCAAAAATTGTGTGAATTGGTTCATAATTGGCTGAGTTATAGCAGAAAAGTGCCCAAAATAGGACCCCTGCCGAGATGGTTCCACTTCCCTAACTATGGTGATTTTTTCCTATTGCCGGATAGTCGAATCCGTCCTTTGATAGTTTTATATGCACATCCCATCTATTATTGATCTATCATAATTAGCAGCTTCTGTTACACTTGTAAAATGATTGAACCATTTTACACAGCGACAAAATTGTTGATGATGAAATTGATATTCACGTGTTACCTCCTGCCACCTCCTATCAGATTTTCATTATTTAAATTGGCTCGGTTTATTTTTTGAATTGCACTATTGGTTTATTTTTTCTCATTTTCAAATAAGAAGTTAAATTATGCTTGAGAGAAAGCATGAATTAACATTATTTGCCCCAGAGGTAAAGTCTCTCTAAACAAAAAAAAAACATTATTTATAGATGATTTTGAAGGGTGTTGAAAGCTAATGTGGCGTATGTCTTTGTCATCATTGGTAGTTGTTTCAAATTCATTCATGGATGCAATGCCTCAAGATTAATGTTAAGCCTTAAATAACTCGTGTTCGGTCTACTCTTTTCTTTCAGCCATCCTCAGACAATTCAGATCACCGCAGCAACTTTCACCTCCTATTCTGCTGGGCGATCACGTACCACTCATCGCCCAGCAGAATAGGAGGTGAAAGTTGCTGCGGTGATCTGAATTGTCTGAGGATGGCTGAAAGAAAAGAGTAGGCCGAAACGTCACACAGATAAAAAGCGTGTTTTCTTTGGCTCACCGAAAAATGTCAATAAAAATGATAAATATCAGTTAACAGTGATTAACACAACCATTTAAAAATTTTAGTGTTGACAAAAACGGAATGAAATGTTGACGAAATCGGATAGTGACAAAAACGGATAGTGACAAAAACGGAACATACCTGTATGGCTGCCACAATGGCCGACTTAAATCTCTACTCATTGGACCTCTACACATCTTGAAAATTCCTAACCAAATGCGCCTGATTTGAATTATTGACCTTTTTTGCAAGTGAGCAAAGGCAGGATATACAAACGCAGCTTGATTCGGTGCTTCATTGGTCAGATCCTATAAAGTGTGTAAGCAAAATTGAGATAGGATTTCGCGATGTTTCACTTTAATGCGACGAACCGCCTAGGAAGTAGTATCATGCTACATATAGCCAGAGATACCTTCGAGGTTGTGGAGGAATTCGAAAAAGGAATTGCCGGGAAGTACAAAGACGTAAAAGTCGACCGGCCAAGAAAAAATATCAGCATGATAGACTTGAAACCTGGACCATGCGCGAGGGGCTGCGGGAACTTGGAGCCAGTGTTGCAAAGTGTCAGTGTGAACCGACATTTCAAGCTGAAAATGACATAGGTAACCACTCATTTTTCCATTTACCATCGGAATATCAATTGACTAGCCTCTGATCATTCAATTGACTCAGCTCCAGCACCAGTCAATGCACATTCAATTGAGCCCCAGCTAAGAATCATAATTGGTGTAACTGCGTTGTTGTATTGTTGATTTCTTACAACTTCAACAATACGGTTACCCAAACTTAAGCTTAAACAGCATCAATTTAGGCAAGAAATCATAATGCCCACGCGGTTTGTACCATTTTATTGCAGAAATGAAGAATTGATCATCTCACCATACAAAAATTCAGCTCTCTACTTTGTTACCGTACGGTAACTTTAGTTAGTTTAATGAACATCTGATGTGGGTCGTAGGATCATAATATTCGTAATCAACGTCCAATTTGAGTGGGTAAGTCGACATAACGATTGCCAAAATTAAAACACATGGGGTGGTGTAAGCTACTCTTCACTAGCTGCGGTCCAAACAACGGATATACCAAAACGCCGAATGAGGAGAAAAGAAAAAATGCTATCGGGATCGTAACAATAGACAGTTGATCTCCGGCCCTCGGCCGAAGAAGACACAGCGACACGCGGAATAATATCGCAGAACGAACCGCCCCCCCCCCCCCTATTAGTGGGGCGGCCGAAATAAAGTAAACGGCTTTCGTAAAGCCGAAACAGTTTTCATTTGAGTGATTTCTACACCACCCACCATCTTTGGTGTTCTCAAGTTCTCGGTGCCGCGGTACGATTGACCGGTCCATGATCGACTTTCCGGAGCTAGCCAAACAGCGGTGCCCAGTGTGGATTCCCAGTGCTCCGAACGTTTAACAACCCCCCCCCCCCTTTGGGGGTGGCGCTTTGCGAAGAGCAGCGCAGTGATTCAACACCGGTGGTCATCTATTCTCGCGACCGGTCGATTACGACCCTCCACACCTTCGTGGACCTCACGACCATCCACGAGGCGGTACCTGAAGGACAAACTATTAGAGCCCTGGCCTCTAGGAACAATGGGCTTTGTGAGTCTCTGGATGGGACTCGTCGTGATGGCGATACCCTTCTGCGAAAAACGAAACCTGTATTAGGCCGTGTGGCCGAATCCGTGGCTCGTGCTAAGGAAGCCCTGCTAAACCTTCAACCAACGTCACTATGCCAAGCGTCTTGTGTCCAGCTTCGCCGTCCTCGGTTCCCAGTGTCGCCTCAAAGGATGCCGCCTCGAATGATGCACGCCGCGTCAAACCAGACCAAGATACCAACCCCGCACACCAGGGCAGATTAATAAAGTAGGTACGTAATAGAATTACCAATGTAACCCTTTTTCAGGACCACCCACATCCGAAAGCTTCCCCTCACTTCAACGCCCTGGGACCCGGGAGCTCAAGAGGCCTTCTGTGCCCACCCCGGAAGCGGCCGCGGCCCAGACCAGCTGCTTGGGGCCTAGCGACGTTCCCTTCTGGAGCGTCAAGATTCTCCCGGGGTCAAAAAGTAGTTTCAACTTTCAATCTAGTACTTCACTGATTGCGTCCTATTCATGGGATAAATCGTACTGATAACTTAATAAAACTATAAACCATTATTCTAGTCCGACCACCAATTGGTGGTACTTTGAAATCCCTAAACTTCAGAAATCACGATCATCTCATACCTTCAGCAGCTCAGGCGTTCAAACATTATTCAGAGCCATCCTCGCCGCTTGACACACTACTCCAAGCACATTCCAGTCCTTCGGTTACGCGATGTTCGATAATCACGAAAATTGATTAACTCTCTCGAGCCTTATTGTTACCGGCAAAAGCCGCATCAACTCGTGTTTCAAGTACCTTACCTCATTATTTCACATTTCACTGCACGTACTTTCTCGCGAGTCGCAACGACGCGGCTTATCTATATTGGGGAGTGCCAAAACGAAATTCATCTTTGTCGTAATGACAGACAGTCCGCGCGCGCAATCCGTGCAGCAGCAAGCATGACGATCGCCGTTTTGTTTGGAGAGAGCGTTTTGGGTCCCCTCGGGCTATGCAGGTTCTAGCCAGCCACCCAGCAGTGGCTGGATGGATGGATGGACGAAGGAAGACACAAAGCATGTACCCGGTAAGTGGAGTCACGTTTCGTTCACGATATCTGGAGACCACGACGGCACCGGTTGGTTGTTTTTGCGCACTTCCCACTCGGGCTGTTATGTACGCTTCGCCAATCCATCGCGATCTTTGTCCCAGGCCCCTTCATGATGGGTATTTGGTTAACAGCAGCAATCACCGAGAGAAAGATCATCCCCGTCGACGACGACGAGGTAGGCCCAACGCAACGGACGAAGATCTTCCCAAACAGGATCTGCCCGTTGAACTTTGGCTGGCGGTGTGGCCGGCCAAATTCGGTGGTCCGGTCGCAATCCACGAATTTTTCTCCAATGCTCCATTCAAGCAACCAGCAACGAGAAACACCAACGACAAAGATTGATGGAGATTGGTTCGCAGGCCGTTTGTGGGAACGGAGATGGTACTTGTTGCCATTCACGAATAACAATAAATGCATACATACATGATGACCGATCACCGAGCACTTGGCAAAGTGCGAAAACTTTCAAAGATCCGCCTTTCAACCTTCCGCCTGGGATGACCTTTTTCGGACTGGAGGAATCCCAAATTGGACACTGCGTCACTTTGACCGCGACGAGCGATGAGAATGTGACTATCTTACCCTAGGTCAGTCTATCGATTGAAAGGCTTCATTGGGAAAAAATGATCAGATCAACCAACAGAGTTCGTATGGTACGGGCACAAACTCTCTACTGAGAGAAGTTATATACGAATACATTCCCTTTCAGGTTCTTTTTTTGCATTTTTAAGTTACGACCATAAGGAAGTTCTGGAGGTAAGCTCCAAAATACAGTATCTTCGTATCTGCCACACGATAAACACATGCAAAAGGATCATTGGAAGATGAAGCTCTAAAGTAATAATTATGGAAATATGCATAAAACAGTAAACTAAGAAGCAGGCATTGTCCCAGTTGTGACGTTATGCCAAGAAGAAGAACAACTCATCCCCTGGTAATTGGGTTTTTAAATTTTGAAAAATGTATTGATTTTTTGAATTTATACGAAAGAGCACCTTTTTCTGAGTTACCATGATTTTTTTTCAGATTTTTAGAACTTTGTTTTGGTACCTAAAATCAATTTCAAAGAGATTTTTTGAAATCACCTTTTGACAGCTGGGCAACTGCTTGACAGCTCCGCTCAGTACAAAATGCGACGAGGGGTGATTCGACAAATCGCTCCCATAAAAACTTCAAATTGATTTTTAAATAGGTTCCCGGACTCAAAAATTCATGAATTTGGCTCAGTTTGACATTCAGATTCAGAATATCGAATTATTTCAACACCGTTAAAGAAGCCAATTATGAATTTATCAACAAGTAACAAGGGGCTATCCATAAAGTACGTCACCAAAGTGTGAAAGTGTGACAAGCAATGTATTAAGTATAGGAAAAAACAGGGAAAACCCCGTACGAAGGGGGGATAAAAAAATGCCAATTTTAGCGTGACGTGAATGCTCCCTATCTTTCCTCGAAATTAACCCTTTAATACCCAACCCCGCCTTTAGACGGGGTATAATTTGAGCATTTTTGTAATTTTTGTTTCGTGGAAAAACAAAATTTTTATATTTTTGGCTGATATTTAGGACTGTTTTATATATCTCGAAATAGTCTTTGGTGTATTTTAAAGCGCATTTATTGTCGCGCTTATCTTTTATTGAAGTCCTGCGGCGGTCGTACGCTCGCAAGGCATACCGCCGCATGACAGTCACAAGGCAAAACAAAAGAAAAAGTGTTCCCGCCAAAAACAAAAGCACATGAGTTTCGCAAAGTGACAGATGTTTTTGAATGTATTTGTGATGAACGGCAAGAGTGGCTCAGTGGAATGAGTGTTCTTGTCAGCCCTGTTATTGGTCATGACCATCCCATGACGATGAACAAGTAGGCCTTTTCATCGTCACAAAATGAAATGAGCACTCGCGCACTCCGTCATGTCATTTCGCAATAATCAATCGTCATGACGAAAACTTCCATATTGTTGTGAAATTAAAATTTTCTCATGGTCCAAGCAAATTTGGGCTAGTCGTTGCATTTAATAGATAGAGAGGACATAAATTCATTATTTAAAAGATACAAACAATAACATAGTCCATCGATGTGCTAGTAGTTGCTTTGTTTACAGCCATGTCACGCTCCGCCATGACCGAAAAATGAGCGAATATTGTTAGACTCTCTTGGTCATCGTCTCCCGATTCGATGACATTGAGAAAGGCACTTCTGTAAAAATCGCATGACGAGGACGACTCGTGTTGACGCTGACGCTTTCCAAGCCTGGTTCTTGTTGTCAAACCCCTTATAATGGAATTATATACTTTTAAATCTGGTGACGCTGTTATGATTAGTGACTGTCGCGCTTATATCAGAAGCCAGAGGCAGATAATCGCCATATTCTGATTTTTCTTGAGAGAATACATTTTTTTTAAAATCATTGAAAAATTGATGTTTTAGTCACCTTCTTGAAGTCATTGTTAAATTGCCGTAGTAGGCCTTGCCTGAGCAAGGCGGATATTTTTTTGCGCCTGACATTTTTTTCTCGTTTCAGAGTGAAAATTTTCCAAGGACTGCGGAATTGGAGCCGATACTGTACGGATGCATTCTAGTTGGTACTTCAGGAGCGAAGTGTGAAGCGGAACCTACTTTTGGATTCGGCGAAGGATATTTCCCAAGGATTGCGAATTTGAAAGATTGCGGATTGAAGAAAAATTTGCAACGATTGCATCGGAAGCGGAGTTTGCAGCGATACCTCCTCTTGAATACGGGGCTCGAGTTTCAAGGGTTTGGACGTTTGAAGCAGTGTGTTCAAGACATTCTGATTCAAGTTCTCTCGTTGGTGTTTTCGTGAGTTGAGTAACATTTATTTTTTATCAATTTTCTTTCCTTTTATTACCCTTTTTTGTTCTTTCGTTAATAGTGATAGAAATAGTATTTAATTGAAAACGGTAGCCTGTTGCATAACTTTTGATCAGGTCAAGGAACCATTAATCGATCGTACCATTAATTTTCATTTACAATGGAAACGGATGGAGATGAAGGAGAATCAAATCCGAATGTTTCTCCTAATGATTCCCCTGCTGTAAAGCCTTTTCGGATAGAAATTTATCCACAGACTTTTGCGGGTCCTTTCGTTGTTTATTTTCGGAAAAACAGATAGACCCATTAATGTTTCATTGATTTCTTCTGAGGTTTATAAAAGGTATAAATCTATAAAAGAAATTATAAAAGTCTCAATTGACAAGCTTAGAATTGTTTTTGGATCGCGTGATGATGTGAATTTGCTTTTAGAATCGAAATTATTTGAACATTCATACCGTATTTATTCTCCATGTGATTCTTGTGAAATTAGTGGAGTAATTTATGATGATGATTTGGAATGTGATGCTATTATGAGTAATGGTTTATTACATTGAAGGATCATCATCATCACATTTGGTTTGACCTGGGAGTTTGTGGATACATGGTAAGATTCGTTGCTAGCAAGAATGAACGAGAAAAATAGGTAAGTTATGAGGGAAAACTATAATATGATACTTTTTAGATATTATAAAACATTTGGTATAAAACAACTATTTTTGGGAGTGGAGGGAAATAAGAGCTGTCAATCGAAACATAATGGTTGGGAAGAGTGGAGATGCCAACTTCTTATTATAACTTTTATGTGGAGAATGACAGATTCTTCTTTTTCACATTCATTGAGGCATCCTCCAATGCGATGGCTTGCACTATATATAATTGTATGATCTTAGTTGTATAATTATAATGTTTTGCTTGATCAAATCACATTGGATGGACAGCCCATTGCTATCGGGCTTAGTACCGTGCTACAATGAATGGAAACCATCATCATCATCATCTTGAAGTCATTGTTTATTTTGTATTGAATCGCTAAAATTACCATATTTTAATTTTTTCCCAAATCATTTTATCGTAGTTTTATAGTTTTTTAAGGGATTCGAATACACTCTAAAATTATTTTCCTTAAAATTACACGGAAAATAAAATTTTCTATGAAAAATTTTTAAATAAAAATATTTCAACAATAATCATAAAATCTCAAAATATTTTCATCTCAAAAAATCCATACCCCAAATAGGCTTCCAGGAAAACATAAAACTGTGGGGATGTTCAAAAATAAAAATTAGAAAAATCAAAAACTGAAATTCACGAAAACGAAAATTAAAAAGAATCATCTTCCAAAACATGTTTAAATGGATTTTAGATGACGAAAAATTATTTAAGATCAAAATCAAAAAAAATGGGTATTAGAGGGTTAAAAAGAAATAATTTATTATTTCCACATAAGCCATGAGCTTTATATTTAAATTCTTCAAGTTGGTATGTTATCCCTACAACGTAGCTAGGAATTTAGGTACCCGGTGCCAAGCCAAATTTGTGGGCCCTTATGAAAATTACAGATTTACATTTATTACTATGATAAATCTATACATTTAACTCACGAGTGATCGCGTTGTTGTATTTTGTACAACACGTTGAAAAAATCTCGCCTTTTATACTCAGCATTGGCATGCTGCTGGCGGTGGTGGCCAGCTGACTGACGGAAGGTTCTGTATTCATTTATGAATTTCTTCAGGGATTTCTGCAAGGATACATCCCGCAGTTCAATCAATAAGCGTAAGATTTATTCTAGAAATTTTGTCGGAAGATTATTTTAGAATTTGTTTAGGAATTCCACAAACTAATCCTTTTAAAATTCCTTCAAAGATTGCTTTGCCGTTTTCTTTATAAAAACGTTCTTGAAGAACAATTTGTCTTCAAGAATCTTTTAAGTGGTTAATGCAAGAATTTCATTCAGTATTTTTCTAAGCACTCCAAAGAACTTCTTCAGAGTTCTTCAAAGAATCAATCAAGTATTTCTCGAAATATTTGTAAGGAAATACACCAAGGATTTTATCAATCACATCTCTGAGAATTCATCTTGAAGATCATCTAAAGAATTTCTAAGGATTTCCAGAAAGATTTACTACATTTACTACAAATTCTGCAATGATTCCCCCGGAATCAAATATTCTCCAAAACAAACTACACCGGAATTCTGTCAGAAGAAGAAAAGTCCTTCTAGAAATTCTTCGCATATTCCTACGTGTTTTTTTCTTTCAGGAGATCCTCCAAATATTTCTTCCATGGAGCGATTCCAAGCAACAGCATCAAAATTAAGGAAATTTTTTAATTCATGATTTTCTATTGAACTGAAACTTTGCACAGTTTTTCAGTTCCATCTAAATCGCCATTTTTCGATATCAAATTTTTATTTTGAATCACGACTAACTTTTCAAAAGGGTGTATGTGAAAATGGTTCAAAAATATTCAAAAATCTGCGCAGCCAAAATGATTCGTTCGATTGCTATGAATTTTTCAGCAAAGTTAGATAACTAAATGGTGATTCCTAAGAAAATATACACTGTGAAAAAACATCGTTTTTAACATTAAAAAATATCATTTTTGTCACAAAAACTCAAATATCTCAAAACCCTATCTTTTTACCAACGTATTTTTTTTAGGAAAGACGGTCCATTGTATAAGCAATCTACCATAAAAATTTGGTGATGGTAAACTAATAAACAAAAAAGGTAAAAAATATAAAACATTTCACAATTTTCACATTTGGTAAATATTTTTTTCTGTGTAAATTATTTGGTCAGAAATCGCAGTTTGATGCTGATTTTATTGTTCAGCAAAGTTAGATAACTAAATGATGATTTCTAAGAAAATATACACTGTGAAAAAAAAATCTTTTTTTAACATTAAAAAATATCATTTTTGTCACAAAAACTCAAATATCTAAAAACCCTATCTTTTTACCAACGTAATTTTTTAGGGAAAACGGTCCATTGTATTAGCAATCTACTATAAAAATTTGGTGATGATAAACTAATAAACAAAAAAGTTATGACAATTCAAACATTTCACAATTTTCACATTTAGTAATAATTTTTTTTTCTGTGTAAATTATTTCGGCCGGAAATCGCAGTTTGATGCTGATTTTATTGTTAATGGCCTTGCGTGAGTAAAACAAGCTGTTTTTATTATGTATTATGTATATTATATGTACAGTAATGTTCCGATTTTATCACGCCCTCCGCGCATTAGTCGTTTATTCATTAATTTGCTGTTACATTTGAGGACAAGTGTTTTCCCTCTTCTTCAAGATGAATGTTGAAAGCGTGTTTTGCAACCTTTAAAAATATTGAAATGGGTATAGATGTTGAAGTATATTTCAAAGCATTTTTGAAAAGGGGCATGATTAAATTGTTTAAACAGATGTCGCTGATGGTATGGTGGCATTGAAGGAAATGAAATGGCAGACGAGCTTGCTAAAAGTGGTTCCAATTTACAGTTTGCTGGCCCAGAACCATTCTGTGGTATATCAAACTGTACAATTAAAATGGACCTGAAACGCTGGGCTGAGCAGAGGGTGATATCCAATTGGATGGATGTCAAAAATTGCAATCAGTCAAAACGATTTATAACACCAAATGCTTATAAAACCAAAAAGCTCTTAGAGCTCAACAAGAGAGCTCTATGTACATACACTGGCCCGAGCAGGTATCACTTGAAAAATATTGGCCATATTCAGAGTGATATCTGTCGTTTCTGTAATACGGAACGTGAAACCTCGGAACATCTGCTTTGCAGTTGTGGTGCTTTATACACGCGCAGGCAAAGATTTCTAAATAGTGGTTGCTTGCAACCCAGTGAGATCTGGTCTGCAAAACCTGGAAAGGTCTTGGAGTTTATCAATTCCATTGCACCTGACTGGGAGACGACGCGTCGTGGCAGTAGCTGATTACTTGACACATGGTACACTCATTGCACAATTATGGGTCACTCAAGGAGCAATCATTTCATAATATGAATAGTTTTTCATACAAAAATAACACTTTCATTATTTTTATTTTATATTCTCTTCATGGAAACTCCTTTTTATTGTTTTATATACAAATCTGCTAGTAAAACTAACTTTAGGCGGTGAAAATTACTGAAATGTTGGTGAATAATGAAAACCACAATTATGGGTCAAAATTGGCTGTGTAACAATTATGGGTCAATTTGTTGCCTATTATGGGTCACTCAAGAGGAATCGGCTGAACAATAATATTTTGTCTATTTTTTCAATGAATGGTCACTTATTCTAGATAGATCAACTATAGTAGAATCTAAAACTGGCATCAAACCTCTTAACGAAGCGTGTTTTCACGATTTGGAATCAATTTTCCAAAATTGGGACAAAATCTCCAATACAACCATTGATAAACGCCTAAAAGTATGCAATGCCCATGTATGCAGAACTGTCAATATTATGCTGCACAAAAAGTGGCCCATAATTGTGTGATTTTCGGTGTTCCTTGGCACAATAATGAGTCACTTAAATTTTGCCTGAAATAAGCTTTAATTAGCTGTAGTCACATGAATTTCTACATTTAAAACGTAAATTATACCTTTGTTCTGGTGACGATACCATTTCGCACTTGAAAATCACTAAAGCTCGTCATTACAGAGCTTTCGAAAGCAGCGCACGCACTTTGTGATGTTCACAATCGAAGCGTTACTTTGACAGATGGTTTTACGCCGAACCAAAAATTACTGAAAATATGTATGCTTTGACGTATAAGCCCGTGTGCGATACGTATAGTGACACAAAACAAATCAACTCATGAACGAAAAATGATAATGGCTAACAAAAGCTTGCAATTAATTAGTATTTAACTATTAAAGTGGAAAGTGACTAATAATTGTGTGTGACCCATAATTGTGCAATGAGTGTAATTAGCTGGCTAGATGCGAATATCAAAACGGGACATGCCACAAAAGTTCAGCCTATTGGACGCGGTGGCTTAATTTCCTTAACAGGGGAGGAAAAAAAATGGTGGCATGACTCTCTGCACTTAGCACTTCTGGCAGTTTCTCAGTTGTTGTCGTTTTCGAACTTCCTGCGCCCTGCTTTACCGATGATGGCTCGTTTGTCAAAGTCTAGACGGCAGGACATGCAAATGCGTAAATTTGTATTCAATTTGGGCATAACCAGTCTCTTTCAGTTTATCTATGGTGCTTTCGGTGAGATTTCGTAACTCTTTTGAACATTTTTTTTTTCATCAAACGGTCTCAAATGAAATATCCATAGCGGTAGTATTTTTTTGCATTTTCGTGAGCATTGTCATGGTATGTATACAGACAAACAAACGTAACACTGACGAAATTTTCATTGACCACGCCTTTAACGATCATTTTGAATCTTGGTTGTGGCTTTCATAACCAGAAGAGTGCCCATCGTTTTTCTTTGCGTTTGACGTTTCACACTAGCGCCTTCTGATGAAGATATTGCACAACGCAGTGTTTCGTAAAACATTTCCACCAGGTGGTGGTAGTGTAAAATGGGCGATGGATTTTCACGAAAATTGTTCTAGGCATTTCGTCTGTTTGTCTGTGGTATGTACCTCTCATGCATTTGTTGTTGTTGAAGTTACTCGCATTCTTCCGATCATAAAGTCTGTTCTCTAAGAGGTATGTTTTTTTGCAGATCAACTAGACGTATACGCGTATATATAAAACTTTTATTATGCAGCTTTCGTCTTAAAAATAAGTTTAATTCCATTTTTTTTATGATCAACAGCTTTTCAACACTATCAAGGGATTTTTCCACCAGTCACGCACAATAAAAAGTATGACACTCTCAATATTTTTGATCACAACACTGGATCGCGTCTAAGTTTCAAATATATACTATAGTAATTATGAATAATCAAACAAAAATATCATGAAAACAACTTGTTTAATTCAGACGGTAGCCTTTACAATAAAATCAGCATCAAAATATAATTCTCGAAATAATTTACACAGAAAAAATTTTTTTTGTTACTAAATGTAAAAATTGTAAAATGTTTGAAATGTCATAACTTTTTTGTTTATCAGTTTACCATCACCAAAATTTTATGGTAGATAGCTGATATAATGGGCCATTTTCCCTAAAAAATTGACGTTGGTAAAAAGATAGGGTTTTGAGATATTTGAGTTTTTGTGACAAAGATCATATTTTTTTAAGGTAAAAAAAGATTTTTTTTGCAGTGTATATTTTCTAAGGAATCATCATTTAGTTATCTAACTTTGCTGAAAAATTCATAACAATCTAACAATCCGTTTTTGCTGTACAGCTTTTAGAATATTTTTGAACTATTTTCGCATGCACCCTTTTGAAAAGTTAGTCGTGAGTGAATATGAAGGTTTGATATCGAAAAATGGCGATTTAGATGAAATTGAAAAACTGTGCAAAGTATCAGATATATTTGAAATGGTCGCTCAGGATCGACTGACATGACTCCGTGGAATTCCTCCATGATTTTTCCACGCAAGTTTCTTCAAACATTCTTCTCAATTATTCCCTTACATAACTCTTTTAGAGATTGCTCCAAGGATTTATCTTAGCAATTTTTGAAGCATCTATCAATCATCTTTGCGTTCTTCTGAAAATTTCTTTAGAATATTTTCCAAAAAAATACTCAAGAAATTCCTCCTAGGATCCCGTCAAGAAATACTGCAACGATTTCTTTGGAAAATTTCTGCAAGATTACTTCAAGGAGTTTCTCTAAGGTGGATCCAAGAGATTCTTCCTAGAATTCCTCCAGGAAATATCCAAAGAATCCATTGAATAATAATTTCACAATTCCTCTAAGGATTCTTACAGAAGTTCCACTAAGAAAATCTGCAAAAAATCTTTCGAAAAACCCTTCTGAAATGCCTCCAAGGAATTCATTATTATCTATTTACTCTAGCAGGAAGAAATAAGAAACAAAACAAGAAGCGCTTCATTCCTTTGTTTTGAGTAGGAAATTCAATTTCATGCAATGGCAGGCAAAGAAAGTTCTTCAATTAATAACTGTGGAAGTGCTCAAAGAACACCAAGTTGAAGCGAGACAGGCCAAGTCCCAGTGATGACGTAGAGCCATAAATAAGAAAAAAAAGAACCACTTCACAGAAAAAAAAAACCTCCCTCAGAAGTCCCAAAATTTCACAACTTGCCGCAACCTTCGGAATGTTCAGGTGGTTTCCTCTGCTCAGCAACAATCCACGTTCGGTGAAGAACTGCCAAACCGCTTGGAAAGCTGATTTGAATTATTGAAAGCGACCGGACAGGTTTGGGTTGATTTTTGTTTGAGACAACTCCGGAGAAATAATTTTACCTTCCACCACACACCGATTTCGGACTCCAAGCATACGATTTGATAGCCACCAGTTGCTACCATAATTGACCGATGGCGATCATCATCCCCCATAACATCGCCGAACGCGCTTTCTATGAAATCCAAAAACGCATTTTTTGTTTGCATCTTTCGGAGATTGGACCAGCAGCGGTGTCACCGTCGATAAATTTATTGCAGCCGATACAGATCAAGTTTTGGTAAGCCTACAGCACGCCTGTCGTATTTGTGACTTTCGTAGAATAAGAAGATGAGCTTTGGTCCATTGAGGCCACCCATCTAATCTAACTCTAGCAGCAGATCTGGTAAGGACATCGGCTTTCCGATTGGATCCGATAGGAGCGGTTCGCTTTGAGTGGGACCCATTTAGCATGAATTGTCAAGGACTGTCGCTTGTGAGGATGGCACAGTTTCGAAAGGTCTCTCTTCCAAAAGGTGACACTTGCTGAAATAGTAACCGTGAATAGATGCAGTTTCTAGAGAGAAACACGGTTGAAGAGATTTGCTATATGGTACCTATTCCACAGATGGATCATGAGATTTGATCGTGTGCTTACGTGACAAATTGTTTTAACCCAAAACCTTGAAGTTTATCATGCAACCTAAATCTGCATAAAAGGATATATATACAAACATACACGTAATCGCCAAACTGCCCAAAATTGAGTTCTTTTGACGCAATCCCATAGTTCGTCCCATTAAGCATAAATTTTAGTACATCGATTAAACTCACGCTAGGTATATTGCCTTTTCCTTCAGCTAAAAAATATACTCAAGAGTAGGTAAAATCTATCCAAAAAATATTTAGTTTGGATGTTTCGTGTAGATTAATTTGTAATAGGGTGCCAGTACCAGTTATTGTACTACCTAAGGAAAACCATTTGTACAAAAATAAGAAGAAGACTGACGAATATTGTTGATATGTCAAATGATTGATAAGTTTCCATATTTTATAGGAAAAATATAGAAACGAAGCCAAATCTACTCTATACAACGCGTTCCAATGATAGGAACCCTGTACCAGCTATGGACTCATTTTTGCCTTTCTCGTTCACTTAGTGTACTGGAAAGGCTATACACCAAAACCTCCATTTAGGTAATGGGTCGGGACTGCCTAAATAGAATTTTTACCTAAATGGATTCATTACCTAAATGGATTCAGTTCATTACCTAAATGGAGTACAAGGTTGCAAAGAAGTTTAACTAGGGAGAGTAACTCGAGATTTAAAGATGGTCATGCGGAGTTTCAGAGAACTTTCAAGGGAGTTTCTGTAGGGGAGGGGCTTCAGGGGCGTTTTCGGGGGTTTTGAAGGGTCTCAGGTGAGAATTGTCATGCAAATGACTAGCTGGGCGCGGAACACAAAAAACCCTGAAAAATTCCGCCAGACTGAAAAATTGTTGAATGTCGGGTCAATGTCGGGTAAATTTTTATCGTATGTTGGGCCACTGTTGAACCAACATCGAACAGCTGTTGGGTCTATGTTGGGTTTGAAGGCCAAAATAAAAACAGGTGAATGATAGGTTAATGTCGGGTATGACGTCATCAATCATAAGTACTCCAACTGTTCTGAACACAACCAAATTCTATTTAGGTAACGTTACCTAAATGGAGGGACCTAAATAGATTTTACCTAAATGGATCCTACCTAAATGGAGGTTTGAGTGTATGTTAACTCCAAAAATAACTTTTTAATAGAAGGCCCGGAGGGTCGAGTCACATATACCAATTAACTCGAATTGACGGACGGGCATGAGGTGATTGAAAGGTGGAAGCAGAACTACGACGAACACCTGAATGGTGTGCAGAGCGCAGACATGGAGTATCAAAGCAACGGGAGAAAATACTACGTCAGTACAGCAGGGAGCAACAACGAGTTAACACCCACTTTGAGGGATGTTAAGGAAACTATCCAGCAGCTCAAGAACAATAAGAACAAAGTGATATCCTAAATCATCTTCCTTCGTTTTTCAAAGTTAATGAGTAGCGTCGTTCAAAAAATTGTTTTTGCTCCACACCGCTTATTCGATTTTCTCCTTATTCTCCCAAATTTTGAGCTGATTTGGTTGATAATTGCGACTGCACAAGCCCTTCAAAATTTGTATGGAAATTTATGAATGGGAAAACGATGTTTTTTGTTATGATAAAATTTAACACAATTTTGCCCAATTGTTTGGGTAATTTTTCATCAAATACATTTATTATTTATCATGGCGTAGTGGCTACACGTTTGCTCATCATTCTACCATGGACAGGGTAGAAAAGTGACAGCAGCGCAAAAACAACCAGTTCGATATAGTAGAATTAAAAAAGAATTCATTTAGGCGCTGTACAAAAAAGTCCAATTGGAATCGCTCACGCAGTGGACAAAAGAGCTGTAAATTAGGTTAAGTGGTTGACGAATAAACTACAGTCATAGTTTGAGGATTTTTGGTAGTTAAACAAACTACCGGAGTTCGGTAATGAAATTAACCGGTGACTAACAAAATAACTGATTGTTCACTAACCTTCTGTCAAATTACCGAATTTTGTAAATTAGAACAGAGCTTCTGTGACTTGATCCCATTTTAAAGAGTATGGTAAACAAAATTACCGAAAAACCGTAAAGCACGCCAAAACCGCGATTAGTAAAATTCGCCCACCTTCCGTCCACGAGATACCAACTAAGGTGAAACGTCAAATGTTATGTTTTCGTGCTAAGCAGACGACGTCCGCCTCTTTTAGTTGTGGGCCGCCATCTTGTATTTCAGGTCGCCATCTTGAATTGTTGACTGACACCGTGGTTTTGTGGTTTCCATAGATGATTTCCGCATAAAATTCGGCAACCAGTTTACAAAATACGGCGCAATTTGATGTGTCGCATGATAGAATTTGGTTAAATTTAATATATAACCAGTTCATCGGTGCTGGTCCGGATCACTAAAATGCCCATAACTCCGGAATGCCTTGACCGATCCGCACCATTTTCAATAGCAAAATTCCGGTTCGATTCAAGCTTTAATCCGTAAAATCTGCCAATGAGAAGTGCCTTAGAAGTTGTAACCGTTCGGCGAATCTGCTCAAGGTTTTTGAACTAAACTGATGGCTTAAGTGCCACTCTCGGGGTACGAGAGACCGCCGGTCAATTTTAATTTTGCCCGACTGATACTGAGTATTCCCACCTAAGGGGTTGTCGAACGGTTGTTGGTTCAAAATCAATTAAAAACCCAATCTTTAATTTAAAAAATCCCAAAAAAACGTGAATCCCTACTTAGACTGGCTCAACCCACTAAACACCACGAGAGAAGTTTAAAACAGAGCGAAGATTCCAGTAGTTACGAAAACGGAATGGTACTGGCAATTGGAGCGAACTTCGTCCAACTTGCACTGAACGGTAACGTAACTGAAAAAACGAAAAACTACTCGATCTTAAAACATTAAACAATCTCGATCTTTATTTAAATTCGGGTTGGACGTTTTGGTTGGGTTTCACACGATTTGGGAAATTCTTGGAAACACTAGATCATGGCCATGTCTACAGTCTAACACATACCTGCGCAGGGTTTTTCTTCGTCGACTCGATGCTGTTGTTCGTCACGGCTAGATGGCGTGAACCTTGACGATGGCGGTGGGTACCTTCGTTGCGATGGCGGCGAAAGGATTGACCCGCCGTCGCTGCAGTGTTGGCGCACAGCGATGGAGTCCGTGCGGGTATGGCCGAAGTTAGAGCTACGGGGTGAGTGGCGGCTGGACGGATGGCCTCCGATTTTGGTGACGAGAACGTCCGGAATCGACCTTTCCTTCAAGAGGGAAGCCCCCTCTTCCCAACGACCCGGCTTCGCGTACTAAGATTCCTACTAGGCCGAGCGGGGTTAAGAGGACTCCCAACTATCAGTTCGGGCTTCGGTCTTTCGCACGATAATTGGCGACGCGCGGGGACCGCGCTCTCGTTATGGATCCGGGTTGTAACGGGTTGGATCCTATTCCGGTGGGCTATTGGCGACCCCCCAATTGGCGAGTGGGTTGGCTTCGCTTCACTTGGATTAGGCGACCTCACTCACTCCCGTTTGACTGCCCTTAGGGCGGGCCTTGACGATAGCACGGACTCACGTAGATCGTCCTCGGACGAAATGGCGGTCCAAAATACCACCGGGGACACTGTTAGTCGACTTCGGTCGACGCACGACGAAACTCCAGCCCGTACCCAAAAAGCGCCAAGCGCTGGAAAGTCCAACGCGAAATTTGATTTTAAAATTTATTTATTCAATTCATGAAAGTCGAGTAGAAAACAATAATTTACCTTTTTGAGTACTTAATAATGACTAAATCAGAAATCCGCGAATGTCGGCTAAAGGACAAATACTACGTTACACTATAGGACAAATACATAAATTAAAATCACAACTTGGTCAAATTTACTCCAATCACTTTTTACCTTTTCTGTAAACGTTTATAACTACTGTGTTCACTAATAGAAATTATATGCAAAAAATACTAAATTTGGAACAACTCGCGAAACTTCTGAATACCAGCCGTTGTGGAATCGAAATGACCGAGTCTAAGTTTTCCTAAAGCTAAGAAACCTGCTCTAATAATGAGCCTATTATCTCCAATAAGTATTGCGCCCAAAATTGAGTTTGAAATGGCGATATAGAGTTCGCGCCTTCGGTAACTCGATTTACAACTCACGAATAAAACATTACAAATGTTGCAAATCACTACACATAGACCATATTGGGTGACGTCAAGTGCAACACTGACTTTGTTTAGAAACAAACCTTTATCGACTAATAATTTCTAACTGAGCTCAAACTAATTCGAATTCAAGTGATTTTACTTGAAAAGATAAAAACGTCAAAAGATTACTAATCTTCTAAAATTTTAACAATGAAAAAACGTAAAACGTTACAAAGTGAGTGAACTTTTTTTGTGCACAGCATACATACACACATACAGACATCATCTCTGTTCGTCGAACTGAGTTGATAAGTATATGTGTCTCGACTATCCGAGCCTTATATTGAAAATTAGTTTTTTGAGTAGACATATAGCCTTTCAGTACAATCAAGAAAGGCAAAAATGAAAATCCGAAGCTACTGAGAGGTTTGGTAAACGGACATCAAATGTACCGAACAGGTCGGTGAGTTTCCTTTCAAATTGAAATTGACTGACAAATTGCCGAAGCTCAAGTAGGAACGAACAACTGACACATAACTGCAGCATACTTAATTCATGAATCATACCAAGACAAGGTATTGATCGGTTACCCGAGCAGGAGAAAATATCTGAAGAATACCAAACTCAGGTATGGAAACCCGAATACCTACAACCTGAATGAGGTATTAAGAATCCCTGCATAAGAGGTAAAATTCCTAAAATAATAACTGGTGTGTTTTTTTTTTTTTTTTTTTTTTTTTTTTTTTTTTTTTTTTTTTTTTTTTTTTTGTCTGTATTAACGAGATTTTTAACCCTAGGCTAGTTCATCTCGGGACCCACTTTTTACTTCCCTTCCGAAGGAAGAACCCACATTTTTTTTTGTGAGTATGTCGGGAGTGGGATTCGATCCCAGGTCCTCGGTGTGATAGTCAAGTGTTCTAACCACCACACCAGGTCCGCTCCACCACACTGGTGTGTATTCTGTGCATAACACGTGAATAATGACATCAGGTATGGTAATATCTACATAATAATCGGCAATTTAACCAAACAAATAATGATTTTTCCATAATTGAACAATACCTTACGCAGTCCTCATCACCAAGCCAATAACTCATCGAAGTATTCTATCAATACCTAGAAAATACCTAAATTTTCAGCCTATGGCTGGTTCATCTCCTAAATGGTGTTTGTTTCTTCCATAATTTATTAATACCTCAAGCAGTTCGCAATATCAAACCAATAACTCATTGAGGTATTTTTTGTCGATGACTCAATACCTACACGATACCAGAATAAGTTAATTTCAATACCAGACTACCCGAGCAGGAACGAATAACTGACACATAACTGCAGAATACCAAAATCAGGTATCATACCAAGACGAGGTATTGGTCGGTTGTCCAAGTATTGAAAATAACTCATTTTGGTATTTTCTAGGTATTGATAGAATACCTCGATGAGTTATTGGCTTAGTGTTAAGGACAGGGTGAGGTATGGAAACATCGCCTATTATTATTTAGGTATTGCAATACCTTATGTCGGGTCTCCAGTTAGCCTATGGATAGCCAATCCGGATTCGGCAACGGACAACACAAAGAACACCCAGTGGCCCAATGGAGAATTTTCCGTTCGACGAAAAGTTTTCTCCGACTAGAGTGGGAATCGATCCCTCACTCCGAGGCTTTCGAGGCACCTAAACGACTGACGCCGCTAACCGCTCGGCCACGAAGCCCACCAGTTGGTAATTCTGAGGGATTTGCACAAAAGTGCACGCGGCCTATCGCTTCCGAAAGGTACAGCCGCGGTTTTCACTCGCTGTTTACTTCATCCTTATGGGAAATAAAAATAACATTGCGGCGTTTCCTACGGCGCGTCTGTTTCTTTCGAAAACGATAGACCGCATGAACTTTTGTGCAAACGACCGCAAAGTGTTTACGTTTCAAGAAATCTGACAATATTTGCTGAGTGTGACTCTACAAAAAGTTACAGTTAGTTGAAGATTTTTTTTTTCAAGTAAAAATGATTCCTATCTCGATCATTTTGCCTCGATCAGGAATCAACCCCTGCGTGGTATTGCTGAACATCCGCTATGGCTATGTGAATCCTAATATCCATACAGGTGTACCTCGATTTAGTGGACCCTCGATTATATAGACCCTCGATTTTATGTACTTCGATTTGATGTACATTTTACCTCGATTTTATGTACATATTTTTATGTCAAAAATTTTATTATCAAAACAGTTTTAAACTTGTAGTTTGCATTATGATAACTTATAATGCAGGGGTTTTCAGGTCTTTTGACTCGCGGAGCACTTCATATCAATAAATTGTTTTGTGGAGCACCTATATTAGCACCAAAATATACCCCATGGTATATTAAGTTTCATTTATTTATCTCTCGCTTTGCCAAGGATCACGAATATGTATATTGATTATAGGTTACTTCAACAACACGATATTAATCTATCAGCTTGCTTAAGTATCCGTGTATGGCTTCGTGTAATAAATCATTAGTTATTGTACACTATATGCTTTTCTTATGAGATGTGCAACGATTGGCGATTTCCCCTTGCATCTCTTTTAACGGTCAAATTAAATATGTTTTTGCCTTTCTCGTACACCAAGGTGTACCGAAAGGCTATATGTTCACTCCAAAAATGAAATTTCGATAGAGCCCCCAGAGGGGCAAGTTTCATATACCAATCGACTCAGCTCGACGAGTTGAGATGATGTCTGTGTGTGTGTATGTGTGTGTGTGTATGTATGTGTGTGTGTATGTGTACAAAAAAAGGTCACCTCACTTTTAGATAGTAAATATCAACCGATGTTTACGATCGACGGCTCATTCGACGCGGAATCTGGTCCCATTGTTTCCTATTGAAAATGGTTCGGATCGGTCCAGCCGTTCCGGAGTTATGGCCATTTAGGTGTTCCGGAATCGGTACCCCTGGAAGGGGCCAGACATGAAAATGCACCAAACCCATGCATGCGACAAATCAAACCACGGCATTTACGATTATCTAATGAACGGTAAGCAGGAAAACAGTCTCAGACCATATCTGAACCGGTAGTGTTCCGGAACCGGTTCTGGGTATCCCGCCGGAAGTGGCCAAATATCAAATTGAACATAACTCATGCATGCGACACATCAAACAGCGGTTTTTTCGATAATCTGATGATAACGGTTAGCAGGAAAACAGTATCAGACCACATCTGAACCGGTAGTGTTCCGGAACCGGTTCCGGATGTCCCACCGGAAGTGGCCAAATATAAAAGAGTACCAAACCCATGCATGCGACACATCAATCAGCGGCATTTTCGATAACCTGATGATCGGTTAGCAGGAAAACAATATCAGACCATATCTGAACCAGTAGTGTTCCGGAACCGGTTCCGGGGGTCCCGACGGATGTGGCCAAATATAAAAGAGTACCAATTTCATGCATGCGATACAAAAAAATAAGGCTTTTCTGATAACCTGATGACTGATTATCAAATAAATAGGTTAGGACCACATTAGAGACAGCCGGTTGTATTCCGGAACCAGTTCCGGGTGTCTCGCCGGAAATGGCCAAATATAAAAGTGAACCAAACCCATGCATGCGACACATCAAACAGCGGCATTTCCAATAATCTGATGAACGGTAAGCAGGAAAACAGTATCAGACCATATCTGAACCGGTAGTGTTCCGGAACCGGTTCCGGATGTTCCGCCGGATGTAGCCAAATATAAACGAGTACCAAACCGATGCATGTGACACATCAAACAGAGGCATTTTCGATAACCTGATGAACGGTTAGCAGGAAAACAGTATCAGACCATATCTGAACCGGTAGTTGTGCGGAACAGGTTCCGGGGGTCTCGACGGATGTGGCCAAATATAAAAGAGTACCAAACCCATGCATGCGATACAACAAATAACGGCTTTTCTGATAACCTGATGACTGGTTGTGAAAGTGTGTCAAGTAATGCATTAGGTATAGGAAAACCCCGTACGAATGGGGGAGAGGGGGGGGGCTCAAAATAAAAAAATAAATTAAAGTAAAAAAATATCGACAAGTATGTACAAGATGGCGATATAAAATCCAAGATGGCGGCTTTAGTTTCAAGATGGCGGCTGTTTGATGGGGATTCAGGCTCTAACGGCTGTTTACTGAAGTTTTCGGCTCTAAAACCATGCAATATTGGTATATTTGGTATGGGTAATACTTCCAGAGTCCAAAACGGCGATCAGGATATCCAAAATGGCAATCTAAAATTTAATATGGCGGCTCCGAATTCAACATCGCGGCTGTTTAATGGAGTTTTAGGGCCTGAACCAATGCAGAATTGGTATATTTGGTAGGGGGATGATGTCTAGATTCCAGAAATGGCGACCAGAACATCCAAGATGGCAATCTTTAATCCTAAATGGCAGTTTCAAATTCAAGATAGCGTATTTTTCTTAAGAGTTTGAGGCTCAAACATTAAAAGCCAGATAAACGATATGATTTCTGGTATCATGACATGGATTTCAGTTAATTGTATGAAAGTGCGATAATACATAAACATTTCGCTTGAGTTTTATTGAAATGGGGTTTAGAAGACACGAGAAAGGCGCCATCACCGCTAGGTGGATTAATTAGGGTTTTTTTTCTTCAGGTTGGTATTACTTCTTATCACTGGTCCGATGTCATCGTCATTAGCGATCGCTAGAAAGTTTACGCTTCAGCGTCAAAGTGAAATCGGAAATAGTTTCAGTTCTGAAAATGGCTTCGAAAGTTGGGGACAAAGTTGTGAAACGAAAGAAGGGACGATCAGGTATCCTCTTCCGTGATAAAGTAATGATTATTCGTGATCTGGAGAATGGATCGTCGGTGCAAGATGTAATGGATAAGTATCGCATCAAGGCTCGATCAACGATTTACAACATTCAGAGATGCAAATAAAAGATCATGGATAATATTGCAAACATTCAGGGCGATCTTGGTTAGTTTAAATTTGTATATTTTGTTTTTTTTAATAATATTCGCGTCTTATTTTTTTTTTGAATTATTCTCGTGCTTACAGATCATCGTAAACATTTCAAACAAGCACGCCACCCACAAGTTGACGAGGCATTGTACATCTGGTTTCTGCAACAAAGACAACGTCATATCCCGGTAAGCCAGGATATGCTTCAAGTGCAAGCGGAGAAGTTTTTCAATGAACTGATTGATGAGGGTAAATTTGGAAGTCGGGGCTATATCGACAAATTCATCAAAAGACACGATATTCGTCTTCTCAAGCAACCTGGTCATTGTTGATGACTACGTGAAAAAGTTTGCGGCTGAAATGCGTTTCAACAATTTGCTACCGAGTCAAATATGTAATGCTGACGAAAGTGGCCTTTACTTCAAAAGTACGCCCACCACTACCTACGTGGACAAAGATTCAGTAAAAGCGCCCGGAAAAAAAAGTTGCTAGAGAACGTCTGACTTTCATGCCTTGGTCTAACATGGACGGTTCCAAAGACGGTTCCTTGAAATTGCCTCTTATGGTCATCGGAAAGTATCTTAATCCGCGGCCATTGAAAAATTTAAAGGTGGTTCCTGTTCATTACACTGCATCGAAAAATGCGTGGATGGTCCGCATTTTGTTCAAAGCATGGTTTTTCGAGCAGTTTGTGCCGAAAGTTCGCAAATTTTTGGAAGACTCAGACCTTCCTACGCGAGCAGTCCTTGTTTTGGATAACTGCTCTGTACATTTTAACGCTGACGAACTGAAGACAGAAGATGGCGCCATATACACAATATTTCTGCCTCCAAATACAACAGCAATCATTCAACCAATGGACCAGAATGTTATACAAATGGTTAAATCACGCTACCGGCAAATCATGATGCGAGAAGTCCTAGGAAGACCCGAAGATTTTCACGAAAACGTGAAAAAAATCAACGTGAAAGATGCGATATTCTGGGTCGCACAATCGTGGGATCTGGTGCCGCACACTTTCATTAGAAAATCATGGAACTAGTTGTACAATCCGGAAGATGAAAAGGAAGACGATTTGCCGCTGTCTGTAATTAAAAAGCGGCTGGCTGACATCTCAGAGAAAATAATGGCTTCAAATATCCTTGACGAGGAAAGCGCTGAATTTGAGTTTATGGCAGATTCAATAATTGTCGCGAAAGTGCAAAACCCTTCAGCAGGCGACGAGGAAACATACAACATGGACTCAAGTGTACTGGACGAAGACAGCATGAATGTTTCGGACCTTTCTGACGATGCCTTTCAACCGGTCCAGATGAATCTGCTCTGAATGCTGTTGATGTTATGGTCAGGTATGCTGAGGAAAACGGCTGGCCTCTGAACTCTCAATTTTCATTGCGTGAGATGAGGTCGAACATCTTCGATAAAATGGTGAATGGAAAATCATCTTGAGAAAGTTGCATACAAGCAATGGTTTAACACTGAATTGAAATGTTTGTTTTTTTTTTCTTAAAATGTTTTAAAGAAGTTCTTCATCAATAAGGTAGTGTATAAATAAATGCAAGTTGAAAAGTCTCATAAACAATTTTCTGTTTGTCATGCCGAATGAAATCTAAAAAAATAGTCAATTTATTATACATCCGATTCTTTCAAAAGGGGGGAACGTTCCATGCAAAAATGATTCTGGTTCGTATTAAAAAGTAACATGATTCCTCGACGAATCTTGGAAAAAAAGAGGTTGAAAAATAAATAGTACTGTTTTTTTTTCACACAGCCGTGCAAAGAAATCCGTGTTAATCGAGAATCGGACGTAACGATATTTCAAAAAAAAAATTGTGTTCAACCTAGCCTTCAGGTTCAGCACGTTTTCAGGAGCACAATAACAACTGGTAATCTACAATTTCTACAAAAACGAAAATAGTTCCAACGTAACATGTGTAAAGGACCAAAGGGTTTTTTTTGCAGACATATTTCGGTCGCTGTAGGGCCAGTCTCGATTCGTCCACGCATATCTGCATCCTTTTCAGAAAGAACAAGCCAGATGATAAGGATGAAGAATTTCGCAGTTGAGCCCTACAATGACCGAGCATGTTTGTTAATAAAAGTTACTTAGGCCCTTATCACAAGATATGCTGGAATTATTCTCATAATTTTACGAAAATGTCAATCGCATATACAAGCTATACATTTGTATAACAACCTTTCACAATCAGATACTCAAACAAGCTAATAAAACTATTTTATCATACTATAATACGCACGAACTTACTTTTGGAACATTTATGTAAATAACTTTATTGTGTATGTCCATTACTCAAAATGTTGGCATTTGAATTAACCATACATATTTTTGGAAACATAAGATTTCGATCGTTACAGTCTAGGGGAGATAATTGTTTATTTGTTATATAGCGTGAATGGCCAATATATGCCAAAAACTCCGAGCCTTTTATCGAAAACTCAGTTTTTATACAGTTTTCATATGTTTTGGTACATTTTGGTATATAATTAAAAAGAAAATTAAAAAAAAAAATTTGCTTCGATTTTATGTAAAATTCGATTTTATAGACATTTCGAAAATTGAAATGTCCACTAAATCGAGATATACCTGTATTAAGTTTCTTATGTATCTCGCCAAAGGATGATCCGCCATTAACAAAAACCATCAGACATTTCAATTTTAGCATCCAGAAAATCGAAAGTAGAACCCTCACCGCTTAGCATAGAGCGTCTACTTTTTCGGGAGCACTAACTTCTTTTGCTTCTTTATGGCTCAAAGTCCTCACTGGGACTTGACCTGCCTCGCTTCAACTGAGTGTTCTTTGAGCAATTCCACAGTTATTATTTGAAGAGCTTTCTTTGCCTGTCATTGTGCATGAATATGTAATGTATATTGTGAGGCAAGTACAATGATACCCAGGGAGTCGAGAAAATTTACCCGACCAGAACGAGAATCTAACCCGCCGTCTCCGGATTTGCGATCCATAGCCTTAACCACTAGAGACCCCTAGCTGTATGGCTTTAATGATAGCTCAAAAATATTTCATTCATAAAACGTCGAATACTTTCATTTGGCGTATCAAATTTTCATCAAACTGTACGGTTATAGTTGCAACTTTCCCCACAAAAGATCTCACAGCTGATGCTTCGTCTAGGCTTTTCGCGAGGAGAGTCAACTGTCCCATAATATTGCACCGTCTTCGATGGACATTCCGACAAAACTTGGTTATACAGTATACCTATGTACCTATTGCAAACATATATTGATGCAGCGTGTCCCCTTCAGTAACAACTATCTGAGAGGTGCATCAAAACAGCTTCTTATGCATACATATTCGAATATTTTGCATCGCTAAGCAAGGCACGTTTTCAATCAACATTGAAATTTTCACCCACTAATACCCCAAACGACCCGATCCCAGCCAGCGCGGACGCTTTGGATCATGACGATGCGGTGCGGTGGTGGTCCACGATCGGCAAATCGATTAGAAGCATGCGGCGTGGCGCGCTGTGGCGACCACAATAACGAGACTCTCTGCCTAGGAAACCAATTTCATGCATCGATCGTCGGCCGCCATCTCGGAGACCAACGACAACGACGACGGTTGAATGGAGCCCCATCCTGAAAACGAAAGTCCGAATCTACACCAACAACGTCAACGGGGGGAAAATGTTTTCACGTCGCGACGTCGGTGTCTATGGTCCACCTTTGCCAGAGCGCTGATTTAGGCATGAACTTTTACGATGGACCCATTTCGAACGTCATGTTCTTGCGATAGGTGCTGACATTTTAGCACACGGTTACCTTTCAACTATGTTGCGACGCGAAGTGGACTTTGTGAGCAACATTTAGGTGCTACATTTATGGCTGCACTATCATATGTAGCCCCATTAACACCTCATCATTAACGTCGTTCCGCCTTTTGTCGATTTTATTTAGGTTTCTGCAAAACTCATCCACATTTTCTGATTTCGTTTCTGCAAATGTATCTCATTAAATTCTGTAGGATTTAAGTCGTTATTTAATGCAATGATATATTTGTTGATTGTTGTTGTTTTTCGGTGATTGTATCTCATTAAAGTTAACTGGTGGTGTGGAATCGCTCGACAGATACTGGCATCATTGGTTGAAATTACTCCATCCTTCTGAGTAGTTATAGCGAATTGAACTTTTGAGACAGGTGGTTGGTTATGTAACACTGATCATTAATACAGATTGGAACTGAATATGGATCGATTCCCAATTTTTACATCCATCAGACATATTACAGCATCGATGTTTGTATTTTTTAAGTTCGAAATGTTCCTGATAAAGCGAAAGAAAAAAATTAGGCAATTATCAAAACTTTGTTTAATATTCAATTTGTTACACGACTTTTTTAAGTACTAAATTGTAAATTGTGCCTCTTATTCCATTTAATGTATCCATTTAGGATAGTTTTCATTCACCTGTCATTTGAGGTGAATAACGCTGCTGAATATCTGCTTTTGATTCTTCATTCGATTCGGGCATATTTTGAAGCAGCAATTATATAAAATATGTTTTATTCACGACTCCACAACGTATCAAGAACTGCAGAAACTATTTCATCATACAGTAGCTGCATGCCTTCTAACTTTGACCTTGCAGTATTTCTAAGAAGCCATTGATCTCTAACCTATGACAACACGGAGAGTGAATCGTCTACACATGTGTCCCATAACCCATTCTCATCTGGATAGGTTCTAGTTCAACGATCTGCATCAAGTCACGATCTAAGCCAAATTTGCGCAACAATCGGACTCATGCCATGTGCCATCATCACGCACAGTCCATTCTAGTAGCGCATTCACTGCATTTCGTTTCGATACTGACGGCAGCTGCAACGACGGTGACACTTGCCATACGTTGTTGACCCGGCCGATCTGCTTTGCCGTTGGTTGTGTTTTGCCATTCAATGGTACAGTGGGACTCAAAATAAAGATTATGTTTTCGATTTGCTTTACTTCTGAGGTGTGGATTACCAAAAGCTCTTGCCAGGATTTCTCCCGGGATTCTTCCAGCAATTCTTTCCTGAATTTCTCTGAAATTCTGAAAATAATCAAGATTTCTCCAGTATTACTCCTTCTAGAAAAGAGTTCACGAAAAAATAACCGAAAAAGTTCTCAAGAATAAATAAGTTCCGGAAGAAATTCCAGAAGAAATTCCTGACAGAAGTCCAGAAGAATTTCACGGAGAAATCCCGTAAGGAGTTCCCGAAAAAATCCTGGAAGTACAGTTTCTGGAGGAACCCTGGATGGAGTACCCGGTGGAATTACCGCAGAAATCCCAGAAGTAGTTCCTGAATGAACTCCGCAAGGAGCTCCTGGAGGGATCCTATAAAAAATTTTGGAGGAATACTGAAAGAAGTTCTCGTCAGGGTTCTTGTAGGAGTCCTCGAAGGATCGCAGAAAGAATCCTGAAAAATCACTAAAGGAACTGCAGGAGGAATCTCGCATGGAATTCCTGGAAGGAATCCCTGACGGAATTTTGGAAGGAGTTTCTGAAGGAATCTTGGAAAGAATTCCTTATGCAATCCCCGCAAGAACTCCTAGAGACCTAGAGGAAACCCGGGTGAAATTGCTGAAATTTCCAGGAATACTTTTTGAAGTTCAACAAAACTTCTAATGACATTGCAATAGAAACTATTGGGAGAATCGCGGATGGAATTCCTGGTGGATTCCTCATTGAGAAATCCCGGAAGAAACCTCTTGAAGTCCCAGAAGAAATCTTTGAAAGAATCCTGCAAGAAGTTTCTGGAGAAATCTCAGATGTAACCTTTCTTCGGCGATTCCTTTGTGAATTACTTCGGTGTTCAGCGCTTTCTATGGGAAATCCTTGGGCAATTTGTTTTGAAAATCCTTTAGTAATTCCTTTAAATCTTCTCCGATAATGTGAGCTTCGCAGTCGGTGAAAACTTTTCGTCAAACGAAAAATTTTCCACTGGATCACTACTGGGTGTTTCGTGTGTTGTCCGTACCATGGCAGACGACAATATTTAAGGCGAAACTGGAAGCATTTCCTCATTTTTTCAGTTTTTGATTTTTTTTTTAAATAACGAAGCAATATTTTCAAAAACGGTTCTCGTACACATGTAGAGTATGGATCAGTGTACCTTCTGATTTTTTTTTCGTGTTGAAAAAGTTTTCCATTTTTTCAAAAACCATTTTTTTGTGAAATTTTGTTCAAAAATGGTTTCTGCAAAAACGAAAAACTTTTTCCACTACGAAAAAAAAACAGAAGATACCTTGATTCATCCTCTACATGTATACGAAAACCGATTTTGAAAATATTCGTTATTTAATAAAAAATCAAAAACCAAAAAGGGAAGAAATGTTTCCAGTTTCGCCTTAAATCAAATCTCAAATAGAACAATTTTTTTTTTTTTTTTTTTTTTTTTTTTTTTTATCTGTATTAACGAGATTTTTAGCCCTAGGCTAGTTCATCTCGGGACCCACGCTTTACTTCCCTTCCGAAGAAAGATCTCACATTTTGCGAGTTTGTCGGGAGTGGGATTCGATCCCAGGTCCTCGGCGTGATAGTCAAGTGTTCTAACCATCACACCAGGTCCGCTCCTAATAGAACAATTTTTGCTGTCATAGCTCGATGTAATTTTGATGTGTTATTCACCATATCGCACCAATGACTCAAAGTGATATGATAACAGTTTCTGTTCTTGTCGAAATATCTGAAAATTTCTACATAAGAACACATTTAGCTCTTCTGCACGAAATGGAACACATACACCCATAGAGATGGCTCAATGTTAGCGAAATGCCATGTGCCTCTTTCTGAGCTCGGGAAACGAAGAACCTCATGCTCTTGTTACCATAATATTCACAACAGAGGCGCAGTTGAGTGGTAAGCATCGCCGCCTGTGAATTCCTAAGGTCGTAGGTTTGATGCTGTATGTTGGCATTTTTTTTTCAAGAAAAAGGTCGACAAATCTTGTCTGCTATTGTTTTGATCTTGCAATATCTTTACGAGCTTTTATTGAACACTTCTCCATACTAGATTTTGATATTATTTCTGATGTTTTACCTCTTATCTCAATCAAACCAATATCAGTTTTTTGTTCTTCAGTAATTCAATTAATAATAACTGAATGTGTTATTTGTTAGATTTTCTCCGGTAGTCTCATGTATGTGATTGTTCAGTCTGTGCAACCTCTGGTTGAAGACGGTGTAGTGTCCTTTTAAAAAATTGCCTAGGGAACTTTTCCGGCAAATTCTCCTTAGAAGATTTTTAGACAATCAATTCAGGAATTCGTTCCTCAATTCCTTCGGCATAAATATTCTTAGGAAATCGTTTTGCTAATTCCTTCGGCCATTTCTTTGGAAATTTCTTAAACGATTCCATTGGAAATTCATAATTTCTCAATTGGACTTGTTGAAGCAATTTCGATTTCCAAAAGAATAGCCGAAGAAATTTTAAAATGGAAATGCCGAATCAATTTGCCAAGGAATTCTAAAAAAAGCCCCCGGAGATTTTCTCGAAAAACTACATGAAAAACTCCCAAACAAAAAGCCGAAAAAGTATCCCTAAAATTACCTAAAATGAATTCCAAAAGAATGGCCAAAAGATTTCCTATAAGAATTGTCGAAGAAATTACCATAGAAACATGAAAACTTTTCAAAGCAATTGGCGAAATTCAGTCCCAAATTACTAAAACTATTCCGGAGGGTTGCCGAAGAAATTTCCACAAGTATTCACAAAGAAATTTACGATGGAATTTTAAAGAATATATCGCAAGAAATTCCGATATAAAATTTCCGAATTTTCGATATAACAAGATCAAATCAATAACAGACAAGATTTGTCGACATTTTTCCTTGAAAATAAAAAAAAATGCCAACAGCCAGCATCGACCCTACGACCTTAAGATCCCCGAATAAAAAATACAGTAGAAAAACCGAACGTTGTATTGTAACAGTACTATTTAGAACCATATTTTTACAATAGACACCACTGTAAAAACAAAAATACAAAAACAATAATATGTAATGTAGACACCGTACCGTGAAGTGTAAATAAGATTTTTACAATATATTATACAGGTTGTTAAGTATCGTTACAATATAAAAAAATATGTTTCTCCATATATATTTTTTTGCAAAACCATACATTTTATTGTTAATGAATTGTTCAAAATACTGATACGAGGGTTTAAATATACCGTACATTGTATGGTACATGAATGGTTTCAAACAATAAAATGTACCGTAAATAAATTGTTTTTAATTGTAATTTCACTACTGGTTATACATTTAATCAAATGGTTTTGGAATGGTTCTCTTTTGTTATGTTGTATTTTTTTACATTACATAAACCATACATTGTTATATTATCTTGTCATTTTCCTCCTGTTAATGGCACCTTAGGCTTACTAGATTTATTAGAATGCACTTTGGGATTTCTCCAGAGCATTTTGGATAACCCTTCATGCTTACACAAAAGCAAAAATAAACTAGAAACCACTAAAACTTGCACCCCCTAGGGATCCCCTATGAAAAAATCCTAGATACGCCAATGATCATCAGCATGAGTTTTGTTCAATTTGTCTTCAGAACCTGCCTACGCACTGTGTAGTGTCATACAAAAAGTTACGAAAATCAATTGTGAAACTACAAAATTTTGTTTAATGTTGGTTTATTCTTTGCCGTCGCACACAGATCTGCTGGCATACCGCCAAAGACGGACCTTAGAGTACTCCAGGATGGTTTCTAAGGAAAATCATAAAACTACAGGAAATATTTTCTGGAAAAAGACAAACAAAACATTTTTTATAGGAACTTTGAAAAAAAAAAATAAAAACTGCAATTAGATATTGGCAAAGTGCTGTGGGCGCCAATCTGCGTGACAGACGACGGAAGATGATCTGAGATAGCACTTTGTATGCAGCTTTCAAATTGGTGACCGCTCGGAAGATCTCGCATTCCAAATGGTCGCCGTTCTGAGTACATTCCTTAACATGAAAACAGATTAGTATCACAGTCGTAATGCGATGAACAAACTGTCGTGCCCAGTGGACAAAGGAACTTCGGAACGTGTGATTTCCACCATAACAAAATATCTGGATTTTTTTTCAAATACTGTTTGATTTATAATATATAATAAATAAAATAAGTAAAATAAATAAAATAAATTAAATAAATAAAATAAATAAAATAAATAAAATAAATAAAATAAATAAAATAAATAAAATAAATAAAATAAATAAAATAAATAAAATAAATAAAATAAATAAAATAAATAAAATAAATAAAATAAATAAAATAAATTAAATAAATAAATTAAATTAAATAAATAAAATAAATAAAATAAAATAAATGAAATTAAATATGATAAAAAAATAATAATAATGATAATACATAAAAAATATGGATTTCTAATTTATTTTTTCGTCTGTCACCTATGAAATCTGTCACTGAACTTTATTCTCTACTAAAAATCATCCCTTTGGGAACCTCCATAAATTATGTCATGCTTTTAGCACCCAGTTTAATTATGTGCCAGTTTCGAAGATCATCTTCGAAGCAGGAAGTGTGTTTGTATTATCATTATCCATTTGATAACGGTAATGCACACATGCGGGGCTTATTGTAAGTGAAAGTGACTTCTAAATGGACGTGTCTCTTCAGCCATTCTGAAATGGGTCTCTGGATCTGCAATAGAGCCATCACCTTCTAATTCCCGGACTAAAGCTTTTTGCTTTAGCACCAACATAATATTGCAGAAAGCTTTCTTCCATAATATCACTGCCGGACAGTGGGGGTTAGTTGGACCACACACACCATAACTTATGGACGCTCCCCTACTAACATTTCTATTTTACCTTTCGAACATGCGGCTTATCTCATTCTGTACACAAACTATTTGTCGAATGTCAATGCCTGAACTCTACTGTATCAACTCTGAGAGGCGATCATCCATTTCCATCGTTCGACGGCTTTTCTGCCTTTCTGAAAGATGGCATTCGTCGTGTCATCTCGAGGCAACTTTTTCACCTTGAGTGCAAACATATATTTTGCCCGGTAAATTAACTGTTTATTCGTGTACGCCGAAAAGCCTCCTTCGCCAGACTTGTACACTCACTCTGCATATCCGTATGGCACATATAGACAAGTATTCACCTCCGGGGATCGGTACCGAAAGTGCGGTTTTTCTACGTTCATCGTCGTTTTGGACGAGGACGGAAAGGCCACACGGTGCGTGGTGTGGTGGCCACAATCAAGTACGCTGGGGGTGACGAGAAAAGTGACGGTAAAAGGGTGTATGGTTTCCATTCGAAATCTACGATGGTGGTCATATGTAAGTTCAACTGGGGGCTGAATTTTGTTTAGTGAGATGCGCAACAAACCTGATGGCGGCGGCGGCGGCGTTGGTGATTCCTTTCTAAATTTACAAACCACCGCCGCAGACGGTCTGCGCGAGCGCGATGCAGATGATCGGCGGCACCTGTTTGAATGTGCTTAAATTGAATGGGAGGGAAAACGAGATGCCTCATCACATCATCATCAGGTGTGAAGCCTGAATTAGGTGAGCTGAAGGTAATAAAGCTTCTGATGTTTCATAACTTCGAACATCACAGTATCATTTGATGAAGCAACACTTTTTGGAGTTTCTTAGGCGATACAGAAACTGTTTGATAATGCATCGCTTTCAAAAGGATTAGGATACGAACATGGCAATATAAATATTCCGAAAAAGAGCAATAAAATAAAAACTTGTCTTTTTTAAGACATTGGATGAATCTGTGAGTTGAAATCCATTTAGAAATTTCTAGAACGCCCAAAGGAAACCTCTTACTAAAGGAATCCCAGACTCCCGGAGGAACAACAAAAGAACTTACAAAAGAAACTCCAAGTGGAATTCAAACAGGAATAAAAGTAACACTGGAATGCTTTAGCAACTCTACCAAAATTTGCCAGAAATCCAACAACACTCAAAATTTGATGTAACTACTATTTTATTCATACCGAACGCTTCGTTTGTAGAATGTTCGAGTTCGAACAACCGTCTCAATTGACAAATATTAACACCTGCTAAAAAGTGAACGTCTCAGCATCATCATTCAAAGCGATGTACACACATGTTGCACAGCTACTGTACTGGAAGTTTAGCTTACTCAAAGGTCCGTCCACTCCTTTCCAAGTGAACGAAAATGAAAGGAAAATCTCATCTTTCTTAGCAAAATCGACGCCAGTCCGCCACACTGATTACCACCGAGAGGAGGCTGGTTTTACTACAGCCACTGATTTCCTCATCGGGTAATAGGATTTCTAAGGTAGCGCAGAAGGTAGCACCAGCGTCAGAGTTAGAGATGATATGACTTCAACGGCGCGACTGCCTCTGCTGCTACTAGCAGCCTGCTAGAGAGGGATCCAACCAACCAATGCGTTAGGAAATCGTTACAGATCTGGTGCAATCTTTAACTGCCCCTGCAGGCAGGCGCAGCTTGGTAGCTCTAATACCCGCTGATTTGGTTTGATAGCTACCAATGATGATGAGGCAATCACAGTACCACCACCGAATGGGATTTACCTGTATCTACTATCCTACTATTGGCTGCTCATTCATGCGCCGCGCCATACCAACCAACCAAAACACTAGGAGAGTGGTCATCAAATCGAGCACACCGGAGAAGGATCGGCAGAGGAGATAAATCTAAATTGAAGTGGGTTTTGTGGGTTATTGATACTCCGGTGGCTAATTTGAAGAAGGTACGAGTGATGCTCTTATATCACGTTACGTCGTCGGAGAGTATCAAAATGTAAGATAGTAGGTAAAGTTGTTGGAAAGATACCACGTTCACTAGGGTAGCTGGCCGTTTCAACGTAAAGCGGACTCAACAGCCGAAGGATGATTTTCATGAAATCCGGTCAATTTACCTGCTTTGAGGAAGACTTGGATTATAAGCTAGATTAGAACATTAGGAATAGTGGCGGAGCTGTGCACTCGCATGAAATGCGACGCATCACAAACCGCTCTGATCGTAAATCCCGATCAGAAAGAACAACAAAAACGTGATCCCGTTTTATCAACGGTTAGTAGTGATATCAGCAAATTCCACATTCAGATAAATTGGATAGAATTCGTACGAACATATGTTTTATCCTACAAAAAATATAACAATATCTGAAAAAATAGATAAAAATCAACATTTAATATATATTTTTCATCAAAGTTTTGGCAAAATTGAGAGTTTAAAATAATTAACATTGATCCGTTAAGGTTGAAGAATGATAGACATTTAATTAAATTGGTGAACATATTAGGCAAAATTATCAAACTAATAGAATTTATTAAGAAACAAAAAACAGAAAAGGCTAAGATTTTAAATAAATTATTAACTATTATTACGAATTGATTCATACATGCATCTTGAACCTATTGACAGTAAGTTACTTCTTACCCATCTTCGTCTTCCCCAAACTTAATTTAGTGTTAATGAATGCTAAAAAGCAATCAGACGACTTCCTTTCCGACAACGAGCGACACATAAAGTTTCATAATTTTACAAATCAAGACCCCATCATGGTAGAGGTAGGTACCCTTCCTGCTGATAAGACATTCCACTTTTGGAGAATCACGAGAGAATTTCACTTTCGTTTGAAAAGATCGTCCGGCTCGATTTACATAAATCCGGATCGCAGCAGGCTCGGACGGTTGGCGGGTCGGCGGCATACGTATTAGCCTGGTACACGGTTTATATGGGAAAATACAAAAAATTGAAAAACTCAAGTTCCTGTATACTTTTTGAGTTCCACTTTGGTCCCATATTAACTGTGCAAAATTTCAGATCGATCGGAAAAACTATATTTTAGCGCCCGCCATTCTTTGTTTTCCATACGATTTACTATGGGGAAATTTTACTCCTTCAAAGAAAAATCGCTAGGAGTCACCCCTAGATCCCTAAAAATAAGTCGACGAATGATTTCTGTAGAAAGCTTCACTAGGAATCAGACCTCTGGAGACAGTAAATCGATGCGACGTTCGTGGAAAAAGTTATTAGGCCTCACCCGATCGATAAAATAACGAGATTTTATTATTTATTGTTATTCCTTACATGTTAAACAGCGTTTGCATGATGATGATGATTAACCTGGGCTTGTTAGGGGAATATCTGTAAATAAAAAGAAAATCGCGTTAAGTACTGTTCCTTTGAATTCCACTAAGAATTTGCATCCTTTGACAGATACGTATTTCGACCTCAACTGTAAGGTCGTCTTCAGTGTCTTGTACTCGTCGAGTACAGTACAGTCGAGTCAAGTACAAGACACTGAAGACGACCTTACAGTTGAGGTCGAAATACGTATCTGTCAAAGGATGCAAATTCTTAGTGGAATTCAAAGGAACAGTACTTAACGCGATTTTCTTTTTTATTTATTTAGCGTTTGCATGCCATTCGGTTCTCAGTCAATAACTTTTTTCACATGTCTCAGATCGCTTTGCGGTCTTCGGAGGGTTAGTTCCTCGTGGAATTTCCAACAGAAATCGATTTATTTTTAGGGGTTAAGGGGCAACTAGTGGCGATTTTTCTTTGTAAAAGTGATTTGCCCCATACTAAATCGTATGAAAACTTGAAATGGCTGGCGCTAAAATATAGTTTCTCCGATCGATCTGAAATTTTGTACAGTTGATATGGGACCAAAATGGAACTCAAAAAGTGTACAGGAGTAAAATGTCTTTTTGTGTCCCACGCTAATACGTATCTTCCTCGGAAATCGAATCAAAGCAGGCGCGGAGCGACCGGTACACACAGTGCGTGTAACTTGTTTACACCGCTGTCCGGACAGACGCAGCTAACTGTGTGAACAGTGAACTCTTTTTCTCACGATATTCTCTGAAGTTATCAATGAACGTGACAAATATTTTTACAAATAACCCGAAAATTCATTTAAAAACACAAACAATAACAGAGCCCACATAGCCACAGCTGTAAAGGCATGAGTATTCAGCATGACCGTGCTTGACCGGGTTCGATTCCCGGTCGGTTCAGGAACTTTTCGTAAAGGAAATTTTGTTGACTTCCTCCTCGTGCATAAAGTATCTGGAAGATCTCACTTAATAACTGTAGACTTCCAACCCATTCGACCGAAGGCCATTTGGCCGAAGGTCATAACGCCGAATGGTCATTAGGACGAGTGGTCGTTGGGTCAACTGATCATTGCACTTCTGCTGTTGTTGCTGGTTGCTGCTATAATGTAAGGCACTTACAGGTAATTGTGTTCATTTTTGCTTCTCTTTAATAGGGTAAGTCGCCAATTTTATTGCACATCTAAAAAACTCGTAAATTGTTAAACATTCCATACTTTTCTTATGAGGTGTGCAACAATAGGCGAGTTTCAAGGTGTGTAACAATTGGCAATTTACCCTACTGACGTTGAAAGTTGAATCTACTGATTTGGGATTTTTCGACTGGAACTGGATGTTATTGCGTAGAAACGGCTATCTCAGTCTTAATTTACGACGATTTATTTTATTCTACCCGACGTTTCGGCCATGGGTTTTGGCCTTTTTCAAGGGAAAAATTGTCTATCGTCCTTGTCCTTGTTACAATTGTTGCAAATTGTAACAAGGACAAGGACGATAGACAATTTTTCCCTTGAAAAAGGCCAAAACCCATGGCCGAAATGTCGGGTAGAATAAAATAAATCGTCGTAAATTAAGACTGAGATAGCTGTTTCTACGCAATAAGTTGAATCTACTAATATTTTAACCATGATTTTTTTCCTCTTTGCCTTTCTTGTACACCATAGAGTACTGAAAGGTTATATGATCACTCAAAAAACGAATTTTCGATAGAAGGCTCGGAGGGTCAAGTCACATACCATTTAACTCAGTTCGAGGAATTGCACTTCGGCACTTCCCATTAACCGATTTTTCGGATTTTGGCACGAATCGAACAAGAATTCGACCGCATTATTTGCTATTAAAAATGGTCCCTATCGGTCAAGGCGTTCCGGAGTTATGTCTATTTTAGTGATCCGGACCAGCATCGGAACTGGCTGTATATAAAACGTAACCAAGCCCCATCATGCGACACATCAAACAGCGCCGATTTGTGCAACGTTTAGCATGGCATCTGTGCGACAAACAACACTGGAGATCATAAATTGCACAATGTCGGCCAAAATTCAAAATGGCGGCCTAATATTCAAGATGGCGGCTCAAAATTCAAGATAGCTGCTCTTTAATAGAATTTTTGGGCCTAAACCCATGCAATATGAGCATATCAGTATGTTTGGTAAGGGGAAGATGTCTGGAGTGCGAAAATGGTGACCAGAATATCCAAGATGGCGGTCCACAATCCAAGATGGTGGCCCACAATTCAAAATGGCGACTGTTTATTGGAGTTTCCTTTAAAATCATGTATAGACTGTTTCAGAGTTTATATATACACTAACGATTGACTGCCATTTCAATTTGAGCATAATATCCCAAAAAAACTTCTAGCTCTTATTGTAAACATTCTAATGAAGCAAATAATACCAACTTCATTGATGTTTCTTGTAAAAGTTGAAAGATAGGGCTCTGTAAACTAGATGATTAAAATTTTAAGTTGCACAAAGTGGTCATAAAATAGAAATGAGAAAAATCACACAAATAAAATATTCAATTTCAAAACACAATGAAAGTTTTTTTCACGATTGGTTCAAGCAATTTTCACTAGAATATTTGATCAAGAACCATCATTGCGGACCTTCTCAATGCAAACATTTTTGTTTCTCAACAACACAGGTAGCAACAAACATCAAGTAAATGAATCCCAAGTAACATATTAAGTTTTGTTCGGCTCTACAAGAGATCTTCATGACCAATTTTATAAAACTTGCAATAAAACTGATTTTTACATCAAAACCTCTTGATAACCTCTTTAAGAGCATCTTCCGGCTAAGTGGACCACTCTCGGAGAGCTTTTGCAAACCGCATTAAGAGTAGCAATAAAACCGTTTTAAGACCTAGTTGAAAAATTTCACATTCTCGATTGTTGTTGTTTTTTTTTTCAACAAAAACATTGACAGCTCAATGTGCAGAGAAGCTTCTTCGATGGCAGGTAAAGTTCAGGACGATACATCATTCGTTAGTAGAAGTCACAGTCATTTCAAAGTAATATTTTAGTAGTTATTGTGTTGGTAGGCTTATGCGCATTCAATTTTACCGTGAATATTGGGGTTGCAGAATCATAAAATTAATGCGCTTCAAAAATAGTGAATATTAACATCTTGGAATGAAATTAATCAATTTGTTTATTTTGTAAAACTATCTCGAATTACAAGAAAACTCAGCAGATAGTGTTTATTTATGTGAGCATGTTATGGAAATGGTGGCAAACTATCAATTCATTGCTAATTTGAGCTAAATTAACTATTTTCTATTCACGGTAGCTAATTCTTCAATATGGCGACAACCATAATCAGCGAAAATAAAACGAAAGCAAGTTTACTTTTATGATGACCGCAATAAACCTAGCGGTGTCGTAGTTCTGCTTTTCCACCAACAGATGTCGTTACTAATCGTACGGATCGCCATCTGTTGAGAGTTTTACAAGTTTTATTGTGGTAATAATGATTGCCAGAAGGTTTTCATATCGGAAAGTTTTGTTTACTCTTAAAATGTGTCTTTATGGATATCTTCAAGTATACTATAAAACATTTTATCAATTGTTTTCATAAAAGCCGTCATAAAACTGTGAGTTTTAATTATTGCTGTAATAAAACCTTAATAAAAATCAAAGAAAACCAATCAGCAATGAAATTGTTACTTGGGATGTCTTAGTTACTGTTTACAACCTTCGTTTTTACGGTATGACAAGCTATGCTATCTGAAGGATCGAATGAGCTAAAAAACTAAACTAGTTTCAATTAAACGTGTTCATAAAAGTTAAGAAACTGTGCGTTAGTTCTTATGTTCCGAAGAAAACCTTAAAAAAGGGACTTGATGTCCGAAAAAATGTTATGCAAATGCCGATTTTTCTCAGGTTTTGGTTAAGGCAATTATTGGACAACTTGTTGAGAAAGTGAATATGATAAAAAGTTAATAAGTGGTAATTAGTGATAAATAAAGTTGAACTTGAAATCATCAAAAATCAACTTTGTGTAAATGCAAATTTGGAGAATGAAGGTAATTGTCAGAGATCTCGGTTGTTCTTTAAAACATCATGACAATTGAAAGGGTATACAAAAATGTGTATCACTATATGCCGTAAGGTACACCGGGGCAAGTTGAAACACGAAGTTTTGAACTGGATTTCAATATAATTTGGAAATTTTTCTTTCGCCAAAAGATTGTTTGAATCAAAAACTATGTGTTATGGCATTCAAGCCGATTACCATCATTGGATAACATCATGTTAACCCGCTTTTTCATCTTGCCCCACAGTTCATTTTATTTGATAAACGAAGTGTATTTATAATTTCTGAAACAGTCTATAGTATGGGTATATTTGATAAGGGAAGATGTCTGGAATCCGAAAATGGCGACTAGAATATCCAAGATGACGGTCTAAAATCCAAGATGGCAGCTCACAATTCAAGGTGGCGGCTGTTTAATGGAGTTTCCTTCAAAACCCAATGGTATGGGTATGTTTAGTAAGGGAAAGATGTCTGGAGTGCAGAAATGGTGACTAGAATATCCAAGATGACGGTCTAAAATCCAAGATAGCAGCCCACAAATTCAAGATGGCGACTGCTTAATGGAGTTTTAGGCTGAAAAACCGTGTAGTATGGGTATATTTGGTAAGGGGAAGATGTCTGAAATCCAAAACTGGTGATCAGAATATCCAAGAATGGAGTCAACAACCCAAGATGGCGGGCCACAATTCAAGATGGTCGCTGTTTAATGGAGTTTTAAGCTTTAAAATCCTACAGTATTAGAATATTTGACACGGGGAAGACGTTTGGAGTCCAAAAATGTGACCAGAATATCCAAAATAGCAGTCTAAAAACCACAATGGTGGCCTACCATTCAAGCAGAGATGCCAGATATACAGATTTTTCTGTATTATACAGATTTTTAGAGGTTAATACAGACAGGATACAGAGTACAGAGAAAATACAGATTTCATGATCATGATACAGATTTTTCCTTCACATATTTTTTTCCTCATACATTCACGCATGATGGAAAATAAAGTAATAAAAATTATTGAGATTCAATACGGATTCTTTGAGAAATTCATTCAGAAATATTCCCAAAGAATTTCTACGGAAATTCCTTAAGAAATATCTGAAGAATTTATTTCTGGGATCTTTGCAAATGTTTTGTAATGCGTTTCACCAAGGATTTCCCGAAATGTTTCTCCAGGTATTTCCCCAGGAAGTTCTTAAGAAACTTCTTCTAGGATGTAAAAAATAAGAAATTCGGGTAAAGTACTGTTCGTTTCAATATCACTAAGAATTTGCATCCTTTGACGGATACATACGTATATCGACCTCAACTGTAAGGTCGTCTTCAGTGTCTCGTACTTGACTCGCCTGGACTTGACTGGAGTCGAGTCAAGTACGAGACACCGAAGACGACCTTACAGTTGATGTCAAAATACGTATCTGTCAAAGGATGCAAATTCTTCGTGGAACTAAAAGGAACACTACATAACCCGATTTTCTTTTTACTTACCACTAACTTTACTTCCTTAAACTCTTTCTTTCAGAATTTCCTGCTTAGATTTGTTCAGAAATTTGCATGTGAAGATATATTTATCTCCAGAGATTTCTTCAAAATTTCAAAATTGAGAAGTTCCTTCATGAAGTTTTCCTGAAAAAATAAAAACTCTTAAATTCTTCAAGTAAATTATTCAAAAATCCTGTTCGGAAACTCTTCCCAGGGTTCTCCAAGTTTTTTTTTTTTGAGAAATTCGTTCAGTGATTCCTGCAGAAACTCCTTCATGTTGTTTAAGAAAAAAGTGAAAAAAATCTTGATAGACTTCTACAGTAACTCTGTCAATGAAAGAATTCTTGAGAAATGTCTGCAGTGATTCCTGGAAAATCCGCAAAGTAATTTCTATAGGAATTTTTCAAAAAAAATGCAGACATTGCAGACAAAGGTACTTGTGTTTTTTTTTAAGAAATCCTTCATAAAATTTCTAAAGATTCCCTGGAGGATTTTCTGAAGAAATCCTTGGAAGAACTGCTGGAGGTACTTCTGAAGGATTCATCGAAAAAAAATGTCGTCCAGTTCATGAAGAGATTTCTTGGGAGAATTCTTTAGAGAACCAATAAAAAAAAAAAAAAATATTTTTCAAGGAATCTTTGAAATACCTACAAGAACTGGAGAATTTTCTACAAATATTCTTTGAAAGATTTCTAGAAAAAATCTTTGAAAATGCTTATTAGTAGAGGTTCTGCAGCAATTGTTGGGAGAATCTATTGAAAAAAAAATGTGAAAAATCCCTGAAGAAAAGTCTGAACAAATCCAAAGCAATGCCTGAAGGAATACCTCAAAGAACTATTGGATAAACTCCTAAAGGAACTTTCCAGAAAAATCTTTTGAGAATTTCTAGAAAAATTTCCAAAAAAAATCCCGAGAAAATCCCTGAAAAAAATGAGTAATCTTTAGGTATAAATTCAAGCAATAATATCTGGAATGATTCTTGAAGTTTATTTATTATAATCTTTCTATTTTTGTGTATTTTAACTTAGGCCGTTACAAATATTTATTTCACTTTTTGTCCCACCACTCTTTGGCTGGTCGAGGGGGGGGGGGGTAAAAATAATGAAGTATTTAATTTGAAAAATATTAAAAACTCATCGGATTTGTTAAAGAATTTTGAGCAAAACCGAAATTTTGATAAATATTTTTTATCTGCCCCCTCAAAATGCAAAATCCAGCCAAAAATTTTTAAATGGGGAGGGGGGCGGTAGACAAAAGTCTAAATTGTATCAGCCTTATGCTAGTTCTTCACACAAACTGGAAGTTTCTGAATTTCTGATAGAATCTCTGAATGTTTGTTAAAGAAAAATATCTTCTGGATTTGCATCTTTTCAAGATACGTGAGAAGAAATTCATGGAGAAACTCCTGGAGGAATTCATTGATAAATTTTCGGAGAAATGCTATAGAAAAACTCCTGGAAAATAAATTGGAGGAATTTCTCCAAAAATATTGAAAAACAATATATTAAGAAATACAAGCATAACTTATGTAGCAATCTCAGAATGAATTTTCTCTTTAATTCTTTAAAGAATCCCATGAGGATTTTTTAAAGGAATTCCTGAGGAAAGCCGTGAACCAGTTCCAGGATATTTTTTGAGAAACTCCCAGGAAAGTCCCAGGGAAAATTCCTGGAAGAATCCCTGGAGGCATTTTTACAAAAATCCGGCGACGTAAAAGTTTAGAATTATTAAGAATATACATATTTTTTTACTATGCAAAATCATAACGTTCTGCTATTTATACCGTTTAGTGAAAACTTACTGCAAATAGAAATGTTTCTGCAAAATTTGGGACACAAAAATTTACATGTTCTACATACAGATTTCTGACGGGGTCTGACTGGGTTTACGGAAACTTGATGTTTTTTTGGCTTTCAGTCACAATTTAAAAATACAGACAAATACAGATTTTCTAACATTCTGATACAGATTTTTGGAAAAATCATCTGGCATCCCCGCATTCAAGATGGCGGCTGTTTAATAGAGTTTTGAGTTTTAAAACTATGCGATATGGGTATATTTGGTATAGCCCAGTCAACCCGTGATCGTATAAGATGTTGAATAAGATGGATAATAAGTGTAGGCGATATGCGTAAAATTTACATGCGCCTAAATGGAGGCATGCACGCATATGGCCTCCACTTTATCATCTTATGCGACATCTTATACGATTACTGGTTGTCTGGGAGGGCACTGTCTGATGTTTAAAAATGGTGACCAGTAATCCATGATGGCGGTCTGGAACCCAAGATGTTGGCTTCAAGATGGTTCTAAAACTATGCAATATTAGTATATTTGGTACCAGGACGATGTCCGGAGTTTAAAAACGATAACCAGAATATTCAAGATGGTGGTCCAAAATCCAAGATGGAGGCTTTTTAATGAAGTTTAAGGCTGAAAAATCAATCAATATGGGTATATTTGGTAAGGGGAAGATATCCAAAGTCCGAAAATGGCGTCCAGAATAACCAAGATGGCGTTCTAAAATCCAAGATGGCAATCCGAAGATTTACGATGGCGACTGTTTAATAGAGTTTTGGGCTTAAAAATCCAATGCAATATACCCAATATTTTGAATGGGGAATATGTATGGAGGCAGAATACAGCGACCACAATATCCAAGATGGCGGTCTGGAACCCAAGATGGTTGCTAAACGCTCATAAATAATTATGGCTCAAAAATCATGCAATATGCATTACTATATTTGGTACGATTAAGTTGTATGGAGGCGACCAGAATATTCAAGATGGCGGCCAAGAATCCAAGATGGCGACTGTTTAATGGAGTTTACGGCTAAAAAATCGATCAATATGGATATATTACGTATGGCGAAGATGTGTGGAGTTCAAAAATGGCGACAATAATATCCAAGATAACGGTTAAAAATCCAAGATGGCGATTCAAAATTGAAGATGGCGGCTGTTTATTTGAGTTATGGGTATATGTCGAGCACTTGACACTGAAGAAGTCTGTAAGTCGCAGACGAAATAGGCCTATCTGTCCGAAGATAAGCAAAGCAGTGGAATTAGAAGGAATTTGCTCGTCTTTTTCTAGTTTTTCTTTTTTGCAAAAATGAAAAGTGAAGTGTTTTTAAACAAAAAATGTTCTACTCAAAGTTCCAAAAGTGTTAGTGAAGTATCCTTTCTAGTTTAACCTTCTTTGGGCATTAAATGTTTTTAGTTTTTGTCACTAATTGTTGAAAACGGTAAAAACTATTGTACATAATTAGACTTGGCTTAAGACTTGAAACGTCAAAAAACGCAGTAGGCAAGACAAAGTTTGCCGGGGACAGCTAGTTTCAGTATAATAATGACCAACTTTTCGGTACCGGTTCATAATGCAACTGAAATGAGTTGCATTATGAAAAATAGTTGCATAATGTTCATAATGCAACTCATTTATGCATTATGAAAAAATCATTGCATAAAATTTTGCATGGAACTCGTTGTAAAACTCGTTTTTTTTTTCAGCACTCTTCGTTTTTATTCAACTCGGAAAGCCTCGTTGGATAAATGTACGACTCGTGCTGGAAAAAAAACTTTCAATCAGAGCATTGGTTATGAAGTGAGCGACTTTGCTTAAAAAAGGAACAAAAATCGATTTCAAATCATCAGTCTTGAAGGAAAAGTCGAAAAGAATCCACCCTACTGCATTTTTTCCTTCACGCTTTCGAATTCAGGGCATGATTCTACACTAAAAATTACCACCAGCTTACCGAGTTCAAAAATGCTGAAAGTGTTATTCGACCATGACTCTCTCCAATTTTGGGTATATTGGTGTTAGATTTTTTTTTTCATACTATTTTCTTAAATACCAAATAATCCCTTCAGTAACGAGAAATGCAGAGTTCACTGTATACCGGGCATGGGCGGCCACTGCGCTACGAGTCGGCGTATAGGCACACAGCTACAGGTGAATGAGTGAGTTTGAGGAAAAAGTGAAACCATCCATCGCGCCCCGACCGGTTTTATAGCGGAATCAATCGGATACCGCGCGGATGTGCGTCGTCTCTCGCCCGCTTGAACCAACAATAACGGATCAAACAAACGCAGAAAGGGATGACTCTTTTTGTTTGCCTTATTTCCACGCAGATGACAAGTGGAAAATTATGTAAAAAGCATCAACATCCGTGGGCCGCCGTTTGCCACTTACAGGCTACCTTCCATGCCAGTCATCGTATTATTGGGAGCCCAATTTCTTCTCCACTTGACAGGCCCGAAAGCTTGGAAAGTTCGATACAACGAGACGGAGCCGAAAACAGGTTCTGTAACCCCATAGAGGAACGGCGAACAAAGAGAAAGACGTAATGCAGCGTCATCCGAAACAGAGAAGGATACAGTTTTGCGTGACCTACATGTGTTTACAACACAACTGCTGCCAATAATGCATGGGACCTCGCGAAACACGCGAATGAAGAAATTAAAATTTAATCCACCTGTCAAAAGTGATGATTAACTTGAGTCATTTCAGCGGCAAGTTAACCGTGCCCAAGATCATCGAATGGCTTGGAAGGTGGGTTGTTTGCTGCAACACATCAGGAGGAATTGGTGGTATGCGAGTGAGCTCGGTCCTGAGTTTTTGTATTATTGTACTATACTTTCCCCGGGTATTCTTTCAGAAAATCAATGAATTTCGATAAGGGATTCCTCCAGGAATACCTCAAAATATTTCTTGATAAATTTCACCAAGGATTTCTCAAGCAGATTTTTCAAGTTCTTTCAGATATTCCTCCAGAAATTTGTTCATAAAATATCTCCAGAGATTTCCAGAAAAATTAAACAGAAGAATAATTGAAAAAAAATCTTTCAAGTTGCTCCGCGGATTTTTTTCTGAAACTTCTTTAGAAATTCTATCAGCAGTATTTCCAGAGACTCCTTCAGTAATTTAAGGATTTCTTCATAAATGTCAGGATGGGATTCCATCAGAAATTCTTCCAAATTTGATTTTCTTTTTCAGAACTTTCAAAAATTCTTCAGCGATTCTTCCGGAAATTTTATCAAGGGTTCCTCCAGGAATTTGATCAGAAATTTCTGAAGAAAGGGTTCTAAAAGGGTTCTGTGGGGCTGCTCCTGCAGTCTCTTTAAAAATATCTCCTTGGATTCCGTCAGAGATTCCTCCGGGAATTCTTTCAGATCTGTGAAGGAAATGTTACAGAAGTGCTTCATTAAATTACAAATATTGTAGAATTTGTTAAGGTTCTCTAAAAGATTTTTTTTTATGTTATTTCAGGAGATACTTCCGGAGATTCCAAGGATTTTTTTAATATTTCCTGAAAAGATTCCTGAACAAAATTCTCTTAAGCAATTTTTTAAGTAATCTTTAGAGGCGTTTCTGCAGGAATCTGTAGGGAATACCTGGAGGAACTCCTTCAGATGGTTCTGGAGAAATTCCTAGAATTTTATAAGAAAAACAATCTGAAGTAATCTGTGGAGGAGTTTATGGAAGAACCTCTAGAGATAGCTCTGGAGGAATACTCAGAAGAATTTTATGAAAAACTTTTTGAGGAATCCAAGGAAAAAATCTAGAAGGAATTTCTGGAAAACAATCTCTAAGGAGATTTCTAAAGGACACTATTGAGGAATTTTTGAAGTAAACTCAAAAAAAAATTATGGAAAATTTCTGACAAATCCTTGAAAGAATTTCTTCAAACTGCAGGCAAAGGTATTGGAGGTGTTCTTGAATAAATCCCTGCATAAATACATTTCAGAAGGAACCCTTGGAGGATGCTCTGAACACATCTGGAAGAACTGCTGAAGATACTTCTGGAGGTGTTTTTAAAAGAATTTCTTGCAAAGTGTCTGAAAGTATAAGTTGGCAAAAAATCTCTGAAAAATTCCCTTAAATAATCGCTACAGGAAATTTTGGAGGAAATCCAGCAGAAATTCAAATCAAATCTGGAAGAATGTTTGAAGAAATCTCTAAAAAAAATATGTCTAAAAAAGTTGAATTTTTCGAAGGACTTTCTTAAGGAATGTCTGGAAATCTGAAGAATGATCTGCAGTAATTCCACAAAGAATTTTTAGAGATATTCCTGGAGGAACGCCTAGAAATAATTCCGGATTTGATTTCTGTAAGATTCCCTGAAAAAAGGCCCCAATAAATCCCAAGAGAAGTATATGGCGCAATCCCTGAAGGAATATTTGATGAACTTCTGAGAAACCCCCTATAATAACTTCTAGAAAAATGTTTTGGAAACTTCCTAGAGGAATTTCTAGAGGAAAAACTTTTGAAAACTTTCTAGATGAGATTCATAGAGAATCTCCAGAGGAATTCCAGAAAGGAACCTCCTCTCATGGAGCTGCAACGAAAATTTCAGAAAGCATTTCTGCAAAAAAAATCAGAGTTTCTTAAGGAATCGCTGGAAAAACTTCGGGATGAATACTCGGAGGAACCTCAGCAAAATCTCTGGAGGAATTACTGACAAATTACTGGAGTAATCTTTGATGAAACTTCTGAAGAATTCGCTGGCTAGAGGAACTTCTCTACAATCTCTTAAAGAATTTCTACAAGAATTAAAGTTTTTGGCTTTCAGAAAATGTTACATTGATTCATTCGAAAATTTTCTCTAGGTATTTATTGAGAAATTTCTCATATTTTATAAATAGGCTTTTAAAGGCCAATCTCAATTTCCCCATAAATCAATCAAGCATAGGTAAATACGACTTTTTTAATATTTTTTCAGAATTCATATTAAGTGGAGCCCACAAAAGAACTTTTCAAAAAATCAAAATAATTTTTACTACACTCCTTTTAAGCACTCAATCTTGTATTAATTTGTTACCGTGTATGTAGAAGAGGAACATTTGTTGTCAAAAGTGTGACAAAGTGATGTTTTCAGTAACTTGCCGTTCCATTTTCGTTACGTCTAGATTGACCTGGAATGTCAAACAAGAACTGTTTACCATTATTTCATTTTCGAGTTTATTAACTTTTCTGTTATTGTTTTGGCTCGGATAAAAATCTATTGAGATCAGACTAGTATGCTTCTTCAAGTTATACAAAAAAAAAACGGGAATTATTTTTTTATTAACCCTTTCCACAAAGAATTCTTTCAAAGCATATTGCATGATTTACTTCTGAAATTTCTTTTTTTTTTGTCCAAAAAAATATCCACGAGTTTGAGCAGAAATATCTTTGGGGATTGTTTCAAAAATTTGGTCAGAGATTCCTTCCGAAATATTGTCTGACGTTTATTCATAATTTTCTACAGAGATTCCTAGGGCGCTCTCTACAGTATTCTGCCCTTACTGCGCTAACCGGAGCAATGGTGCAGTTGACCTTGTGTTTCTCCGAAATAATCTGCTATCCTTCTTAAGCCTCAACTGCGAGGCTCAATAAGGGTGGGATTATTAGTATGTTGTTTATTAGCTTTAATTATAACCTATATGGCTCTTCGCATTATGCGTTCTTCACAGTGTCCTCTGTGTATGTTCGTCTCTGGCGCTCTTCAATCGATACCGAATTGGTTTTTATCGCTGCTCTTTTTTCTTCTGTTGTGATTGTAAGAGTTTGATCGTGCCTAGTTTGGGTAGTGACTATGGTTATGACAGCTCAGATCAATCTTCAGCATAAAAGAACAGCTTTGGTCCAAGAACCTTACCTTCGGAAGATTTCTATGTAGATGTAATGTTTTAATTAACACCAATATGGATCCGCATTTTGCATTTGACCCGATGTTTGCTACTTTTAGTAAAATTGAAATGACAATCTTGCGTGTCATGCCTCGAGCCCTAAAATGTTTCGAATAAAACTACTTGTTTGCAGCCTTGCCATTCCCAAATCTTGGTGGGATTATACTGTCTTCGTATGAAGATCAAACCTATCAATTTGACCTCTTTCTTTTGAAATGATTAGCACGCTTTGTCGAGCATCACACCCGTGATGTTTTCTTAGCAAACATGCCTCTCGGGCACCAACATGCTTACCAAAATGGAAAGTCCACTGTGATTTGTTTACACAATGTTGTTTACGATATCGGAAACGCATTCATTCAAAAATAATTTTGTTTGGGTGTTTTCTCGGATTTCTAGGATACTTTTGAACACGTACCTTTCGATTCCATATTGGAAGCCGCATGGATTGTCCTATTTTTCTTTCAATGATTTCCAATTGGATTTACCAAATGCTCAAAAACCAACATCTCTTCTCGGCATTACGTCAAGCAGCGATTAGGAAATTGAGTGTTTGTGGATGCCCCCCCTGCGGGAGTCTTGCCATGACTTTTGAGGAATCTCGTAGCAGAAACGCAACTGAGATAACTCCATGTGGTTTTCCTACTTATGAATTTGTCCATCACAAGCCACAACAGGCTGCTTCATTTGTATATCTTAGCTGAGAATCTGACTGTATAGCTTTGAAGCATTTGATATGTAACTACCCAGTTTTTACGCAACTGCGTTTCCGAGTACTCGGTAAACACTTGATTAAGTGAAACTGACTTAAGAAGCCTGAATCTTCAGGATGTTCTGTTGTTCTGAACCCGTTGTGGCAAGTAGCTATAGGCTTACTTTACGCTTTATGCGTTTTTTACAGTGCCCTTTTCAGGGCACTGTTTGAACCCGTTGTGGTACGCTTATGCGATTATGTCGACCCTATTCCCTTACCTTCCCTTTCCCTATCCCATCCCTTATTCCTCCCTTCGCTCTCCCTCAGGTAAATGATGAATAGGCTCGTATGCATGGCGATGGCACAAATTTCCCAAATGGAGGAGAACGTGCCTCTTGAGCCGACCTACTGATACCTGATATTTCATATTCGAGTTTATTAACTATTCTGTTATTGTTTGGGCTCGGATAAAAATCTATTGAGATCAGACTAGTATGCTTCTTCAAATTATACAAAAAAAACGGGAATTATTTTTTATTAACCCTTTCCACAAAGAATTCTTTCAAAGCATATTGCATGATTTACTTCTGAAATTCCTTTTTTTTGTCCAAAAAAATATCCACGAGTTTGAGCAGAAATTTCTTTGGGGATTGTTTCAAAAATTCGGTCAGAGATTCCTTCCGAAATTATGTCTGACGTTTATTCAGAATTTTCTACAGAGATTCCTTTAATACAACGTTCAGCGATGCATTCAGAAACTATTCCAGAGTTTTTCAGAAAATGTTTCAAAAGTTCCTTCAAAATTTTTTACTGGGGTAACTTTGAAAATTCTTCCACCAATTTCACCAGAAACTTCCAATTTCTCCATAAATTCCACTAGGGATTCCTCTAGAAGTTTCAAATTTTTTGCCAGAAAATCTTCCTGGGATTTCTTTAGACTCTTTTGGAATAAAAAAATGTTAGATCCATTCATGAATTTTCTGCAGAGATTCCTATAGAAACTTCCTTTAGAAATTTTTCAAGGGATTCTTTCAGACATTATAAATTCGACTAATGATTTCTTCAAAAATATGTTTGTCTAGATTTTCCTTTCCAGAGATTTCTTTACAAATTTCTTCAAGGATTATTTTGAAAAAACTTCCACAGATTTTTCAGTACTTTTTTATGAACCCTTGCTTCAATCCTTTCTAGAATTCATAGGTTCCTGAAAAAATCATCCAATGATTTTTAAAAAATCTTTCAGGGACTCCTTTGAGAACTTCTCATAGATTTACTTTTAAAAATCGTCCAGGAATTGCTCAAGAAATTCAGTCAAAAATTCTTAAACAAAATCTTCTAAGTATTCCTTTCGACTTTGGAATGTCCTCCAGATATGTCTCCAAGAACTCCTTAAGAAAGTTCGATAGCTTCCGAAAATGTTGCATGGATTCCTTTAGAAAATATTTCAAGAGATCCTTTTAAACATTCTTGAATAGATTGTTCCAGAAATTCATCTATTATTTTTTTTCAGATATTTTTTTACGGAGAAACCAGAATTTTTTTCAACGCATTTATCTAATAAAACCTTCCATGAACTTTTTCATAAATACTACATGGATTTTTTTTTAATATTCACAGATACATTGAGAATCAGAAAATCAGAACTCACTCAAAATTTGCTCAGAAGCATTCTGAAGAATTTTCTTTAAGGGTTACTTTGGAAACTCTACAAGAGATTATTAAGGAAATTCAGAAGATTTCTTCACATTCCTTTAGCTATTCCTTCAAGACATGTCTTTTGTTCCAAGGATTTCTTAAGAAAGTCTAAGAAAATCCTTCAAGGATTCCTTCAAATATTTTTCTACAGAGTCTTTTAGACTGTAGAAAGACTGATTCTTTGAAGGATTATTATATTTAAAATATTCCTGTTTTTTTTCAGAAATTCTTCCAGAAATTCAATTAGAATTTCCTTCAGATTTTGTTTTACAGTAGACGTTCGGTAAGTGCAACATGTTTACGTTTCAGTAACGACAAATGTAATTCGCTAACTGCAATGACTGACAGCCGTCAAACAGTTGTCAAATGCTGTTGGACGCAGCCAGAATGCACTCAAAAACATCGCAATGCAGCTGTAGATCATCCGAAAAACATCGAAACTCTGTTGACGTTTTGTTTTTGTCAGATAACGGCGCGATAACTGCAAAATTAATGCATTTAGTGGACTTGCACTTAAAAAGCATCGCAGTTAAACCGTTTGCATCGAGCGAACGTGTACTATAATTACTTCAAAAAATCCAGCAGGGATTTCTTCAAAAGTTGTTGTATGGATTCTTTCAGAAGTTGTTCCAGCAGTTTCTTCAGAAATTGTTCAAGCGCTTTCTTGAGAGATTCCTCCAGGAATTCATCCATAAGAATGTACCAGTAGAGGGCTAAGCTAAGGGATCTGTAAATGATATCGCCAGAGAATACACCCCATATACTCCGCTCATCGTGATCATCAAGAGATATTATCATCGCACCACCAAATCGAAATCGTCGCTTGAAGCACATGCGAAGTAAATTTTAATCAATTATTTCTGTTGCGCATCAATAAGTTAATTAAGAGCTATAATATGCACTTATCCAAATTGAATTGCAACATTTCTAAGAGGGTTAAAATCAACTTTCGCACCACCGGTCACTTCGGATTTCATGCAAAAGCATAATATTTATAAAAAGCTGGCTGTCCCGGCAAAACGTTGTCTTGCCTAGATGCGATAGTTTGACAACTGTTGAGGTCATTTCTGCACCGCATTCTAGATTGATTTAATTTTGATCATGCTGAATTTGTTCCCGGCTCATAAAAAATCAGTATTTTCACAATTATCATACCTTTTAAATGATTTTCGTAATTTTTACTGTATATAAATACAGCCACCATTAATGCGAATCAAACCCTGCACCTGATCGGTTAACCCGTTCGTGAGTTTTGTTGCCTCAAAGGGACTTTAAACTCATTCTTATATATATAGATATATAGATGAAGTCTGAAAGGGAAGTATGAGAATAAGGTAAATATATAACACTAAACATGTCATAAGCAGTGCTGAAAATGTCCTTATGGCATATCTAAATTCAACCACCTGCAGCTCATTTTTGAAGTTGAACCTTAGAATATGTTATATTATAAACTTGTGCGACTAGACCAGTTCTACAAAGAGGTCATAGAAAAACCGCACTTTTTTGAAAATTTATGGTAAATGTCACGGACTACCTTCGAAAAAGGCCAAATTAATGTTTATGGTGAATATCAACCAGCATTTTTCGAAGGTAGTCCGTGACATTTACTCTTAAATATTCGAATAATAGTGGTTTTCCGTGACATTCTTGTAGAACTGCCCTAGCCGCAGAAAAAAATCATAAACCATATTCTCTGGTTCAGCTTCAAAAATGAGCTGCAGGTGTATGTCGAAAATAAATTTTCAGCACTGGTCATGAGGTATGCGCTATTATGGGTGCTCCACAAAACAATTTATTGATATTAAGTGCTTCGCGTGTTGAAAGCTGAAAACCCCTGCATTATCAGTTATCATAAAACAAACTGCATGTTCAAAACTGATTGGATATTAAAATTTAACCATTATAAAAATGTACATGAAATCAAGGTAAAATGTACATAAAATCGAGGGTCCACTAAATCGAGGTATACACATGTATTGCGTGCATCCTTATACCACTCCTGATTGGCTTGGAATGCCGTCTAGGTACTCCATGAGGTACTCCCACAGAGACGTAGGTCTTGGCAGCAATGGAAATAGTTTAGTAAGTCGAGGAACGTAGTCCTGTCTGCTTCTTTGGTTGGTTGGTTTGTTGATTGCCACTCTCTTCTGATCACTGTTGAGCAGATTACACAGCGTAACAAAAATTAACTTTTGGGCTGTCTCAAGAGCAAACTTATGTGTCTCTGAAAGATTTTGGGCCGCTGAATCAGAATCCGGGCTCAGATTTGCTCCAGCACGTCACAATTTTGTGCTATACCTCAATGTATAGGGCAAAATATGCGATTTTGGGCTTTTTTGACTGCCAGCCATTAAGCATGGAAATATATTTTTTTCAAACAATCAAATGGTAAATTGGTTAATTAACATCTAAATTAACGACTCATGCAAAATATTTCGTTTTACCAAATTAAATTTGATAGATTTAAGCATTTTATGTTAGTATGTAAACTTGCATGCAACTTTTGGAGGGTGACTTGTATGGGAAATATCGTACCTAACAAATCACTCAAAACTATGAAATTCGATTTGGTAAAACTAAATATTTTGCATGAGTCGTTAATTTAGATGTTAATTAACCAATTTACCTTTTGATTGCTTAAAAAAAATATTTCCATGCTTAATAGCTGGCACTCAGAAAAACCCAAAATCGCATATTTTGCCCTATAAATTGAGGTATAGCACAAAATTGTGACGTGCTGGAGCAAATCTGAGCCCGGATTCGGATTCAGCGGCCCAAAATCTTTCAGAGACACATAAGTTTGCTCTTGAGACAAAAAAATGTTGCGCTGTGTTATAGCACTCATTACCGCCCCCACGGAATGCGAAAAAAGGTAAAGTTCTCAGTTAATAATTGTGGAAGAGGGAGACAGTCAGGATAACTCGACCAATGTCGGGCGAGAATAATATTCAACAGTGAACTGGAAACTGGAGAAGCATCGCCCTGAACTGACATAAATAGTGCTCTAGTTTACGCTCGACGATGGAGAAAAGTTACTTTGTAACCATAAGATATCATGGTAGGTATTTTATGAGCAGCCATATTACAAGTCTATACAGTGTACACATTATTGCATGGTGTTAAAAAAATACTGTGAATTACACTAATCAAACAGGTAGACAAGACCTCAAAACCCAGACACAGTAATTGCGGTGGCCCTCAAGGGCCATTTTGGTAGCTGCTACATGCGCATTTAAATGTATACACGTTAATTTCATTACAAGGCGAGCACTGGCACTGAGCAGATTACACATGTCTGTTTGTGTTTTGAGAAAGCCCTGCAGAATAACATCAATTTAATTAAAAAAGCTCATAAGGGCGCATTGCTCGAATCAAATGTTTTACCATATTGGGCCGATTCATTTCCGACAACCTTGAACGCGTTTATTCCATTCCACTCACCTGTTAGGCCGTTACAAATATTTATTTCACTTTTTGTCCCACCACTCTTTGGTGTGTCGAGGGGGGGGGATAAAAATAATAAAGCATTTAATCTACAAAATTCTTAAAAACTCATCGGATTTGTTAAAGAATTTTTAGCAAGACCCGAAATTTTGATAAATATTTTTAATCTGCCCCCTCAAATGCAAAATCCAGCCAAAATTTTTTGAAGGGGGGGGGGGACAAAAAGTCAAAATTAAATTTGTATCAGCCTTATGTAATTTCCCTCGATTGCCGGAACCGCCGCTCTCGACGGAAAGCAAAAAAAAAAATCATTGATTAAATTATGGATCATCTGCCGAAAAAAAAACACAGCACCCCCATCCCCATCATGCGGACCGAGCTTTCGCTTGCTCTTGAGCGCAGAACAATTTTCTCGGAATTGTAAACACACCGCCAAGGAGACCCGTAAAAGCCCACTCGGCCGATTCACTCTGTTGGCCTAGCGAGCCATGTTTGGTCTATTTTTTCACCTACACACTTCGGTGCCTTGAGCCGGCAAAGAGCGAAACACACATCTCATCTCTGTTGCTTTTGCATTTGTTTTGTTGTCGGCAGATTCTCACCCTTCAATCGATCATTTCGTGTGTAGGTACACTGAACGAAACCCCCCGCCCAAGATCGACTGAGAGGCGATACGATCACGCCCCTTAACGACATTCGGTCGGAAACCGTATGGTCCACCGACCGAATGATGTCATCTTTAAATCGGATGACAGTGATATGGAAATAGATTGTCGACCATATGGTCGAGCAACTTTGTTTTTTAGCGATTGATAACAATAATGTCACCGCTATCTTTTTCAAAAAAATATGCGCTTAGTGGCCAGGGTACCCTTGCGGGCACCCTCTTCAAAAAATATGACATGTCCAAAATAGGACTTGCGAAGAAAAACCGTCAATGTCCCGGGTGTCACGATTAAGGAACTTGTTACGCTATCGATGGATAAATTTGGTGCATCTGTGTTGCCCTCGCTCTGCAACTAATATTCATTCACATAGCGTGCGTCGACTCATACGCGAATAAGATGATCGTCATCCGCTTTTTGGGATGATTGCCGTATGACTGATTCGTCATTCGAAAACACGATTTTGGTAATTTGGACTGGATGGTCGGACAAATCAGTCGATTTCGGGATGGGGTTTTCGTTCAGTGTAGGTAGGTAGACCTAATGTGTTGCATTTGTACCAATTGGGACGCCAAAATTGGAGGAGTTTGTAGGGGTCACTTATGAGGGTCCGAGGTATGTAGTACTGTAAATTAGTAGTGAATTGATCACTTTTGTGCAATGCGTTTAATGTTGGAATCCAATTTTGAAATTTGCACACACAAAGTCACGAATCTGGTGAATAGAGCAATGAATCAGGGAGAATCTGTTTATTAGGAATTTATTTATTCTTGTAAAAAATCGAAATAACAGTTTTAGTCCGCGAGGTTTTGAGATTTCTATTCAAGTTGGCCATGGTACACCGAGAAAAATTTCTACTCAATGACTGAGTTGGCCTTACTCAGAAATCGAGGAATCCTTTGTTTTCTTACTCAGTTTCGGCTAAAAGTGGGACAACCCATTGGCAATGGGTTGTCCCACTTTTAACGGAAACTGAGTAAGAAAACAAAGGATTTTTCGATTTCTGAGTAAGGCCAACTCAGTCACTGAGTAGAAATTTTTCCCTGTGTAACGAACCAATGCCTATACAGGCGAAGCTGTAAACTTATGGGTATTCTACAAAGCGGGTGTTGAGTTTAATTCCAGGATTGTATCTTTTAAATAGATAAATTCATGACGTCCTTGGGCATAGATTAGCATCGTATCAGCAACTAGATATACAAAATCAAAATAGTCAAATAATAAAAAAGACACTCAATAAAGTTTAATTTTTCTTCTCATTTTTTTTTGTATTTTCCGAAACATTGAATATTTGTTGCAATTATATAATTAAAGCAACGTTATGAATTTCTCCGAACATCTGACAAGCTGCATCGAAAATCATTTTTATCATTCGGTTGACCAGAGCCAACAAACTATTCACCTAACTATATTGAACAGCAACAGACATAGAGATACAGATAATCAATACGCACCGCACACAGAGCCCATTCCGAACACCAATTAACCGACTTGTTTCGCTGCAGAAACGTGACCGCGCATTATCATCTTATCCTGCTGTTTTAAAATTCCACTCAACCAATTAGCGATGGTTGGCGAACGAGCTGTTCAAATAGACGGTTGCCGATTTCGATTGGATGTACGCGTCAGGTAGACAGTAAAGTCATCACCGAAATGTAACTTCCGCGGCCGATTAAGTTAAATGCACACCGAATGGGAGATGAGTACTACTGTTGAACAGGGTAGGTTTTCGCACTCGGTGAAGTTATCCACGGGTGCACACGGAAACGTGACTCTGAAGTCGACTTTTCGGGCCCGTATGATGTTGATCATCAATATTATCTCATTTTTTCGATCATCCTAGATAGCTGTGTACTGTCGGTAGGGTTAGTTCAACTGGCTAAGAATAGCACTATTCACGAACTGTTTGTCCCCGTGGTAGGAGCCCACTAGTCAGGTGACCCCAAATTCATGATGTTATGCGGCTTTATTCTGAACGTGCCTAAGAATGAATGGTTAGGGGAGTCTAATAAAAATCTAACCGCAAACGGAGTCTGTAGAGTACCAAGGCACCCTCCACAGCATTTTGCCCTTACTGTGCTGACCGGAGCAATTGCACAATGGACCTTGTAATTCTCCGAGACAATCAGCAGTCCGTCCTTAGTTTCAAACTTTAGGCTGCATAAGAGCGGGATCATTACTTACTTACTTTCAGTCCTGACCGCCCATGGTTGTGCAGAGGGCCGAATTAAAGGATCCCCAACCTGGGCGACTGCCCGTCTTCGCCTTGACTTGTTCTGCCGACTTTCTTTATACCCTGTTGAGACTGCGTCGCCACGAGCCTCAGAGTCTGCCCCTGCTGCAATGTCCTGCTGGGTTCAAACTAATGCTTGTTTGCAGATTTCGTTTCCACCCCTGCGTTAAGTGTGGCCGACCCATCTCCACTTTCGCTCCCGAATTTCTGTCGCTATCGGCTTTTGATGACATCGACGATGGAGCTCCACGTTGAAGATCCGATTGTGTGGCCACCATTCATGAATTATATACCGCAGGCATCTATTGATGAAGACCTGCAGCCGCTGTGTGTTCTCCAATGATACACACCAAGTTCGAGTTGAAAATTCGGATTTTAATGCGTCTACTAATCTGATTGTTTTTCCATACATTTCTCAAACTCGCAAAGACAGCCCTCGCCTTTAACCGTACACCTATCAGAAGGCCAGCTCCTAGAAGCTGTAGGATTGACCATGTTTACATCCAACGATTTGGTCTTCATGACGATGGTTTTGTTACCTGTTGCCGAGGAGCGATCGGCAAAATCATCGAGCTTACTTTGCATATCAGAGCGCCGTTGAGCTAAGGGCCTGTCCATAAACTACGTAGACTCTGAAGGGGGGACGGGGGGGTCTGGCCAAAGTCTACGCTCCATACAAATTTCGAAAATTTTGTATGAACAAAAGTCTACGGAGGGGGAGGGGGGGTTCTGAGATGGCCCAAAATGAGTCTACGTAGTTTATGGACAGCGCCTAAGAGAGCAACGTCATCAGCCTGTTCGAAGTCATTTAGGTGCTCCATGGTAATGGGCTGCCGCAGCAACCCACGATTTGGATCACGATCAATCGCACCTACCAGGATCTCGTCGATCACGATAAAGAACAGTAGCGGTGACAGGATACATGCTTGCCTCACTCCAGCAATGACCCGGATGGGGCAGGACAAGGCACCGTTGTGCAATACTCTGCACGAAAAAGCCCTGTACTGTGCTCCAATGAGGCCGATGATATTCTCAGGGACATCCTTGCACCTGAGGGCTCCCCACAAGTGTTCATGATTGAAACGGTCGCAAGCTTTTTCGTTATCAATGAATACCAGGTCGAGAGATTCATGAAATTCATCGATTTGTTCCAAGATGATACGGAGCGTGACAATATGGCCCACACATGATCGTATGGCACGGAATCCTGCTTGCTGCCGTCGGAGAGTTGCGTCAATCTTCTCCTGTATCCGGTTAAGGATCACAGCAGAGGACTCTGAGAACGATACACAGTAACATAATGCCCCGCCAATTATCGCATACAGTCAGGTACCCTTGCAAGGACACCTTGCATCCAAGCGACCGGAAATGTCACGGTTTCCCATATGTTGCAAAACAGTTGATGCAGCAGTTGTGCAGATACTAGGGGTCAGCTTTGAGCATCTCGGGTGATATGCGATCGACCCCCGGGGCCCTGTTAACACGGGTAATGCGTTGCACCCTTGGCGGGTCATGCTGAGGTGTTGGTGGCATGGCCGACACTTGAAAAAGGTTTCCAAAGTGCTCGATCCTGCGTTTTAGCTGGTTAGCCGGGTCAATAGCTATCCAGATGTGTCCTTCACGGGCATCGTAGCGTTCATCTTAGTCCCACTAAGGCGACACGAAACATCGTAGAGGATGTCACCGGTGTTTGTGGCTTTCTCGCCTTCGTCGACTAGGGAGTCCGCCTACGCTCTTTTGTTCCGTGTACATGAGTGCTTCTCTTTCTTCTCGATAGCCGAATAGCGCTGACGGGCTACGGCTTTGGCTCTTCGTGTTTTCGGTCGCTTTATTGCGGCTTTGGCGTTCCTTCGCTCCTCTATCTTCCTCCAGGTGTCATCTATGATCCACTGCGTAGCTCACTCAAATTAAGCTGATTGTGGAAACGACCAAGGATTGGCAGAGTTATCCCTGTAAGTTTGACTTTTCGGTCCGGATAAATTATAAGCGGGGTGATACCATTTCATCCAACGTTTCGACCCTTGGTTTGGGTCTTCTTCAGGGAGGTTATAGGGATACCGCTACGTTTGTATCGCCGGTTGCTTGGCGTAGGGCTGTCGGGTTTGGTGAATTTATGCTTGTGTTGGCTATTTGTGGGTAGATGGTGAGGGTGTAGTTTACAATAATTTGTTCTACCACTGCGCCGAACACTGTCATTGTCATGGCGTCTAGACACTGAATACTCCGCTTATAATTTATCCGGACCGAAAAGCCAACCATAGAGGGATAACTCACTCAAATAATTCTCGCCGGTGGCGATGAAGGTGTTCTTTATGGCTCTCCATTGATCTTCCACGCTCCGAAATATCCACAGCACGGTTCTCCAACTCCTCGATGAAGGACCTTTTCACCGCATCGTCCTTCAGTCGGCGTGTGTTGCACCGGCGCCCGATTTTCTCTTCCTGTAGGTGGATCCTCGCAATGTGCAGCCGGATCACGCCACTAAGGAAATGATGTTCGGACGCAATGTCGGCGCTACGTTTGTTCCGTACATCAAGAAGGCTCCGTCTCCATTTCCGGCTGATGCAGATGTGGTCGGTTTGATTTACCGGACGCCATCACGGGAAACCCATGTCACTTTTTGTAGTGGTCGATGAGAAAAGAGTGATCCCCCAATCATCATGTCATTGTTGCCAAATAGCTGCAAATAGCTCACCGTTCTCGCTCATTTCTCCGAGACCATTGTGTTCTATGACGTGCTCATCGGAGCACGACTATGACGAGTTATCGGAACCAACCTTTGCGATGAAGTCGCCCATGAGGATCTTGATATCGACTTTCGAAATCTTGTCCAGGACAGCATTCAGTTGACTGTAAAAGTTCTCTTTGTCTTGCATTTCAGTAGCATCGGTTGGCGTGTAACATTGGATCATGGTAAGGATTCGAACCCGTGTTCTGAATCTGGCAACAATTATCCTCTCATCAATAGGTTTCCACTCCATAAGCGGAGCTTGTGCATAAGCGCTGAACAGGAAACCAACTCCAAGATAACGAGGAGCATGTTCGTCTCGTAGGCCAGAGTATAGCATATTTTGACCCGACGCCAATCTGTGTCCTCCACAGTTCAGCCAATAGACTTCGCTCAGTACTAGGATCTCAAGCTTATACGGCAAGCCTCATGGGCTAGTTTTGCCAGTTTACCCTGCCTGGCTAGGGTGAATACATTTCCAATTTCCAATTTTTGTTCGTTGTTTCAAGCTGAAAGGCGTTACCATTGTAATCTTTCATTTTCGGTTTCTATAACGATTTTTGGGTTTCGAGAATAGTTGGTTGTTGGCCTAAGGTCCCATATCCACCGTGATGGGGCGGCCACCTTAGATATAGCTTTCGGTGGAGGAGTATTTCATGCTCAGCCATTGGATACCAGAACAGACGCTATTTGAGCCGCACCTCTTTGGTGAACAGACGCTCCGGACGTAGCTCCTCAATCTATCTGAAGTTAGAAGGACAACAGTGTCCACGCCCAAGCTGCACTACCAGCTAACACACAACTCTTAGCTGGCGGTCTTTGTCATTGCTTGAACCGTAGAAGCCCATCCCAATGTAGTTGAGAGATCGGTAGTTCCACACGCCGCTTGGCCGGTGTCTAGAGGCTAGTGATCTCAATGGGATCTGTATTGCGCGAATTATCCAGCCTTTACCGATCATCAATGCTATTACTTTCGTAGTAAAAACTCGTGGTATAATATTTTTGTTTTGCTACGTGCAACTGTTATGTTATTGTGCAGAAACTTATATACAATCTAAATCGTATCTTAGCGTTTTCTTTTAATCTAGTCTTATCGTAAATCTGGTATAATTCATTTTAGTATACCTACATATACATGCCCATATTGAACTTTCAAGCCACGGCAAATTGAGCCAAACAATCATTAACCTACTGGCACGGAGTACCTTTAAAAGGCCTTTAAAAACAGTAACCGTTCAAAATATGACGATGCACATACATCATCGAAGCTCATCATCGTCCATATCTACACTTTTCGAAACTGATCCAACAATATGGTTATTTAGTGTGATCGCGAAATGAGCGGCGGTGTTGTACCTCTATAATTTCAAGATCCACATACAGAAAACCACGACAACGACACTACTGTACAGCAACGTGACGGCTCATCCGTCCAAAAATCAAAACGTGGTGTCCGGTGGTGGACTGATGATCAGTTCAAATGTGGGTAATTGGCCAAAAGAAGCCGACTTACGCTGCCACCACAGTCCGTCGTCGAACGACCAATACGATTTGTGATGAGCTGAGTGGTGTGACCTCCTCCCGGCAATCGGCAGCGTACGTTTCGAAGCTACGCTACTGTTGTTGCTACCATTAGCACGATCAACCGGAGCAACAATCACGCGGTGAATCTCCTAAAAAGTGTTTCCGATCGACTGTGCGGGGGTACATCGAGATAGACCTCAAAGTAGGGTACGCAACGCATCGTACATGTACCTACCGAAATGGTGATCGTAAGTACTGAATTGTTTCCGCTCCGATTGGAATTTCAAGATCGCTTGTCATAAAAACTGTAGCATCGTTGTTGTCGTCATTGCGTTGTCCACCAAACCAAACTAGGTATGAGCGCGGTAATGCTCGGTTGATCCGCAATTACTTAAGGCGGACCGAGGTTGTTCGCTCGCTGGACGGTGGTGGCGCATCTCTACCGCCGCGTCGATGGTTATTTAGGTTTTGATTTGCATAGGAAACATCCAACAAAGTCTTGCGTGCTATTCGCGGCGAATTTGGAGCGTGGAAGATTGCGAAGAAGCTTTCCTCCTCCGGGGAGCTACCAAGGGGTGGTAAGTATTTGTGTTATTTTCATTCCTTTTTTCTTACTTCCAATTTCGGTTACTCAATCGGTCGGACACAGGCAGCAGCAGTAGCAGCAGTAGCAGTAAATAGGTACGTGCGTGATTTCATAATTGGCTTACTAGCCCACCATGACCACTGCACTGCCGGCCGGCGGGCTGCTGGCTTGCCACTGCATTCCATCAAGGCAGATTGCCAGCGGACCGACCGATGAAGATGTTCAACGATATGTTGGACATGCAATAAAATTAGGGATCGGTTAGCATTTTCCGAGCCGGGTATTTATCTTTTATGGATTTAACAGCGACACGCTGGGAATGAAGAGCACTGCAAAGTTGTGAACAAACGGTCGTCGTTGTTGCATCATGACAGCGATACCTCCTGATGCAGAATTGATTTTCTGACTCAATGCCTGATTGTTCATTTAAGAGATTATGAAATGGTAAATAACAGCCAGAAAGATTGCCATAAATGTTGGCAATATCTTACTTCTACACTATGAAACGCATCTAGATTCGGAATACTTTAAAATGTCAACGCATCAATGTGATACTTTTACCTATCTTGTAGATCCTTGTAGATGGAATCACTGCAGATCCTTAGAACTCCCAGATGTTCTAGATGATGTAAATCTTTTTCAGGGGATTTTATTGTTGTTGTAATATTTTTTTCGTATTGATGACTTACACGCTCAAATGCTACATATTATCTTTTGACCTATGAGCTGTGAGAAGAAGAACGCAGCGAGGGCGGTAATGCTGCAGCAAGGGACTCGACAGAACGTGGCACGTTATAAACAGAAGCGGAAACAGCAGACCCGCCTCTTTCGGGAGAAAATGCGCCGCCTGGAAGAAGCGGAGTATGAAGAAATGGAACTGCTGTGCCGTTCCCAAGAAACACGAAAGTTCTATCAGAAGCTCAACGCATCCCGCAACGGCTTCGTGCCGCGAGCAGAAATATGCAGGGATAAAGACGGAGGCCTCTTGACGAACGAACGTGTGGTGATCGAAAGGTGGAAGCAGCACTTCGATCAGCACCTGAACGGCTTGGAGAACGTAGGCACGGGTGCCCACGGCAACGGAGGAATCGACGACACCCGTGCAGCGGAGGACGGAAATGAATCAACTCCCACGCTGAGGGAAGTTAAGGATGCCATTTACCAGCTCAAAACCAACAAAGCAGCTGGTAAGGATGGTATCGCAGCTGAACTCATCAAGATGGGCCCAGAAAAGTTGTCCACGTGTCTGCATCGGCTGATAATCTGGGAAGCCGAACAGCTACCGGAGGAGTGGAAGGAAGGGGTAATCTGCCCCATTCACAAGAAAGGCGACCATTTGGAATGTGAGAACTTCAGGGCCATCACTATTTTGAATGCTGCCTACAAAGTGCTGTCCCAGATCATCTTCCGTCGTCTGTCACCTAAAACGAATGAGTTCGTGGGAAGTTATCGAGCCGGCTTCATCGACGGCCGGTCGACAACGGACCAGATCTTTACCGTACGGCAAATCCTCCAGAAATGCCGTGAATACCAGGTCCCAACGCATCCCCTGTTCATCGACCTCAAAGCGGCATACAACAGTATCGACCGTGCAGAGCTATTGAGAATTATGGACGAAAACGGCTTTCCTGGGAAGCTGACTAGACTGATTAAAGCAACGATGGACGGTGTGCAAAACCGCGTAAGGGTGTCGGGTGAACTATCCAGTTCATTTGAATCTCGCCGGGGACTGCGACAAGGTGATGGACTCTCATGCCTACTCTTCAACATCGCTCTGGAAGGTGTGATGCGACGAGCCGGGCTCAACAGCCGGGGAACGATTTTCACAAAATCCGGACAATTTGTGTGCTTTGCGGACGACATGGACATTATTGGCAGAACATTTGGAACGGTGGCAGAACTGTACACCCGCCTGAAATGCGAAGTAGCAAAGGTCGGGCTGGTGGTGAATGCCTCAAAAACAAAGTACATGCTGGTAGGCGGAACCGAACATGACCGGATACGTCTGGGTAGTAATGTTACGATAGAAGGGGGTTACTTTCGAGGTGGTGGAGGAATTCGTCTACCTCGGATCCTTACTGACGGCTGACAAACAACGTGAGCCGTGAAATTCAGCGGCGCATCATCAGCGGAAGTCGGGCCTACTACGGGCTCCAGAAGAAACTGCGGTCGAAAAAGATTCACCCCGCACCAAATGCACCATGTACAAAACGCTTATAAGACCGGTGGTCCTCTACGGGCACGAGACATGGACCATGCTCGAGGAGGACCTGCAAGCACTCGGAGTTTTTGAGCGACGCGTGCTAAGGACGATCTTCGGCGGTGTGCAGGAGAACGGTGTGTGGCGGAGAAGGATGAACCACAAGCTTGCTACGGCGAACCCAGCATCCAGAAAGTGGCCAAAGCCGGAAGGATACGGTGGGCAGGACATGTTGCAAGAATGCTGGACAATAACCCTGCAAAGCTGGTGTTTGCAACTGATCCGGTTGGCACAAGAAGGCGTGGAACGCATAGAGTACGATAGGCGGACCAGGTGGAACGTGACCTGGTGAGCATTGGGCGCGACCGAGGATGGAGAGCGGCAGCCACAAACCGAATATTGTGGCGTACTATTGTTGATTATGTCTTGTCTTAAATGTGATGTTCAACAAATAAATGTATGTATGTATGTTATGCAATGTCATGTACGCCGAGATGTTGAGGCAAGAGTTCCCGGCGGGGGTGCTCGGCTTTGCTGACGACATTACGCTCGAAGTCTACGGTGAGACGATCGAAAAAGTGGAGTTGACTAGGACTACCTACCACTCGATCAGGGTTGTGGAGGCGTGGATGAGTTCCAGGAAACTGGAGTTGGCTCACCACAAAACTGAGGTGACGGTTGTAAACAACCGGAAGTCGGAGCAGCAAGCGGTGATCAGTTTAGGCGATTACACTATCACGTCGAAGAACTCCGTCAAACACTTGGGCGTATGCCTGTAAAAGAGCCTCCACAGCTATCGCGGAACTGTCCCGGATGATATCCAATAGCTCTGCGGTGTACGTCAGTAAGCGCAAACAACTGGCTAGTGTCGCTACGTCCATACTGAGGGCTGACCGGCTTGGCGTGGGGCACTGCGTTAAGTACCGAAAGCTACTGTGATAAGCTGGATAGTACTTACAGGCTGATGAACCTGAGGGTTGCGAGCGCGTACCGTACCGTGTCACAGGACGCGCTCTGCGTCATCACTGATATGGTGCCTATGAGCATCCTTATCAGGGAGGACATGGAGTGCTTCGAAAAGCGCGGCACAAGAGGCATACACAGGACTACCAGGATAGCCTGTTCTTTGGTCAAATTGCAGCACGCGAGGGACAGTTCCACAAAAGGAAGGTGGGCATATAGGTTGGTTCTGAGGGAAGATAGTTGGATTAACAGGCGCCATGGAGAAGTAACATTCCACCTGACACAGGTCCTTTCCGGCCATGGTTACCAGTCACACAGAGAAATATTTCTACTCAGTGACTGAGTTGGTCTTACTCAGTTTCCGATAAAAGTGGGACAACTCATTGGCAATGGGTTGTCCCACTTTTAGCTGAAACTGAGTAAGAAAACAAAGGATTTTTCGATTTTTGAGTAAAACCAATTCCAAAAGCCACTGAGTAGAAATTTTTCTAGGTGCAAGAAAAAATAGCTTGAAATTTGTATGTTTGTGCAATAAAATTTCCATTACTGCAATGACTCCGGAAGAAACGCATAGGGATAATGATTTTGTTTCTAATTTGCAACTTTTTGCCATCTTTGAGATAAATAAGCTTTGTTTTCCTCCTATATTGAAATATTCACAAATTATTAACTTATTTGAATATGCTTTTGCTAGAAGTTATAAATACTAAGAAGATCTTAAATCGAAAATTTTAGTATGAATCCAACGAGAGCCAGTCAACTTGCTTACTTTAGTGATGACATAAAAGTCTATCAATACAACACTAATAACAGCTATAAACTAGAAATCTTTGTCAAAACTAGTCAAGCATGGTAAGCTCATCAATACCTTCAGCTTTCATAAACATGCTTTAGCAGAACGACTGGATTGTCCGTTCCAACACCTCTGTTTTACGCTCGTTGATGCTCACCACAGAATCTTAGCAATATCTACACAAATTAGTCGATTCAAGTCATGACTGATGATTTTCCTATCGTTCGGTGGCACGCTTGCAATCTGAATCTTTTCATCACCGTGTCTAACGACAAATCTACCCGGGTCGGGCAGATGCATCTCGTTGGTAGCTTGGAGTAAGTGCACCCAAGCAACAGCAACGAGTAGGCATAAAAAATTAAGAGATCAATCACGAAGAGCACAATCAAACATCGCCGCGAAGGGTGCCAATTTGAAAACATGGTGCCAGACTACGACGGCGGCCGCGGCGACCCGACGACGAGCCGGGAGATTATGCAAGCCGTATGTACCTGCGCTAATGGAACTAGTCATTTATGCTCCGGCAGAAACTTCGGTCTACCGCAACAACCCGGTGCCTTCGCCACACTTTGGAGAGCTCCCAACAGACGAAGCCGAAGAGATAAACATAATTTCAATAAATTTTAGCACGGCTGAACCCTGGCGCGGTGCGCGGTCTAGAGTGAATTGTTGGGGCAATAAAATAAAAAGCGCGTCTTGCGTCCGTCTCGTTTGCGTTCGTTTGGATCGGCGGAGGTTCCAACAACGTGCGCGCGCTGGATAATGACCGTATGGGTTCATTGCGCAAATTATTTGTTGCCACAATATTATTTAGTGGCGGTTGGTCCTTCGTAGGTACCGGTGTAATTACGGTGTTTAGTTACTAACTTTGGAACATTGCGTTGATTTTGGTAATGAGACTTTCAAAACAACACGAATTATTGATGTAAATAAATAAAAGCTTTTGATGAATAGATTTGACGATGTTGTTGGTGGTGTTGAGCACCTGAACCACCCACCTTGCTTGCTGTGTTCCATGCTTTCTCCAATAGGATCTGTCACGAAAGTAAGTTTGCAGAATTGTAAAACATGTCCAACTGACACTGAATCAAATGTCAACCATCGCGCAACAATAATGACAATATCGCAACCTGCATTTGTTGTGACTATGTACACAATGCGACGTAGGTTTGTCATAACTTGAACACAATAGGATACACCACGTACACCACGAGTTTGGAGATGTGTTGTGTAAGCCTTCGGGTATCAGAAGGCCGGCTCCAGAGGCACGTTATCCTTCATTTGGGACATTTGTGCCATTGCCATAACAAAAGCCTATTTCATCATCCACCTGAGGGAAAAGGAGGGGAATAAGGATAAAGATGGTGTGTCCCTATCACCCTAGGGAAATAGAAAAAATACCAGAGGGTACCAACGCATAAGCGTACCACAACACAATGGGTTCAAACAGCTCCCTGACTAGACCTGTGCGCCGCCGCGCCACGCCGCCGCCGACGCCGACCGAGGTATCGGCGGCACGCCATACGCCGCTGTTTGTCACGCTGCCGATTTTCATTTTTCGCGCCAATGATCAGTGCACGAGCAAAATTAAGTTTACATAAAGTTGAGATAAAAAATTGTCGCGATTACTATCATAAGAGTTTGACTGCAATAGTTGATTTCTCATCTGCAAATGTAATACGATCATTAGCGAAAAAGGAAATCGATGATTCATATTCAATTACTTTTGCAGTTATAGACGCTAGTCAAAACTATTCTCTAGCAGATTAACATGAGATTATCCAAAAATGGATCGTATTTTGGGAATAATACTAAAGTTATGCCTTTATGATAATAAAATTGGAAAAATTACGTTCCAACAATTTGCAGTCTGGTCATTGGAATTTTGGTTTGTCTGTTTTCTATTTTTTCTGATGTTTTAGACGAACTCTGCAGAAGACTATTATTAGGAACTTCTAATGAAATTTAAAAGGAATTTCAGAGTGCCATTCAAGTACGAAACTCTAAGACCTTTTTTGAATTTCCATTAGATTTCATATATAATTAATTATTCACATTTCTCTAGAAGTTTCTTCCGAGATTCTTTTAGAAGGATTCAATTATGTCTTCAGGAGATCCACCAGAGACTAGCCCGAGATGAACTAGCCTAGGGCTAAAAATCTCGTTAATACAGATAAAAAAAAAATCCACCAGAGATGCCTCCAGAAAATTTTTCACGGATGCCTCCAGAAGTTTCATTATTGATTTTTTTTCTCAAAAGATCTCTCAGGAAGATCTTAACAGAAGTACCTTGATGATGATGATGATGAAAGTGTACCCACCATCAGCGCAAGGATTACCTATGGCTGCAGAATCATTCCCGAAGGGCATGATCTACCTGATGGTTTGTTGTAGCAGGGTGAGTTAAAATCCCTGAATTCCTTCGGTAGTCAACATTAAGTTGCTAGCTCATGACAAAGCACTGGCTACTCCACGAACTTAAGTCCGGTCATCAGTTCATTTAACTCCCTTAGGCTACACCCCCCCCCCCCCCGTGTGTGTGTGTGAACCCCGCAATATAAAAATGGAAAATAATATAATATAATACATAATACATAATCAATGGAAGAAAGTAGGATAGATCGTGGCGAGCCCATAAGTACAGTAATTCACGCAAAACCTGTGGAATTCAGAGTATCTTCTTCTCGTGGTATGGTCCAACTGGGCTTACAATAAAATCTTTTCTACTGTCTGGTTGTAAGAGTAGAAGTGCGTCAAATACATTACAATTGTTGGCGTTGAAAAATCCATCTACTAGTACGTTATGATGTCCTCTCTCCCAACTCTGGCGGAAAATCCACTCCATTATCCACTCCACCATCTGGTGCCATACTGACTGCATGTAGTTACATAAAGTTACATATATTGTTAATATCGCTATTAATTATGATGAAAAATGATATTGAAGTATGCTATAATCAATGAATCAGGTATCAGAAGGCCGGCTCCAGAGGCACGTTATCCTCCATTTGGGACATTTGTGCCATCGCCAAAATAACAGCCTATTTCATCATCTACCTGAAGGAAAAGGAAGGAAAAAGGATTTGGATGGGGATAGGGACAGGTAGGGAAATAGGAAAAATACCCTGGAAGAGGGTACTAACGCACAAGCGTACCACAATGGGTTCAAACAGCGCCCTGAAAAGGGCACTGTAATAACGCATAAAGCGAAAGAGAGCCTATAGCTCTTTACCACAGCGGGTTAAGAACAACAGAATATCCTGAAGATTCAGGTTTCTGAAGTCAGTTTCACTTAATAAGTGTTTACCGAATACTCGGAAACGCAGTTGCGCGAAAACTGGACAGTTACATATCAAATGATACGAAGTTCCATAATCGGATTCACAGCTATCACAGGCAAATGAATCAGCTTGCTGAATATTCGCCATGTGATAGCTGAGTCGGCAGTGGCCAGTCAATGCTTTGACCAGCATGCTGCAATTCTGCTTAGACAGATTAGTTAGATACTTCGCCACCCGTAGAGATGGCTCAGCACTATACAATTTGGTTTGACGACATGACTCCAAACTATTCCAATATTGTCTGTGTTGAGTGACAGCCCAGGTGTGAATCTGAAGCTTAATCCAACACTTCGATATCGGAATAGCTGGCTCAGGGCCAATGAAGTCATGTGATGCTCCAGAGAGAGCTAACTCATCAGCCAATTCATTTCCAGCGATGGAAGAATGACCAGGTACCCATAGAAGGTGAACAGCGTTTGCTGAATTCAGCTCCTCGATTTGAGTTCGACAAGCGATAACTATCTTCGACCTGGAGTAGGCCGAAGCAAGTGCTTTAATAGCAGCCTGGCTATCTGAACAGAAGTATATTACTTTGCCCATTACGTGCTGCTGAAGTGCTGATTGCACTCCGCACATAAGAGCAAAGATTTCGGCCTGAAAAACGGTACAGTGTCTACCAAGTGAATAAGACTGATACAGCCTTAGCTCACGAGAATAAACACCAGCACCTGCTCGACCTTCGAGAAGGGAGCCATCAGTGTAACATACGATGCCGTCTGAAATACTTCTTTCCAGATAACCAGATGTCCACTCTTCCCGGGAAGGGAAGTTCGTGGAAAATGTCCTATATGGAAAATTACAAGCAATTGTTAGATCACTTGGAGCAAGGACAATTTTGTCCCAATTCACCAAAAGTGGAAACAACGAGGTGTGTGTTGAACTGCGGTTCACAGGAGTTTCCTCTAGTAGACCGAGTACCCGTAACCGGTAAGTGCAAGAAAGGGCTTCTTGTTTGAGATGAATGTGTAGTGGGGCAACGTCAAAGAGAACTTCTAGCGCTGCCGTAGGAGTTGAAGAGAACGCTCCAGACATCGCCATTAAGCACATCCTTTGGAGATGGCCTAATTTTGATTGGACCGTTCTCACTTCACCCTTTTGCCACCACACAAGACATCCATAAGCCAATATTGGCCGAACCACAGTTGTGTAAATCCATTTGATATACTTGGGTTTTAGACCCCAAGTTGTACCAAAAGTACGCCGGCATTGCCCGAAGGCCATACAAGCTTTCTTGATTCTGAACTCAATGTGAGGTGTCCAGGAAAGCTTGGAATCAAGAATGACTCCAACGTACTTTACCTGTTCAGTCACATCGGTTTCAGAATCAAAGAGACGCAAAGGTCGAACGCCATTACGGTTTCGCCTTTCCGTGAAAAGAACAATAGATGTTTTACTCGGATTAACCGAAAGGCCATATTGGCGACACCAACCCTCAACTACCTGAAGGGCGTTTTGCATCAGGTCGAAAAGGGTGCTGATGCACATACCAACTAACAATGTTAGGTAGTCGTCGGCAAAACCATAAGTAGGAAAACCGCTATTATTGAGTTGCCTCAATAGCGTATCTGCTACGAGATTCCACAAAAGCGGTGATAAGACTCCCCCTTGGGGGCATCCACAAACACTCAATTTCCTAATCCCTGCTAGACGCAATGTCGAGAAGAGATATCGGTTTTTGAGCATTTGGTGAATCCAATTGGAAATCATTGGAGATATACCATGACTCCGTGCGGCTTCCAATATGGCATCGAAAGGCACGTTGTCAAAGGCACCCTCGATATCTAAGAAAACACCCAAACAAGATTGCTTTTGAGCGAATGCTTTCTCGATATCGTAAACAACCTTGTGTAAAAGAGTCACAGTGGACTTACCAGATTGGTAGGCATGTTGGTTCACATGAAGAGGAACGTTGGCCAGATGAACATCACGGATATGATGATCCACAATGCGTTCTAAGCATTTCAGAAGAAAAGAGGTCAAACTGATAGGTCTGAAACTCTTTGCTTCTTCATACGACGCACGACCCACTTTCGGAATAAACTTTACAGTAATATCCCTCCAGGATTTGGGAATATACCCTGTAGCAAAACTGCAAACAAGTAGTTTTTTCAAAACATGTTTGAAATAATCAAATCCCTTCTGAAGCAAAATAGGATAAATCCCATCTGCCCCAGGAGATTTGAAAGGAGCAAAGCTATTAAGAGCCCACTCAATCGATTCTATAGTTACAATACTCCGAGCCGAAGCTAAAGAATCATAACTACAAGAAAAGACATCAGGATCATCCGAAGATGTAATATCCACACATCCAGGGAAGTGTGTGCTGAATAAGCATTCCAGAACTTCCTCATCAGAGGAAGTCAGATCGCCATTTGGCAAACGAAGTTCGTTCACCCGGAAATCCTTAGATTTCGCAAGGATTTTGTTTAACCGACTGACTTCACTCAAGCTGGAAACATTTGTACAAAGGTTTTTCCAGCCGGATCGTTCAGCAGACCGGAGAGCTTTCCTGTAGGCCTTGCGAGCCGACCTGAAAGCCTCCGAACCAGCCGAACGTCGTCTGTTCCAACTCTTTCTACATTGTTTCCTGAGTTTCGCCAGATCAGAGTTCCACCAAGGGGTTCCTCTTGTGATCTTCACAGACCGTAGAGGGCATGCTTCTTCAAAAGCTTCCATGATGAAGGTCGTTGTAGTATCAACGGCATCATCTAAATCACTTGGAGTGTCAATGGATGGTGAATATCCATGAAATTTGGCTGCAACCAAATCAGTATAAAGCTCCCAGTTTGTTGACCGAGGATTCCTGAAACGCAATGTTTGCGAAGTAACATTTAAATGTTCAAAAAAGATATAGCGATGGTCAGATAAAGATTCTTCATCTGACACATGCCAATTGGTCAGCTCGTGACTAATTCTGCTAGAGCAAAGCGTTATATCTAACACTTCCTCTCTAGCAGATACCATGAAGGTTGGGCGGTTGCCTATGTTAAGTAATGCAAGATCTGTACTACTTAAGTACTCCATCAAACTGGAGCCTCTCAAGTTAATGTCTGAGCTGCCCCAGATGATATGGTGAGCATTAGCATCACTGCCAACAATTAGCGGAAGGCCTTTTGAAGTGCAGTATGCGATGACTTGTTTGAAAGCATCCGTAGGGGATGGTTCATCATGTGGTAAATACACAGAACAATAGACGTATTTCCTGTTGAGGTTTCCAACAGATACATCAATTGTGATAGCACATACATCTCTGGTGGTTAGTTCAGAGATGAGTGTAGCAACTATTGCGTTGTTGACAAGCACACAGGCTCGAGGCATGACACGCGAGTTTGCCATTTCATGTTTACTGAAAGTGGCAAACACCGTGTTCACAAGGTTTCCTAGATAGAAATTTCCCTTACGAAAGTAAGGTTCTTGTACCAAGGCCACTTGGGCTGTACCATTTTGCATAAGTCTGCAAAGATTGATCGTTGCTGTTCTTTTATGCTGAAGATTGATCTGAGCTATCCTAACCGTAGCCACTACCCAAACTAGGTAAGATTAAACTCTTCGCAACAGCAGCACAACAAAGAACAGCAACAATAAAACCAAATCGGTATCGATTGGAAAACGCCAAAGGCGAGGATACACAGAATACACTGTGTAAATCGCATAATGCGAAACCATATAGGTGAAAATTTAAACTAATTAACAACATCTTCATAATCCCGCCCTTATTTAGCCTCAAGTGAGACTAAAGAAGGGCAGCTGATTGTCTCGGAGAAACACAAGGTCCACTGCACCATTGCTCCGGTTAGCGCAGTAAGGGCTACATACTGTGGAGGGCGCCCTGGTACTCCACAGGCTCCGTTAGCGGTTAGGTTTTTATTAGACCCCCCTAGCCATTCATTCCTAGGCACGGTAAGCATAAAGCCGCATCACACCATGAATTAGGGGTCACCTGTTGGTGGATTCTTACCACCGGAACAGGCGGTCCGTAGTGTTATTCTTAGCCAATTGAGACAATCGCTACCGACACTACACAGCTATCTAGGCTGATCGAGAAAAGAAGTTAATATTGATGATCAACTTCATACGGACTCGAACAGCCGAACCATCTGGCACCATCTGGTGCCATACTGACTGCATGTAGTTACATAAAGTTACATATATTGTTAATATCGCTATTAATTATGATGAAAAATGATATTGAAGTATGCTATAATCAATGAAAGTAATAATAAAATATCATATAACAAAACATTATGTAACGACATGATATAAGGTAGCAGTTTATCTGAATGACTATTATTCGCTGAGATATACATATCATGACGTAGTTATGTCCATTATCGGTCTGTTATACAACTTCTTCAAACTGTAATGAAATTTATAGTTAGGTGATATGCACACCAAGTTACAACAATATTTGGTTGTTCAATAATGACTTCTGGTATACAGCAACAAAGATATCTGTTAACAACAGTAGAATTTATTATTAACCCGGGAGCGGTCGCCTCGTGTACTGAGTACACGCACTATGAAAAAAGCTCCCTTGTGGTACATAGCGTGTGCGCGGTGTCGATGAGAGTGACCGAAGACGCGACTGCTCGAGGGTTTAATATAATATTTAGAAAAAAAATGCTATGATCAATAAATAATAATATTTTTGATATATATGTATTGTAATGAACTAAAATATTTGCCACTCCGTCGTACAGTTACAACTTCAATGATCCCTTGATACACCCTCCCAACCTCATTTAGTTAAATAGTCAATAGTATAAATTATTATGATGAAATTTTATGTGGATATATGTTATTATCAATATAATGGAATTATAAAATATAATGCAATGAACTTTAATGTAGCGAGCTGAAATAAGGTATCAATTTGTAGGTAATTTGAATAAGTATTATTCGATGATAAGTAGGGTAAAGAAATGTTATAGTAATAAAATGTCAACGCGAAAGCTGAAATATAATCAATAATGGAACATAATTTAAATGAATATATTATAAGGGAGGAAAGATAATAAAATAAACAACACGCAGCATAATAGTCCAAAAAGGGGTGTGGCTGGTCCTTAAATATACCTGTGGAATTAGGAGAATTTTCTTCCAGATGTTTAATTCAACAGGGCGAATAATAATATCTGCAGCACTCGGTATAATTTACACGGTATGGTTTGTAAGAGTTAGTAAGAGTTTAAGAATCCATCTACAAGTATGAAAAAAAATCTCTGGAAGGCAGTTCATTGCATCTTCCGGATATAATTCCAATAATGCCATTGTCCCATGTGCCTGTCTTGGGTGATATTGATCCCAACATCTTGCTAGCGTTAATTATGATGGAATATATTATTAAAATATGATATAATCAAATATGGAAAATCAATAATCAAACAAAGCTGAATAGAGAACGTAAATGCAAAAGAAAAGTGTCCACAGTAAATCAAACCTTACAATGATCAACAAGAATTTATAAATCAAAATACATAAATTTGAACCTTGAACAGTTGTTAGGGAAAAAAAAATACTTGATAAAGCTTCACTGTAGGTTGATTTTTTCTTGATTTGTCCTAACATGAATTCTCATTTGTTTTGATGTAAAATATGTGTATCTAATAGTATGACACAAACAATATTCATAAGATTGAACTTAAATTGAAATGAACTAAAATGACTATTACTAAAGCAATAGATTAATACTATTGCATCATTATCATTTTGTAATATATAACGAACACAAAACATTGTAAACCGAATGCATTATAACAAGGGGTGAGATGAGGCTATGTGATCCAATATTCTCTTTTGTAGAAGAGATATCAATAAAGAGACATTTTTCAGTGTGAACTGGAAAGCCTTACTAGAAAAACGTACTTCCTGAACTGTTAAATCGAAACGCCATGTATACCATACGCAGCATACTCCGTTCGCAACAGTTTCGTGGTCGTAGCATAGCTCGGTTGTAACAGTATTATATGGACGTAAATTATCTTAAACTAAACTAAACTAAAAATAGAATGCAAATAGAATCTGCATACAGGAAGAGACCAACAAGGAATAGATTCACCGGATAATCATATTCAGTTAGCTCTCCAATGCGCCACTCAAGCTTTTACTAAATGTTCACTCGTTCACATCACTCGCTCGGTCTCTTACACACACTGATGCACGTTGGGCAGTCGCATTCGCTAACTCCAAAAAAAGAAAACTCGTACGACTACGGCACTCGGGACGAAAGGCTATTACACACCAGGAATCATTCATTTTTCATAAGACCGGTCATAAAAGGATCTTCAATCACCAACACTTGAATTCCACCAACAACACTTCATCCAACTTCAAGGCAATTTCTCCAAATTTGAACTCCAGAATCGTCCAACCAAACAAAACGGCAACTGAACCAGAGCATCTTAATGCAAACGTATACTCGTCCACGAAAATCAGTCGAATCGTAATCCTCGGAAACAAATGTTTCTGAAAAAGGAAGAAATTTTTTTTTTCAGATCTTAACAGAAGTACCTTCAGGAAAAACTCCAGGAGTTCCTTCAAAAATTATTTGAGTAGGTTTCAGGAATGTCTAGAGTTTCCTTGGGAACTAGTTCAGGAGTTTCCACAGAGATTCCTCCAGGAGATACTTCAGAAATTCCTCTAAAAATCCAACAATGGATTTCTCCTGACGTTATGTAGGGATCTCCCACATAGAGGAGAACGTGCCACTTGAGCCACTATTCTGATACCTATTCTGAGGGATCGCTGAAGGAGATCCTTCAGAAATAACTCCAAGAATTTCATCAATGGTTCCTACAGGAACTCTTCTTAGCATCCCTCCTGGAATTTCTCGAAGAATCCCTCCTGAAACTACTTCGGGGATTCCTCTTGGAATTACTTCGGGATGTCTCATGGAAATTTTTCAGAGACTCTTACAGAAGTTCTTTCAAGGATTGCTCCAAAAGCGCCTTCGATGATCTCTCCAGGAGTTCGTTCAGGTATTTCCCTAATAGCCCCACGAAGATTTGGGAAAGTCTCCAAGTGTTCATTAGGAATTCCTTCAGAAGTTTCCTAAGAAATAGCTCAGGTATCCTTCTAAAAGCCCCTCAGAGATTCCTTCAGGAGGATTGATAAATGCCTCGTGGAGTTCCATCAAAAATTTTGTAAGAGATTTCTCCAGGAATTCCTGCAAGAGATCTATAGAAACATGTAGTCTAGGAGTTCCTGCAGAGATTTCTTAAGAAATTCCTACAGGAGTTCAGTTTTGGTAAAAACTCAAATTCTCAAATCTCATAGTCGACATGTTTCACGTGCGATTCTTGACTCGCAAAACTCACCGCCGAAAAAATCATGCATGAGTTGGCTCGTGATTTCACTCATTGCTTTATTTCTTGGTGTTCTTATTATTTACATCGAAGTTTTTAAGATTATATGATAGAACAAAAGCAAAATTAACGTACAATGACATTGAATGCAGTTCAAATTGATTTGGATTCGTTTTGCAAGCGAACGAGATTTCGGCGCTTGACACATAAGAGCGGGATTTTGCATGAAAATCTCGTGCGTGAGAAAATTATTCGGAATCGCGTGCGAGTATGCTCACGCAGGAGCGGTTCATGAGTTTGCTTTGAGTGTGATTTTACCAACTCTGCAGGAGTTCTTACAGAAATTGATCCAGGAGTTCCTTCAGAGATTCCTCCAGGAGATTCAGGGATTCTTGTAGATGTTTCTTAAGAGGTTCCCACTGAATTTCTTCAGAGAATCCTACAAAAGTTCCTACAGAAATATCTCCAGGAGTTCCTTCAGAGAATTTATAGAAGGATCCAAGGATACCTCCAGGAGAAATCACAGTTTCCCCCTGAAGTTTATTCAAGGATTTCTATGTAAGACTTTCTTTAGAATATTCTTAGGGATTCCTCGAGAAGTTCCTTTAGGGATTCTTTTGGAAGTTCTCCAAGAGTTCGCTCCTGGAGTTCTTTCAGATTGTAGTTTGAGACTGAGATTTTTCCAGGAGGAATCACGGATGCCTCCAGGAGTTACATCGGAGATTTCTCCAGTAGCTCATTCAGGAATCCCCGCAGGAGTTTATCAGGGAATCTCGTAGAAATTCCTTCAATATTTTCCTTAGGATTATAATCAGGCATATCTCCAGAATATTCTTGAGGGATCTTTCATGGAGTTTCAACAAGTATTCCTCCAGGATTTCCTTCTAGAATTCTTCCAGGAATTTTTAAAAGGTTACCTCCTGAAAATGCTTCCCCATACCGGAAAGATTCCCTTTGGGAGGTTCCGCTGAAACCCCCCCCCCCCCCCCCCGAAGATGCCGCCTGGAAATCCTTCGCAGACTCCTACCGGAATTCCTTCGGGAATTCCTGCAGGGATTTCTCCTGTGATTTCTTTGGAGATACCTTCTGGGCTTCCTTCAGGGGTTCCTCTGGACTTCTCGAGGATGCGTCCAGATATTCCTTCGGAAATTTCTCCTGGGTTTTTTCGTGGATTGCACTTGGAATTCCTTCGGGATTCTTCCTAGATATTCTTTCAGAGTTTCCTTCTAGACTACCTTCGAGGATTCCTTCTGAAATTCTTTCGGAGATTTCCTAAATTTCTTTGGTGATTCCTCATGGAATTCGCCCGAGTATTCCTCCTGCACTGTTTTCATGGGTACCTCGTGAATTTCTTTCGGGGATTTCTCCTGATATTCTGTCGTGGATTTCTACTGAAATTCTTTCGGATTTATATCTGGAATTTCTTTGAAGATTCCTCTTAGAATTCCTTCGGAGATTCTTCCTGGATTTCCTCTAGGGTATTCCTCCAGGAGTCCTCCAGGAGTCCTCCTGGAATTCCTTCGGGGTTTCCTTCTGGCATTCCTTCAGTGATATCTCTTAGAATTCTTTCGAGAATTCCTACTGAATTGCCTCCGGAGAATTTCTCCTGGACTTCCTATGGGGATTCCTTTTAGAATTTCTTCGGTTATTCTGCTGGGAAATCCTTCGGAGATTCCTCCCAGTTTTCCCCTGGGGTTCATGCAGGGATTTCTCTTGTAATTACTTCGGGGATTCCTCCTGGAATTATACCGGGGATTCCTTCTGAATTTCCTTTGAGGATTCCCCCTGAAATATCTTCAGGATTCCTCCTGATATCTCGTCAGGGATTCCTCCCAACATTTTTACGGGAATTCCTCCAGGAATTTCTTCGGAGATACCTCCTGGATTTTCTTCAAAAAATTCTCATGGAATTCCTCCAGGATTCTTCCTGCAATTCCTTTGGGATTTCTTTCTGGAATTCGAGAATTGTTTCTAGAGTTCCTTTGGGGATTTCACTTGAAATTTCTTAGGGGTTTTCTCTTTGAAAACCTTTAAGGATTCCACTTGGAATTCCTTCGGGGATTTCCCCCGGTATTTCTTTGGTGTTTCCCCCTGGGATTAATGCAGGAATTTCTGCTGTGACTCCATCAGAGATTTTTCTTAGAATTCTCTCTGGACTCCTTCGGATTTCCTTTCGGAAAGTTCTCCTGGAATAGCTTTATGGATTTCTCCTGGAATTCCTTCGGGGTTTTATTCTCGATTCCTCATAAAATTCGTTCGGGGATTCCTCTTGATATTTTGTCAGAATTTTTTTTTGGGGATGTCTCCTGATATTCCGTCGAGGATTCCTTCCAGATTTCCTTCAGGTTCCCCTCTTGGAATTCCTTTGGTGATTCCTCTTTGAATTTCTTCAGAGATTCCTGGAATTCTTTCCGGGACCCCTCGCGGAATTTCTCCGAGGAATCCTCTTCGGGGATTCTTCCTAGAATTCCTTCGGGGATTCCTGCTGGAGCTTCATCGAGGATGGAATTCTTTCGGGGATTCCATCTGTAATTTTCTTGATATTCCTACATATATTCATTTTGGGAATCCTCCTGGATGTAGTATTCATTCAAACGCAATAGTTTATGTCATTAATGGTAATGAAAAAGCTCAGAGTGCAAATTCTAGAGCGTATACGCTATAATGACAACTTCTTGCCTTTGTCAATGTTAACATTGGGGTCACGTCGATTCACGCCGCCGCCGCCGGCCAAAAATGGCCCTCACGCCGCCGCCGAGCAAAATATAGTCGGCGCACAGGTCTAATCATGATACAAACTGCAAGTTTTAAATGTCAATTTCTTGATTTTGCTTTGGCTAACCAAGCCATGTGGAAAATTACACTGTTGAAAATGCTTTGACATCCATGTGCACAACAGAATTTGTGCTCGATGAACAAATTGAGATTTGAATTATGAAAAGAAATCCACGTGCTCCGGTGAGACTTGAACTCACGACTCCCAATTCGCTAGACGGGCGCTTCTATTCCTTCAAGCTACGGAGTCACTCCACCGACGAACCGACGTGACAGTGGTGTTTCAAAACTGTCCCCCCTCAATTTAACGGTCGACCAGCCAAGCGAGCGAACCCTTCTGTCAAATCAGCGCAGATGAGAACCTCTTCCGGGGGTTTGGGATAAAGCTAGCAAACCAACGCGAACCGTTATAGAGGTGGCGATAGTGTTCGGCTATGTTTCATCATGGCGTCGCGGACAACAAATTTGAATTTGTTTGTTCTAGCTGTCACGTCGGTTCGTCGGTGGTCACTCGACCATCTCCGTCGCCATGCCAGCAGGCCTAGAACTGAACTCGATTCCACAGTCGCACATGGTTATCTTCTTTTCACAATCCAAGCCTCCTTCGGACTGTGTTCATCTAATCCCACCCGAAGGAGGTTTGGATTGTGAAAAGAAGATAACCATGTGCGACTGTGGAATCGAGTTCAGTCTTAGGCCTGTTGGCGACGGAGGTAGTTGAGTGACTCCGTAGCTTGAAGGAATAGAAGCGCCCGTCTAGCGAATTGGGAGTCGTGAGTTCGAGTCTCACCGGAGTACGTGGATTTCTTTTCATAATTCAAATCTCAATTTGTTCATAGAGCACATGTTCTGTTGTGCACATGGATGTCAAAGCATTTTCAACAGTGCAAGTTTTAAACTAATTGAATATTAAATTATTTACCATTTACCTTCCAGGACGCGCGTCATCAAGCAACCGAAACTGCACCGCGCGCACGTTGTATACAACGAGCGAGGTTTTTTGATGGTGTTGTACTTTTTACAACAGGGCGCTAAGCCTACATGTACATAAATTCGAGGTAAAATGTACATAAAATCGAGGGTCTATATCAGCGTTTCTCAAACTACGGGTCTGATTTTTGGTGGGTCGCGAAGACTTTGGCGATATGTCCTAATATAATGATTGTCCTAATTATTTTATGTCAAATTCAAATTAACAAACACTCTCTTGAAGTATCGGCAAAGTCATTTCTAGAATTTAGGTTTGGATTAAATTGAATATTAAACTACTCTCTGGATTCTGAAATTGTTTCTAAAGCTTTGTGTTTTCAATCAAAAGGTTTGAGATTCTGAAAAAAAATATAGATTTTCCTTGTGTTCTGGAAAAATAAGTTCAAGTTGTTGCTTGCAGTTTGCATTTTTAATTAGCTGTAAGCTTAGTCCAGTAGTTAGAATATCAGAAAAATATACCATAAAATCAACAAAAAAAGACAAATTTGGACAGAACAACCTTTATCAAATTATCTGTTTATTTTAATCGAACTTTGGCACAGCTTAACTTCGATAAAATTCTGTTAAATTTCGATAATCTGAACTTTTACAAAAATCAGAACTGATCAGACCATCAAGCAGAACTATTATTCTAAAATCTCTGATGTATTTTAAAAGATTTTCACGTGAAAACTAAAAAAAAATCGAACAATTTTCATTTATTTTTAACGGATTTTGTTGAAGTTCTGCAAATACATATAGGTAATAGCCACTATATTTTCAACAACTAAAATCTGTGGTGTACTGTAGTTGTACATGGAGCCAAACTGATATATTTTTTATTAGAAACAGGCAAGCTTGTCTCAAATCTTTGAGACATTGAATTAACTGATACTGGTCACTTGGGTACCTTAACCTAGTTTGACATTTAAAAAAAATACTAAAAGAAAGCATGTAAAATGAAAAAAAAAATGTTAGATTGAGTGCAACGTGACGTAAGTTTATCAAAACCTATGAAATCACTCACATGTATTTATTGAAAAAGGCAGTCCAAATTTTCAAAAAATGACACGTTATGGAAATACATGCTGGTGGGTCGCCAAATACTGCAACAATCAAAAGTGGGTCGCAAGCTGAAAAAGTTTGAGAACCCCTGGTCTATATAATCGAGAGTCCACTAAATCGAGGTATATCTGTAATAAGGCCCCTCTTGGTAACCAAACTTTTTTTATTTGCAGATCCATCAATTTTGATCAAGTTTGCCGAAGACAGTTTTTATGTAGCTTCAAAATTGACTGATCCAGAGATGTGCAAATATTTCAATTTGTGAGGAGCCATGCCACCCACTTTACACACATCCACATTGCAAGGTAACATTGTTTAAAAATTAAATAGCCTAATTGATAGTATCCATGCAGTTGCAACTAAATTAGCTTTCCTCCCAAGCTCTAGCTTGCTAATTACCAAGTCACATCCGAGGATCCGTCTGGCCCTTTCGTCCAGCTTTAGAAAAAAGTTGCTTCAAATGCATTGAAATTCCGTTCAAGTATTGTTGTCCGAATGCTGGAAAAACTGACCGATGATAATGGGAAGATTGGCGGAAGTTCTGCTGCCGAATCATTGAGCATCGAATTATTAGGCAATTCTACAAAGCACAGACAGAGACTAATATTAGGGTACAGGTAAAAAAGGCACACGGAAATCGGCACCGCTTAGAACGCAGAACACTTCCAAGGCAGACTTCAAAGCCGTACTACGCCAAAAATAGCTGCATCCGAAGCAGCAAAACACGCAGAAAAAATGAGAACATTTATTACGATTACTGTGTGGTATGAAGGCCGGCCAGCTACTGTTTCCATGGACAAAACCGAAAAGTTATACACAGCATACACATTCTCCAAATTAACTTGACGTGGAGGATGGCGTGTAAACTCCTCGTGGTGGCGGCGGCGGCATCAGTCGAACATGTTTTGATTCATTCAACCAATTTCCGAATGTACTCGTTGCGAGTGAGAAACGCATATAGTAAGGCAAACTGATGGAAATGTTTTATATGTTTTACAGCAAACATTACCACAGTTTTGACGCAGGGTACAATCTTCGGAGCAAGTGCAGCTGAATGTTGGTGGCAGCGTCGCGGTAAAATGCACCAAAAGGGAATGGAGTTTTTAAAATATGATTGTCCGAGGCATTAACATGAGTTTTAAATTACCTCGACCAGAAGTAGATGTAAATGGACTGCGCTTGTGAGTTGCCCCTCGATCACAAATGTTGAAGTCATCAATGCAGTGCCGATGACGTCTTGACCGGTTGTTACCTCTTTTTCCGTGCCCCAAAAGATGCGCAACTTTCTTACGTATGGCCGGACAGTCGATGGACCTATACGTACACTCAGATAGGAGGAGAAATAAAAATTCCCTTCTCATTAATTATGCACATATTGTTATACGGCGAGTAATCGGGCTGTCGTTGCGAGTGATGGAGGAGATGCATTCCTAAAATACTTCAAAGGGAAAGTCAAGGAATGCGTTTGCTTAATATGTATTGTGACACAGATTCGGGAGATATTCGTCAGCTGATGCGTGAACTGTGCACTAGCAACTTTAACCTTCTTCGTGTATCACCCCGGCGACGTAGTGTATGCTCAACATGCATGTCTGGGTCATTGTGATCCCAATGGACGACAAGGGTTAAGGTGCTTGGCATTCACTAGAACTTGTTCGACACCCTAGAATTTATGGAGATATGAATAGAGTGGTCCTAAACGTGAAAACAGACAACAAACCTAAGTAGCGAATCTTCGTTAATCGCGAGAGTTAGTGCGAGAGTAAGTCTCGGCTTCATATAAATAACTCGCTCGCACTTGTAGGTAGTGGGCACAAACAGGAGTGTGTTGTGGATTGGCATCTAAGCCGAAAAGAGAGATGAGTTTGTGAAATAGGAGTGTTCACGGTGCGGCTTCGGAGTCAGTTTGGCTTTCTATTCCGCAGAACCATTACCTGTTCTGTGGCTTAGTTGGTTAAAGCGCCGGTCTAGCGAATACGGATTCGTGGGTTCGAATCCCACCAGAACGCGATTTTTTTCACAAATTTCATCTCTCAATTTGCCAATTAGCAACATTTCGTGCCTTCTAATTACAAGTTTTTCCAGTATGTTTCAGACATACCAGCTAACCTGGTAAAATGCCAGTAAAATGGGCAATATGTATCATTGTACCCTTGCTTGCGTCACTTGGCGCAGTTCGGTCGTCCGAGCGTCCGACCGTGCCGAGCTCTCGACGCATACTAATTAGACACCAGCAAAACAAACTGCCTGGTGGCTAGGTATGCGGAGTGCGAGAGTAAGTCTCGGCTTCATATAAATAACTCGCTCGCACTTGTAGGTAGTGGGCACAAACAGGAGTGTGTTGTGGATTGGCATCTAAGCCGAAAAGAGAGATGAGTTTGTGAAATAGGAGTGTTCACGGTGCGGCTTCGGAGTCAGTTTGGCTTTCTATTCCGCAGAACCATTACCTGTTCTGTGGCTTAGTTGGTTAAAGCGCCGGTCTAGCGAATACGGAGTCGTGGGTTCGAATCCCACCAGAACGCGATTTTTTTCACAAATTTCATCTCTCAATTTGCCAATTAGCAACATTTCGTGCCTTCTAATTACAAGTTTTTCCAGTATGTTTCAGACATACCAGCTAACCTGGTAAAATGCCAGTAAAATGGGCAATATGTATCATTGTACCCTTGCTTGCGTCACTTGGCGCAGTTCGGTCGTCCGAGCGTCCGACCGTGCCGAGCTCTCGACGCATACTAATTAGACACCAGCAAAACAAACTGCCTGGTGGCTAGGTATGCGGAGTGCGAGAGTAAGTCTCGGCTTCATATAAATAACTCGCTCGCACTTGTAGGTAGTGGGCACAAACAGGAGTGTGTTGTGGATTGGCATCTAAGCCGAAAAGAGAGATGAGTTTGTGAAATAGGAGTGTTCACGGTGCGGCTTCGGAGTCAGTTTGACTTTCTATTCAGCAGAACCATTACCTGTTCTGTGGCTTAGTTGGTTAAAGCGCCGGTCTAGCGAATACGGAGTCGTGGGTTCGAATCCCACCAGAACGCGATTTTTTTCACAAATTTCATCTCTCAATTTGCCAATTAGCAACATTTCGTGCCTTCTAATTACAAGTTTTTTCCAGTATGCTTCGTTAATCGATGTCACCATTTCGATGCAGTTTTTTTTTCGGAATTTTCTTGATATGTTTGCATTTATATTTATTTACCCTGGAATCTCTTTACGAACTGCTTCAGAAAATCCTCAAGGGGTTCCTTCGGAAATTTAGAGATTCGTGACAAGCACTTGATAGCGTTTGGTTGCTGGTTGTACTGTATTTGCCGAACGATCTTTCTGTACGAGTAGTGTAGGATTGATTGTACGTACCGCTATCTGCTCGTTCGCCTTTTGTTGCAATTCGGCGGTGTTAAATAAAAGTAAAGAAACAGAAAGAAACCCAGAATTTTCATAATTTTAACGTAAATGGATTCATTACCTAAAAGGATTCAACTAAATGGATTTGAAGATTGCAAAGAAGTTTAAGAAGCACGAGTGACCTGGAGATGTAAAGGGAGCCATGCGGGGATTCATAGGGATTTCATGGGAGTTTCAAGAGGTGGGGGGGGGCGTCAGAGTCGTTGCACCTGGGGGGGGGGTTCTTCAAAGGTATTTTCGAGGAGTTTTGAAGGATCTCAGTTGCGTTACATGAGATCCGATGGGATTTAAAAGGGATTTTGAGTGCAATTCAGAAAGCTTCAGAGGATTAAAGGCGAGTTTCAGAGGCGTTAAAGATTTTTCTTTTTCAAGTCTACATCGAGTAAACGCTTCTTCACGAAAGCCTTCGTAACACCACCAGGAAGCATCTCGATCGCGGTCACCAGCGAATCAAACGACGACGGAAGTGTCAACAACAAATGACAAATCGCGTCGGAGTCTTCTACTGCTGCACCACTTTCTTTCAACTCGCGAATCAGCCTATCGAATTGCAACAAGTGTTCCGGCAAACTAACACCCGCCCCCTCAACGTAACGCAAGGTGAGGAGCTGTTTCCTAACGAAAAGTTGTCCGGCTACACCGCGACGCTCAAACACTGCCCTCAGCGTATCCCATATTCGCTTCGGGGTCGCGCAATCCTTCACCAACTCGAGCTGATTATCAGCGATAGCCGAAATTATTAGCGCCTTGCCCTTTTTCAACGCACCAGTTCGCACAACCATTTGCTTTTTCTTCGCTGCTTTCACATCAGCCGTATCGTCAGCCATCACTCGCAAATCATCCATTTCATCAATTTCCCGGTGCACACAATCCAGCAAATCGTACGTGTCGAGTACGGTCTCCATCCGGAACTTCCAATTGTGGAAGCCGGTACCGTCGAACGCGGCGATTTTAATTTTCTCGTCCATGCCTGGGCCCAGAACCTGTTGGAAACATCGCACAGTGGACAACTTCAACAGCGGACGGAAAATCAACTGCGGACGGAATTCACGGACCGGGACAAAAGCAAAACGCCGGTGTACTTCTTAACAGTACTCGAACGAATGATTTATTCACTATATTTACACTGAGGCAAAAAAAACTTAAGAAGAGCATAAGATCCCCTTAAGATTTGGTGACACTACGATTACTGTTGAAAGCCATAAATTTCCCTTATTATTAAGAGGAAAAAATTGTATGTCCAGCCACTTACCAAAATCATAAGTTTTGCTTAGAAATATCATTGAATTAAAACCATAACTATCGTATGTTTGCTCTTATTGAAATCAAATACTGAAACTTATAGAAATCAATATTGGTAATTATGAATGTCATGTCGCAAGCAAAATGATATTCGTATTCATATATTGTTGATTTTTTGATGGCATAATTCTGCTCCAGCTCATGTCATGTGTCTAGAATTATGCGTAAATAAAATGATCGATATCTCTTCATCGACCACATGGGATAAAGTGACAAGGAGCATATTCGACTGTACTTTCATTTAATAATGCAAGTTGGAATGATTTGTTTTTACCACACAGTGCAGTCAAACTTGCTTCTTGTAACTTACGAAAAACGCTAGGATCAATTAAGGGGAATCGATCATTTTACTTACATATAACTTCATTGTTGTTGTTGATTTTGGAGAATTTATAGGCACTTAAATAAAATCAATTTGATTTTCAGTGTCCGATAGATCCGAAAACTGATCACAGTAATGCTTGTTTGGCTAAGACGCAGTAGGCTGGATTCCATACCCTCACTGTAAAGATTTTCATATATTTCAATTATGGTTTTTCACAACCATATCGCTTATGTCAATCGTAATCAGTTAAGTCAATAAGCGAGTAATGAAACAGAAAAATCGTCCGTTCATAAGTAGCGACTTATTAAATTCCTAAGTATTTTTGCCTCAGTGTACAATAACAATAACAACAATCGACAACACAAAATCACGGTGTATCTACATTACATAAAGGTCGTCTCGATATGAGGGTTGTCTGATTGCAACATTTCATACACTCTCAACCACGGTTGCAAAAATTCCGAAGCTTCCAACGAACTTGAGTTTTTGTTTTTGTCTTTTCACCACACCGCTTCTGACGTTGAAGTCCGTGTCCTTCACGGAGGCAATTGAAAAGAGAATAAAAATTCTCGTCGCTCACACTGGGGAGACAGCGAGGTTCAAAAGCAACATTTTTCCTGTGACCGGCACTCATACGACAAAAATTCACCACGCTTGCTTATGGGCGAGGGCGAGTCGCATTCATGCGGCCGGTGTTGACATGAAGCATCCATCAGCGCAGAGCGTGTGTTGATGATGGTGCAGTCATTACCTCCACAAAGTAGTTGATTTTTCTGCGTTCACTTTCAAGTATCTCACAGCGGAGCTGAAAATGAATGTCCAAAGCATTCAGTTCAGCAGAAATTCATTCAATTGAATGAGATTTTTCAACCCTGCTCTCAACAAAGAGGGCCTCCAGTTTCCAAAAAAAGCGTTTCTTAAACGTCAGAAGCGATTCAAAAGGATTTAGGCTGTCTACGATTGTAGGGGTCTCCAGTTAGCCTAGTAGTTAAGGCTATGGATCCGGAGACGGCGGACTCGATTCCCGTTCCAGTCGGGAAAATTTTCTCAACTCCCTGGGCATATTGTATCATTGTCCTTGCCTCACAATGTACAAATTCATGCAATGGCAGGCAAAGAAAGCCCTTCAATTAATAACTGTGGAAGTGCGCAAAGAACACTAAGTTGAAGTGAGGCAGGCCTAGTTCCAGAGAGAACATCTAGCCATAAAGAAGAAGAAAAAAAACGATTGTAGATCTAATAACCTATACTCAAGGGAGCACTTAGAGAATCTTAAACAAACATTGAACTTACCACTTGTCAGCACAAAGTTGCATGAGGCTGTGAAAGTATGACTTTTATTCAATCTTTTGAGCACACAAGTTATGCATGTAGATTCGATGACTTATGCTCAAGAAAGTTCTTAAGAAACCTTAAACAGTCCCAAACCCCATCCCCCTCCTCATTGCTCCCCCTGAGAACGCCGTGAACTCCCCTTAACTCCATTAACAACTTAATTCTCTTAACCCAACCATATCCCTAATCTAAAACACTCCAAATGCTTTAAACACAATCAGATTCTATTTAGGTAACGTTTCCTAAATGGAGGGACCTGAATAGATTTTACCTAAATGGATTCAACCTAAATGGAGGTTTGAGTGTACGACGGTCTCCCAAGAAAACTTCCCAAATCAAATCATCATGTTAGAGCGTTGATTCCTAAAGTAGGCGAAATCCCTCCCTCCCATGGGACAAAACTCAGGCCGAAGGGGGCGAAAATTTTAAATAACAAAATTGGGGGGCGAAAATACTAACAAAAGTATAGAAATACAACTCCACAATGTTAACTGAACCGTTAAAACTCCCTGACATTTAAAGATTTTTTGTTTCGAGATTGACGAAATTTTACAGAATTTATTATGTTTATGTGAACCACGAGGCTGCAAGGCCGCCATCTTCAAGAATCCAACATCTTGTATGTAAGGATTTGTGTATCCAATGCTTTGTTATTGTGGATACACGATAGATGTTATGAAAAAACAGTTTTTTTTTTTACTTGTCAAGAAAGTTTTGTTTTTGATTTATATGCGTTGTTTTTATGGAAATCTCAATCAAAATTATGAAGTTTAAGATGAACCTTAGAACACTTTTCGGATACAAGTCCACACATTGTTTAAAAATATTTCAGATAAGCATCCCGGAGAAATTCCAAACATTATTTTTTACTAGGAGCTATTTTGATTTTTTTTTTCACAAATTCAGCGTTGAATTTCCACAAAACCGAGTAATGACTGCATGCCTGCATATCTACTTTTTTGAAAATAAAAAGTTCTCCACTTTATAGGAAGCTTGTGAATTCGCATCACTGAATTTTCTTAATTTTCAATATGCTGACTTCATTTGAAAATATACCAAAATATTCCTGACCTGTACTTTTTGCATAAAATATATTTTTGTAATTGTTTTTTTTTATTTTTCACCAGTCTTATTTGAGTACTTGTGAACAAATAACTCGGACTTCGAAGAACCCCCTTTTAGATCACTAGTAAAACATCTGGTTGAGGATAACAAGTGTCCGTTCCGTTTTGCATAAACATGATTTTTAAATGTATTGCTTAACATGCAATAATGCAGTTTTTTTTAATGCAGACAATCAATGCATTTGCATAACAACTCAATCAAAATGATGGCGAGGGAGATACATTAAATACCAGTTTTGCCACAGTTGTGTCAAATAATGGGCTTTTAAAGGCTTCTGCTAAGCAAATGTTGTGCCTTTATCATGGACAAATTAAATCTCTTTCGGGGGCGAAAATATTTTTGTCAAGCTCCAAAGGGGCGATACCTCCTAAAAGTTTGGGAGACACTGTGTCAAAGATTATTTCGCGGATACTTATTCAAAACGACGTATCAACATAGGATTTGCGTATATTATACGACGTTTTGAAAAAGTATCCGAGATTTCAGAAAATCTTCCATGTGGTCCTCCAGAAGTGTCACAAAGAATTCTTGCACGATATCTGGCATGAATTACTTCACGATTCCTCCAGGGATTCCTTTAGAAAATCCTTCAGAGATTTACCCTATTTTTTCGAACCTTTTCTAGATTTTATTTGCGAAAAATCCTTCGGAAGTTCCTTTAAGCATTCTCTCAAACGTTGGAAGATCGTATTTATTCCAAAACTTTCTCCGGGGTTTGGTTTAGAAATTGCTCCAGGGATTTTTTTATCTGATTTTCTGTTCGAGAATCTTCCTGAGATTTCTTTAGAAATTCCTCCAGGGACTCTTTTCAAACAAATGTGTGATCCACTCGGAAATATTCAGCAGGGATTGCTATAGAAACTGTCACAGGGATTCCTTCCCAAATTTTTCAAGGAATTCTTTTAGAAAATCTTAAACGGCTTTTATTATAAATTCGACTAATAATTTCTTCAGAAATATTTCCAGATTTTCCACAGATTTTACGATAATTCTTTCATAAACCCTTGCTGAAATCCATCCTAGGATTCACGGGGTCTTCAGTTAGCCTAGTGGTTAAGGCAATGGATCGCTAATCCGGAGACGGCGGGTTCGATTCCCGTTCCGGTTTTCTCGACTCCCGGGCATAGTGTACTTGCCACACAATGTACAAATTCATGTAATGGCAGGCAGAGTTTAAAATTTTCATTTTCAATGAGTGAAATTCAACGTGAATTTTGAAGGTTCTCAACTGAGGGATCAAAATAAAATTCATTTTGGTGAATGAATTTTTTCACCTATTCATTCATTTCTCTGTTACTGACAATTTTCACTGAGAAATAAAACTGGACCGTAACTCCCGATTATACTTCCAATTACCTCAAAACTTGTGTATAGTAGTTAATTAGAATTATAATTATGTTCTCTATTTGTCCATTAAGTCGGATTGTGCGTATGTTAACAGAAATTGGATATTTTACGACGTGCGAAAAAATATTCGTAACAGAGAATTGAATGAAAAAAGAGAGGCATTCAGCTGACAATGAATGTGACCAAACACGAATGAGAAAATAAGAATGTCAATCTTCACTTTCAATTTTCGAATTTTTTACTCTCTGATGGCAGGTAAGGAAAGCTCTTCAATTAATAACTGTGGAAGTGCTCTAAGAACCCTAAGTTGAAGAGAGGCAGGTCAAGTTCCAATGCGAATGTCGAGCCGTTGAGAAAATTCATCTAAAAATCTTTTACGAGTTCCTGGAAAAATCTTTCGGATATTCGTTCAGAAAAAAATCTAGAATTCCTTTCAAAAAATCTTGCATAGATTCTTCCATAAATTCATCTACGAATTTCTTTAGATTTTTTATAGACATTCTTCCCAAAATTGTTAAAAGCATTCATCTAAAAAACGTTCAATAGACTATCTCAAAAATAAATCATTGATTTTTTTTAGAAAATGATTCACGGATACATTAAGAATCAGAAATTTAGAACTCCTTCAAAATTTTGTCAGAAGCTTTCTAAATAATTTTCTCCAAAGATTGCTTTAGAAAATCTACAAAAGATTATTAATGAAGTTTCCAAGTTTTCTTCACATTCCATCAGATATTCCTTCATGACATTTATCTTCCAGAAATTGCTCCAAGGATTTCTTATCAAAGATTTAGAAAATCCTCCAAGGATTCCTTCAACAAATTTCCTACAAATTCTTTCAGAGATTCGTATAACAAGTGTTATGGAAAGGCTGGAAGACATCCTTGCAGAGATTCCTGAAAAAAAATCAAATAGAGATTTTATCCGCCTGGTATTCCTCTTTGTATAATCTCAGAAATTTCTCCAAGATTTCCTCCAAGCATACCTCTAGGAATTTCTCTATGAATTCCTCCAGGAATTCATAGAAAAATTTGTTTAGGAGTGGTATTAGGGGATTACTCTAGGATTTTTTGCCCAAAAAATATATCAAGAAGTTTTGTCAGGTATTCCACCAGCAGGGGCTTTCAAGTGTTTCTTAAGATATTCCTTCTGGAATTTCTTCAGAAAATCCATCTATGAATTCTTAAAATAATCCTGAAATTCTTTTAGAAATTAGAATTTTAGAAATTTAGAATTTTCTTCAGATTATTCTTAAAACTCATTCTGAAATTTCTTCAGCGACACTTTCGAAAATATCTTAAGAGACTTCTTCAATATTTCTAGATCTACTTCAGAAATTTCAGCAGTTGTTCCATAATGGAATTCTGAAGTTGTTCTAGCAGTTACTTCAGGAACTGCTCAAGCGATTCCTTCAGGGATTTCTCTAGGAATTCATCCATGGGAATGTACCAGTGAAAGGGCGCTGAAATCGAGGAACCTGCATCTATCAAAAATATCAGGAATATATTAGGGGTGACTGGGGAGACTTGATCCCTTTTTCTTAATTTGCCTGTAACTTTAAGAAAAAACACAAAACTAGATCCATTTTTCGTACAGAATGGCAGGTAAACATCTATTGCAAGTTTATACACAACAGAAGGACTTTAAATTATTGTTAAAGTTTTCAAAACTGTGTTTTTATGGAGGCATGTCTTTCATATTTTTCAAAAATGGGTTAAAATTGATCCCCTTTTGAGCACATGGTTAATTTAAAGGGAAAATAACTTCAGAGGCTTCCTATTCATTTTCTTTTCAAGTTTTCTTGCATTTTTTATGCATACGGTGTATTTGAAATTATAAGATTTCCTTAAACTGTTTAGGATATGCCGTATCTTGAAAATGGGGAGACTTGATCCCCCTTTTCATGGTTTGTACTAAAATAATAATTATCTGACACTTTTTATCACTGAATATACTAGAACTCCGAGTAAATAGAGGCTTCCAAATATAATTTTATTTTTCACATGTATAATGTGTGTGTAATCCTCGAGAAATCAAGTCTCCCCATGTCACTGTTGTATACACTAAGCTACATTAATTGAAACATTTTTAAAACAGCCTTATTTGGATAAATACGTTTGATAATACTTTATTTATACTATGTGCTGTGAAATTTTGACACGATTTGGTTTAATTTTCACAAAGTTATTGAGATTTTTCGGAATCGACCAAAAGATTTCTGAAAGACTGAAAACAAACCATCAGCCATTAAAAAATAATGCAATACACAATTAAAATCAATTGTAGCCAAAACATTGTCGTCTGTCCAGATGTCGTTTTGGAAAAAAATATGCTAGAAGAAAACTGTTTTTGATTCCGAGAAAATATGGGGGGAACAAGTCTCCCCAGGGATCAAGTCTCCTCAGTCTCCCCTACAGTTCTCGATGAGAATGTCATAAGAAATGTTGAAAAAAGTTTGTTAGAAATCTTTGAGGAAAAGTCTGGCGAATGGACGCCAGAGAATCACGCCATATAATCCGCTCATCGTGATCATCGGCAAAGCGAGAGATACTTATAAAAACCCGATTTAATCCACCTATGGTGAACAGAACCCTTCTTACACTTATTAAAATTATTGTTGTATTATTTGTATTTAACATATTTGTTTTGTGGAATTGACCAAAAGTTCTAGAAAATATTGTGGATTTGGCATCTAGTGGATTGGTTTCCAAAATAGCATCATGGACCATGGACTAAACTACCAGAAATGCCAGACACTTCCTAGAGTCTTGTATGGAATGTTTAAAAAATAGCTTACATATTCTGGAATTTTGTATCTTTTATTAACTGCTAAAAGATCTTGAATCGATTAACAAATGAGTAAGAAAATCAGCGAGATACACTTTGTCTAAATCAGTCAATTAAATATGAAGCAATCAGTGAAGTACTAGATTGAAAGTAGTGAGCTGGATTTTTGTATGGTGAGATGATTAATTCTCCGTTTCTGCAATGAAATGGTGCAAACAGCGTGGGTTATATGATTTCTTGCCTAATTTGATGCTGTTTGATCAAAAGTTTGGGTAACTGTGTTGTTGAAGTTGTAAGAAATAAATAATACAGCAACACAATTAACCAAACTTTTGCTCAAACAGCATCAAATTAGGCAAGAAATCATATAACCCACGCTGTTTGCACCATTTCATTGCAGAAACGGAGAATTGATCATCTCACCATACAAAAATTCAGCTCACTACTTTCAATCTAGTACTTCACTGATTGCTTCCTATTAGCTCCGAAGTACTTGGTATTCATGGTTATGGTGTAAAAACGACAAAAATGATATATCTACTAAGTTAATCAGTTTTGGCATTAGCTGGTTATTTTGGCTGTCTGGTTCTTCAAAGCTTTCATTTAACATATTGTTAGTTTCCATAAAATTCCTGTGTATTTGTAATTTGTTATTTATAATTTTGTTGAAAACAATAACCTGCTAGTATACACTTTGTATGAGGTCAGCATCATTTATTGAAAAATAATTTCCCATAGACTGGTCAAAAACAAATGCAAGATAACAAGTGAATATAATAAGAAGGAATTTATTGAAATACTCTTCGTAAGATATCTCAGTAATCAAATGTCGAATCGAAATAAAATTTCAGGGCCTTATACAAGCATATTGTAGCTTTCATTTGGTGCTTAGAGAACCCAAATCGGTTGACAGACGGCTGAGATATTCATTATGGTACCCTTGGTCAAAAATCTCTCAAAAAGTTAACCTGTATTACTCCCAAGTACTCTTTGAAAGATATCTCGGTAACCAAATGTCCAATCCTAATGAAATTGTATAGGGTTCCACTAGAATGTTGTAGCTTTTATTTGGTGCCAGGATAACCGAAATCGGTTGACAGACGGCTAAGATATTTATTATGATACTTTTGGTCAAAAATCTCAAAAGGTTTAGTTGTATAAATCCGAAGTACTCTTCGAAAGATATCTCTGTAACCAAATGTCCAATCGAAATAAAATTTCTGGGCTAGGATGCTGTAGGTTTCATTTAATGCCAAGAGAACCCAAATCGATTGACAAACGGTCAAAATATTTATTATGATACACTTGGTCAAAAATCTTAAAAAGTTTAGAAGTATGACTCATAAGTACTCTTCGAGAGATATCTCGGTAACCAAACGTCCAATCGAAAAAAAATTCAATAGCGTTCTACTAGGATGTAGTAGCTTTCATTTGCTTCCAAGAGAACTCAAATCGGTTGACAGACGGCTGAGAAACGTGCGTGACTTTTTTTTGTAACGCACATACACACACACACGCATACACACATACACACATACACACACACACACACATACAGACATTTGCTCAGTTCGTCGAGCTGAGTTCATTGGTATAAGAGACTCGGCCCTCCGGGCCTCGGATCGAAAGTCGGTTTTTCGAGCGATATTTATACCCTTCTTATGGGTGTAAGAAGGGTAAAAATGAAGTCAGAAAGGGTCAGAAAGTATTATATTAACACTCGCAGTCTCAGGACAAACTTTTTTATTTAATCGGCTGATACTCGGGATCTGTAGAATATAAAAATAAGTGGTTTTCACTATGATCGATGGGAAGAGTTGTACTTCATGCAAGGGTAGTTGTCAAACCAGAAGTCCATGCTTGAATCTGATTTTGCACCGGAAATAAGTTTTCCCTGGTGCTATGTTTGACGATATGTTCTACAGCTGCCTTTTGGCTACTTTTTCAATAAATAGCCGTTTATTCTCGGTAGATCATTAAAAGTGGAATCTAAATCTGGCATTGAATTTATTAGCGAAACGTGCTTTCACAAATTGGAATCAATTTTGTAATTTGGGAGAGAAATCGATAAATGATTGATTGATTGATTTGTCTTTATTAAAGAGACTTTCAGCTCTTGGCTGGTTCGTCTCTATATCGATAAATGCCTAAAAGTATGTAATGATCTAGTAATAATTCGTTGGCTAAAAGTATGACCCGTGTTTGAATTTTAGGTGCATTAATCACATGAGCGATTCTTTTAAAAGAAGGGTTTAAATATACAAAACATCTTCATAGACACCAAACTTCTAAAATCATCTTCAGGTCCACAATGGTTATGATCATGAAATTGGGTCTTGCGGAGTCCTACCGGAAGTACATTCCTGGGACCAAGTTTCAGATGCAACTCATGCTATAAAGCAGCCTCAGCATTGTGTTTTTGCGTTGGCCTTCCATTTCAAGTTGTTTAAGATTTCAGAACTATTATAAAATGCCAGATTCATAGACGAATCGCCAAAACATTGCACCAGGGAACACTTATTTGCGGTTCAAAAACAGGTTCAAACATGGACTTCCGGTTTGACAACTACTCTTACATGAAGTATACAACTCTTACCATCGATCATAGTGAAAATCGCTTATTTTTATATTTTACAAATCCTGAGTATCAGACGATTAAAAATAAGAAGTTGGTCCTGAGGCTTTGAGGGTTCAGGAAATTATATCCTTTTCGTGACGAACCAGCACAATTGTGCTGTTGAGCGGTAACAGTTTTGCTTTTTTTCATCTGTTTAGACTTTGTTTTAAGTGATGAAAACTGTTTCTTCCACAATT